>NC_080034.1:69246301-69559158 GCF_030020395.1 Manis pentadactyla
ACTTGTAAACTAGCTTAAGAGAAAAAGGTTAAAACAGACACTTGTTTTTCTGTTTAAGAGATTAGTAACATTTGCATAAAAATTAAAATCATCTTTCTCAATTTACTTAATTTTATGAAACTAACTTTTGCTCTGCTTGAATATAGTTCTTTACTCATTCAGAAGTGAAACAGTAACTATAAATGACAAAAAACTTAGAAATGGGAATGGTTAAAGATCTGTTGAGAGCTTATAAGACAGTTGACATAAGGATGTTTGGGTATTTCTGTAACATATAAACTTAGCTTTTAGCTCTTTTAATATTAAGATCTCATTTTCTTAAGTACTTAGACAACTCACTGAGACCTTAAGCATGAGAAATCATTTTGATAAAAAAATTAGAAAAACCCTTCACAATTTTTCAATATTAAGAGCAGACTAATAGTTCAAGAAAACTGTCCTTTTAACAGACAGAAAACAAAATTCTAATTTTGCTGTGTATTTCATATCAAGACTCATTTGTGTTAATCTCATATAGCGTGACCATATTAAATTATTCCACAAACTTCCTACAACTTTCTTTTCACATTCAGAGTTCTCCTTTTTTAAATAAACGCTGTACTTTAGAATAGTTACCTTCTTTTACCCTCATTGAAATGAATTTCCGTTCCTTACATCTTCTCATCAAAACACACATCTTTTCTATCATGCAGAAATGTTTTTTATTTCAAGTAGTTTTAATTAGAACTTAAAACCACTAGGAACTTTAATTTTTTGTGAACACCGAGAAGTAAGCTATTGTAAACTGTTACACTAGCATTCTTTAGATTGGCAAATTTATGAACATATTTCATAATTTCTAGAAACATGCTTTCAAGCACAATCCCTGAATAAGCACTAAATTTGTTTACTAATAAACCCAAATCTGTTTTTAGCCTTTCCACAACATGGAAGCCAAAAGTCAATTCAGTAATTAATGTTTCATTATTTTATCTTACTTGGGAGTGACTTAATTCATTAATTTGACTTATTACTTAGTAAAACTTGAAGGTTTCAGGTTACTACAAAGATTCTTAAGCTGTTTTTAGGTATACATACTAAAACCCACAATTATTATTAAGAAGTTTACTTACTACACTTATTTAGTTCACTTGTTCCTAAACAACCATGCTAGATTTACTCACGAAACCTTCACCAAACATTAGACAAAGTCATATCTCTATTTTTGAAATATTTAACAGATAACATCAACTTAAATGACTTTAGGTAAACTTAGGCAGCTGATAACCATAAGGACAAGTCTGTTTTAGTTAAATGTAAATCAGCATTAATGCTGAGTAACTTTTATCAGAATTTCTGGAAGTTTTGGAACGCCTGATTTTTACAAGCACTTGTCTTTAAATCTATTAATTTTTAGCAGTACCGTCTGGAGGTAGAAAAGTATCTTATCAGTCCTCTGGATAATTCTAAAAAATCACCGTAAGAAATTTACTGCTCTGGTTCCCTCCCAGGATTACAGCTGCCCTCTGGGAGCATATCAATCAAGACCGCCTGCCCTGCCCAGATGAGGTGGAGGATATCTCTTCCCAGAAGGAGGGTGGGGCAGTGGGGTATTGGATTACCAGAAAGGAGTGAGGGAAAGTAATATAGCCTAAGGAACAGTATAAAGGAGGGGTTTGGGCTGGTGTTTCTATTAAGCCTTTCATCCAACAGCCAAGATAGAGGAAGGGAGCCAAGGTCCCAAGTATTCAGGAAGCACAGAGAGGCTGGTTCCTGTGTTGACCAGGAAAGAAACCCGACTTACTGCCACCACCATTGTTACCTGTGGATCCACTCGTGTCATTGTGGAGGGGGCCTTGGGATCTGGGCCGTGTCAAGAGGTCGCTGAAGACAAGGCCATCAGGGCCACCGGGTCCTCTGTAGATGTGTCTGGTCGCCTAGAGGGGAGGGAACTCAAGGGAGGGGCTGACTTCCCTAGAGGGCAATTCCCTCTCCACTGGCCCCACTGTGTGCAGTTTGGACAGGGCTTCGTAGGAGGCCTGGGATCAGGGCAAGCTCCTGCCTAGTGGCCCTGATTGCCACAGTGAAAGCAGTTGATAGACAGGTGGGGAGTGGAGCCTTTCGCAGGCTTGTCAGTGGGACGGCAAAGTAGGGAGGCCAGAATCTGATATTTGGCTTTAGCCTGTTTTTCTTTCTGAGTTTTTTGTTCCTTATCCCAGTTGTTGAAAACTTTAAAGGCAAGGTCTATAAGCTTTTTCTGGGGTGTTTGGGGTGCATTTTCTAATTTTTTGGAGCTTCTTACAAATATCTGGGTAAGACTGGGAAATGAAGTGGAGGTGTAGGAGAATAAGTCCCTCAGGGGAGTTAGGGCTGGTGTTCGTGTATTTGATCACGGCCTCTGAAAGGCGGTCCAGAAAGAGGGCTGGGTTTTCATCTGCCCCCTGGGTAATTTCCCTGAGGTGCTCAGAGTTGAATTTATCAGGATTTTCTGAGAAGGACCCATCTTTTGTTCAATACACTCAGGTCATTAATTGAGAAGGACACACGGACATGAATGGGCCTTTCAATGCCTGCTGCCTCACAGAGGGTAGGATAGGGTGAGAAGCAGTCTTGGGAGGTACTGGGTGGCAAGCGAGAGTGCGAGAGCATGTTTGAGGCTGGAGTCGGGGGACTTGGAGGGGCGGTGGGCTAGAAGAGGCACACGTGCTGGCGGGTATCAGAGAGGAGGAGGAGGAGGGGTGTTCAGAGGAAAAGAGGCAGATGCACAGGCGGAAAAGGGGGAGGGTGTTCAGGTGAAGCCAACCGTGGGGAGGGATTTGGATTTTGCTGAGGCCGTCGGGGAGGAAGACACTACGGTGGGGGCAACAGGAGAGGAGGGCGGCAAAGGCGCAGTGCTGTCAGGGGTAGGGGTAGGGGATTTTTGTTCTGCAAGGAGAACTTTAGAAGGTTTTTATTCAGCTCTCACCTGAGTTCTTAGAGTCAGCAAAAGGCATAGAGTATACAAAAGGCATAAAGGCAGTATTTTGGCAAGGCAAGCCTCCCAGAGATCTGGGAGCCTTGTCCAGGGACAATAGGAGTTAAGGTACCTGGGAGGATTACCAAACCAGTTAGGAAAGTTGCCTGGGCTGAGGCAGGCAGTTGTGAGAAAAAAAAAAGAAGAGAAAAAAACCCTGCTGTGCTGAGAAAGAGGTTTTGGCCCTAAGCTATGTTTCTCCTGCAGGCTGCAGGCTAGGCCGGAAAGGGGGCTTCTCAGTGGGAGGTCAGAGTCAAGTGGAGAACAAAAGGGAGGTTGCGTAGGGACGGCGAAGGCTGGGCCCTAGGGAACCTCTGACCGTTTGCCAGTCCTCTGCAGGAAGTCACTAAGGTCTCGGAGCATTTGGGAATAGAAATTGCCCTCAGCTGGCCAGTGTGACCCATTATTAAGTTTATATTGAGGTCACGTGGAAGTAAAGTAAGGACCAATTTTTTTGGTTTAATATCTCCTCTTAATCCCAATTGGGAAAGATTATGTAGGAGACAGCTGAGGAGGTGTCTCCCGATGTCCTTGAAGGAGAATTGCCCATTGTGGGAGGGTGAGAAAGGGTGGCCAGGGTTTGGGAAGCACGCTGCCAGGACGTCTCCCTGCTATTGGTTTCCCAACCAGAGGCTCCTGTAGCCAGATTTTCCTGCACACCGAAAGGAAGTGTCCCCCCAGTTAGAGTGCAGGAGGTCCCCTAAGGGTGTTCTCAACTGGAGAACAGAGAAAAAAGGGGACCTGGACCAATTTTCTCTAGGTGCCAAGACAAAGCCGATGAGAGGCCAAAATCTTACCCTCCTGGGAATTGCGGCCAGTGGTGGATGTGTAGATGGAGGTCTGGCAAGATGGGCCCTGGACTGGAGTTCACGAGGGGGTGTTGGGTGAGGGAGGGAAGGGAAGTGGGGTGAGACACAGGAGGCTCTCAGGATCTAGGGTTAGCCCAGGACGAGCTGTCACTGCCCACTGCTTCCTAGGCTGCAAAAGAACCCCTGCTCTCGGCTCCTGCTCCCGGATTTCAGCACCAAATGAAAGAAAAAAGAGGGGGTGCGAACTCAACAGTCCAAGCAGGTTTATTGCTGAACCACCTGAGAGGGAGCCCTCTGTCCTGGTCAGCAGAACAAAGGAAAGGGTCTCTAACAGGTCAAGAGGCTTTTTTATGGCCAGGGTTTTTGGTGAGCTTTTTGAGGGGAGGGGTCGGGAAAGGTGGGTTTGTGGCCTGCTGACATGTCCTCTGGATAATGCTTGTGGCCTACGTAAGATGACACCTAAGTCTCTCTGAGATGGTGGTTGGGCTTATTTGAAAGGTGGTACTCAGGTCTAGATTCTATCAGATACAGAAATCCAGTTAAGAATTACATATGCACACACACAAAAATATTTGAGAAGTTTGAAATGGGCAGAGATTACTGGGTGACTTTTGTAGCATTTCTTTCCAAGTTATCTCTGACTTTCACTGTCTCTGAGCTGTTTCAGAACTCTGTAAGTTGAGGAAGCTGCCTGGTAATGCACATGATTTTTGACAATTCAAATGCAAATATATCATTCCTAGTGGAGATGAATTAATTATTGTCCTGTGGAAACTGACCAGTTTTGCACTTATTTGTAAATTTGTTTCAACATTTCTAATTGCATGTGTGTTTTGAGTTATATTGTGAACTCATTGTAATTAACATCATACTGGTTCCCTCAGTGGTTAATGATGTGTTCATCTTATATTTGCATGAGAATTTTGTTGATTTTACCTCTTAAAAATTTTGTTATATGTTTATGTTGTGACAGAAAACCTTAGTTGTATGATTTCTACTTTTGGAATTTACTGATATTTCACTTTTGCCTAATAAATGGCCAGTTTGAGGGTTATAATTTTTCCATTATAACATGGTCTTTCCCTCTCAGGTCCAGGGCAAATAACATTGTGTACTACCTCAATTACTTTTCCTTAAAATTTTGATTAAACAACTTCAATCTCGAGGACTGTATGGATGAAAATATAAGTTTATAAAAGGCACCTGAACAGGTGTGTACTTATGGCAGTGGAGATACATGGAGAAGCCCTAGCCTTTTAATTTGGCAAACAGATCCTTCTGCTCAGAACCTCCAGTTGTTACCTCCTATCACTGTTTTGGGCTAATTGCAAGCACAAGTGACTTTTTAGCATTGAACAGCAGATCCGCCCACTGTTTCCCTGACTCACTCACTATCAAATGACCCTATAAGCATGATGTCTGAAGATGGCTCTTCCTGATTTTCTATTATCAAGAAATTTTTGTGAACATAAATAGTCCAAATTCTACCTGATTTTCCCGTTTCACATATCCAATATCTTTTGAGTGAAACATGCTCCTCAGTAGCCATTCTCTTCCCCCGCCCTTGCTTCCAACCCTAACCACTCAGAAAAAAGATAATAAACTCATAATTCACAGAAAGCAGACTCAGAGGAGTGCTTGGTTTTGTCTGGAGCGATCAATTGTATCCACAAAGTAACCAGAAAATTCCTCACAGAATGTCAACTCCACAGCTAGGCAGAGGAGGCAGAACTCAGCCAGGCACGTAACCCCACCCCTTCCAGGAGACGGACTTCACCAGCGTTACAGGCCCTAAGGCACAGCGGTGAGCCAGAACATGCTTCCCGAGAGGACATGACCTGGCTGACACGCGCTCCTTTTCTGGGGGTGGGCTTTAATGTGGAGCTGGGAGAGAGCAAGAGGGCATCTTGGGCTCGGCGGGAAATACTTGTGTTGAATGAATGTGTGCCTGATGGAGGTAAGGGGACAGGCAGACGGGATCCTGAGGGTGGCCACAGGGGAAAACTCTCCTGGGACCCAGGTCTTGGCCCAGATGTCTGGAAAGTTCTCAGGTCTTCTTGGATTAGGAGAATATGTAGGATATATAGTGTCTGTCTTTGTAGTTTGAGATCTGCCCCAGGGCACAGGCATCTGAATCTCATGACATGCGCATTTGCCTCATCTCCCAAGGCTGTGATCTGAATCTCTGTGATTTCAAGTACCAGCCCCTTAACTCGTTCTCCCCAACTCTGAATCTTCTCATCTGCTTCCCATTCAGATGAGGATTCCAGGTGTTAACTGAAGTGGCTGGGTAGGCACTAAATTCAGGTGGAGCTTACTGATTATAATCTGGTTGGCTGAAAAAATTGTTGGCAGTTTCTTTCTTAACTCCCTCATGCCAATGGAAAACAAGCCAGTGCCAAACCCCATTCAGTAAGAGACACTAATGAACTCCAGCGATCGTGCCATTTATGTCAGATCTGTTAGTTGGAGCCAAATTTGTTAGCTTTGATTTCTAGCTAGTTTTCACACACACACACACATACACACTGGCATGTGCATACACTTGCACACACATATTGGGCATTATCTTCACTTCCTTGCCACCCACCCATTCGGCAACACACTTTTTCCCCAACCATCTAGAGATCCTCTACCTACTCCTAGAAAAAGTCAAGGTTCTAGTACATATCCTCAGTTTTCTGATATGAGAGAAGCAGATTGTAAGTAATATTGGGGTAGGGCAGGGACATGGGACAAGCATCATGATTAATTTTTCCTGCCTATGATGAAAAATGCTGAGATATAAACAGTATAGTAAGAACAGGAGGGACCCCATCTTAAGGCTAAGATTCCATTTTAAAAAGCAGACAGCTGAGAAGTAAGATTCCTAACATACTCTTTAGTAATCAGACAATAACCCAACCAATTTTAAGGCAGGGCAAGCAATCTTAACTGATATGTCTCCACTGCTTGAGGAGTAACCACTATCTCGGAGAAGATGAGATCAATAAATCCAGTATGTTAAGATTATCTTACAGAATTATCTAGAGGACTGACTGTGGATGAGGGTATAGTGTCCTTCACCAGACAGAGACATATGAGACCACAAGTCAAGCCTATGTCCAACAACCACCCCTTCTGTCCTTTCCCCCTTCTTGAAAGGCTTAAAAAGCCAGAATCCCCAGTCTTTCAGTGCACCTCCTCTCTGAGGACACCAGCACTTTTTCTCTAAGTGTCTACTTTGAAATAAATTTTTCTCACTGTTCAACTTACTGTGTTTTGTCTTTTTTCTATTTAATTCTATTTCCAAGACTTCACTCTATCTCTGCTTTGCTCCTGCTAAGTAGGGAGGGGCTGCGGAGAGCTCAGATTTGGGCCTGCGAGTTCCCGTGGCCTGGGCGGACTGCAGCCACAGGAGCTGCCTCAAAATCTCCTTTCTTCGGGAAGTTCTCAGAACACAGCCTCACTCCAACCTGCGCTCTGTGGCTCCCCTCAATCCTGGGGTGGTTGGGGCTGGTCCCCACGCCATGCAGATCCAAGCAGACACAGGACGCCAGGTGATCCTAGCTTTAAGAGTCGGCAAGGGAATCTGCCCTAGGCTGACAACTTTTCCTCTTTCCCTCTGTGCTTTCCTGCTCTCTGCTACGTGTAAGACAGCTGCCATTCCCCGCTGCCTCTTGCTGTAATGAATTCCTTCCTCACCTACACTCACCTGAGCTGCAGGAGAATTCTTTCTCGTTCAGAGTCAAGAATCCTCCCCTTCCAGGTTGAGGTTTCACCTGGCATGCAGGGAGAGACTTCCCAGATGCAGCTGCCTGGCAACACTGTTCAAAACAAAGCTACAATTATGTGAAATTTTAAGAATAACAATTGGCTACCCTGTATCCCTCAATATACAAAGTCTGGGCACATCTAAATGAAGAGGGTATCTGCTCATGCTTGGGGCCCTTGTGTGCTGGTGAATGTTTGATAGCCTGTTTTCCAGGAGTGAAAAGCCCTGTTTATGTCATGTAATCACTCCCTCCTTGGCCAATTGCAAGCTACCAACACAAGAGTATTTAACACAGAGCTGTGAGGAAAAACTCACAATTCTCTCTCAAAACCCAGTGTCTCTGAGCCTACCATGACTCTAGGGACCAGTCACCTAGACAAAAGAGTAACAGGGTTTATGAGTAATTAGGATCAGATTTCAGGGTGGAGTGCAGAGGCTCTGAAAGTGATTTTTCGTGTTCAGATTTCCCTGAAATTATCTTCGGCAAAATTGGAGAATGGTGTGATAGCATCAGATACACACCAGCATGATGTGTCTCCCCATGAGGCAATTGCACCGAGCATCTTGTGTGGCATACTTCAGTCAGAGAGAGACTGAAAGGGGCCAGCCTGTGCCCTCCACGTAGTGTAAGTCTCTGGAAGTGGGTTTCTTGTTTAGGATTTGTGACCCAAAGTCTTCACACAATAGTAAAGTACAGTTGTGAAATTTTAGAATTTGGAAAAGATTTCATAGGTTATCTAATCTAGTTGCTTTCAACTCTCTGAGACCTAAGACTCCTCTTTTCCCCAACTTTATGGAAGTATAATGGAAATACACTAAATGGTACGTATTTCGGGTATGAAATTTCATGTTTTGTTTATGTATACCTGTGAAACTATCACCACCATCATCTCCCTTTAAAAGTAAATCATTCTGTAACGCCCTGTGGAAGAAATTCATGGATAAAGTAATCCATCTACAAACATATTTTAAAAATCAATATAATGACCCATTACTAAATGCACAGGTAGTTCTGCATCAGGCAACACAGTGAGGAAGTCATACAGGTGGGTTTATATAGAGAATCATAAGGAACGCCACGGTGTGAATGCAAACAAATGCGAGGGTCAAACCCAATGATCAATTCTACTACCTGTGAGATGATTTTCCAAAACAGTGTGCCCATCTCTCTATAGATCCAAACAATAAAAGAAGAAAAGCTCCCCAGATTTACATGATAGCTGTGTATTAAGCCTGTGTAAAAATATTTTGTGTTTATATATAGAATGGAGTGAGATTCTAGGCATACATAATGTTATTACAGATATACAACAGGACATTCTCCAATCTTGTGGAATCTGAGATAATGGTTTTGTGAAACAGTTTTCTATACGTGGCAGGACATCTAACATCCTCTTCCTTCCCAATCAATACTTGTAATGCTCCCTGCAATAATGGTGACAATCCCCAAATGCACCCACTGCTCCTGCTAAGAGCACTGATGTCATCTAATACACATTTTGCAGAAACAGTCCTTATGTTCTGGGTGTATTAGCTAAGTTACTTTCAGTCATAAATAACTTAAAGCCTTGACTCAAACTGGCTTGAACAATGCAAAAGTTGATTATTTCACAGAACAGCAACTCAACTATGTCACAGGAAAGCCAGATCCTCCCTCCCGCCTGCCCCTCCTTCCTATGGCCAGGTGCAGGAGAATGCAGACTTCCCTCATTGACCAATCCCTCCCGGGATAAGTGCAGCAACCACAATTGGTAAGATAAATCAGCATCTACCCTGTCAGGAGATGAAGTTCCTGTGCGAGGGGCAGATGCCTGAATAAAACGACAAAGGAGAAGTTGGAGCTTTGGGGTGTAGGTTAGGCAATCCACAGAGTGCAGTATGTTAAATAGAATGGCAGAAAATGGACTGATTGCTCATGGGGCAAGGATGGAAAGTGTGGGTAAATGCCAGTGTAGAGGTAGAATCCTGAGAACTCTGCACATTTTTGTGTTCATGCCCTGTGGTGACTACAGAAGAGGCCAGGGCAACGGGAAGAAGCCTTGGTTAGCTCCCAGGGCACTGACGCTTTCCCAGCCCCTCCTCCCCAGCGACTGGATGAAGATTCTGAGTCTTGGTGGCATCTCACGGATCTTGTGGCGTCAGGCGGTGCTTCCTGAATGCCTTTCCTTGGGCCGAGCACCTCAAGGGGGTGACCCATAATTCCCCACCAGTAATTTCTTGTGTTTTAGGCCCAGCACTTAGCCATGATCATCACATATTAAGTGGTTGATGATACTTTATGAAGCAGCTGCAAGGCAGTTTGTCTGTCTGGTCTCACCATCTACCAAGTGGGCTACTTGTCAGCCCCATCTCAGCCCACTTTCACCCCTTCTCCCTGCTTATCTTCCTCTTGATATGAGGATCATTGTAGCTCCTATTGGGAAAGCTTGGGGTAAAATTGTTCCTTTAGGAACTGACTGCAGAATCCCCCTCTTGGAGAGAACTGCCCTTGCTTAGGAACATACCCAAACGGGGTATGCTTGTCTATGGAGAAGAGGAGGACATGGCCAATAAGGTCTGGGAAACAATGAAAAGCTGGAGAACTTCCTGGTACTAGACAAGATCAGGGGTCCTGTGGGTGGACAGGAGCAACCTCAACAAACAGGGTGAGATGAAGAAGTGGGGAAAGTATCCTCCTACCAAGGTGGGAGACCAGGGACAGGAGGGGGAGGACAGCCAACAAGAAGTTGGCCGGAGCAGGAACAGAGGAGGGAAGCCCCTCTCCTCGTCTGACATTATGTGCTTTGCTGAGCTGTACGTCCCCCTCCCCATCTTCTTTAATTTTGGTTGCCCCCGACACACACACACACACTGATTTGTGTAAGTAGAGTTTGGTGCAGTCAAGGAAAGGCCCGAGGCTGGGTTGGGGGTTGACATAAGGTCAAGGGAAGGGACAGTGATGGAAGTTGAACTGTGGGTGACTCAAGGAATTGGCAGGACAGAAGCTGGAACGAGAGGTGACCATGGGAATGTTACCCCGTGGAGTCTGCAGGGTCGTGGGTAGGGCCCTGGGTGTCCCACAGGATGTGGGAAGGAGTCTTAGCCAATTCTATTTGAGCTGGAGGACCTGGGGAGCCCAGCGGACTCCTAAATTACACAATCCCCACCCTTCACTCTTCTGGCCAAAAGTTGACACAAGGGATACAGAAACCCAGGGTCCCGAGGCACTAACATTTACTGCCACTGTAGATGCATACGCACCGGTGATGTATGTACTAGGCAGCTGGCCGCTCTGTCCATATGTACCCGTGTACCCACCCCACCATAGCACTTGTCATGCTGGAGCCTGCTGGGCACCAGGAGGCAGCTGCACCAGTTTTAGTCTCCTCTGATTTCTCACATTGGACCGTCTGCCCTGCATACCTCTACCTTTCTCAGGCATTTGCCCCTGTTTATGTGTTATAAGCAGTCTGCTATTCTGTCACTCTGGCCTTGGGAGCCTGGAAGCTTATCTAGAAGAAGGACGTTTGAGTTGAGACCGAACGGATAAGTTGATGTTGCTAGGCCAAGGAAGGAGAGAAGTGGATACGGTTTTGATGAGGAACAAGCATTCCAAAAGCTCTGTCAGCTCCACTTACCTCTCAGCATGGAGCTAGGCCATAAAGTAAAGAACCTGCACAGTGACGTGGATACCAGGTCTTTGTATTTTTACCCCCTTGTAGAGACCCATATGCACACAGGTATGCACACATACAAATACCCAGAGCGTTCTTTCCTCATCCTCCCAGGGTCAGGAAGCTCTGGTGTGTGTGTGTGACACTCAACTAGCTTCCTTGCTGTAAAAGAATGAGGAGAAGGGGATAAGGTGGGGCAGATGATGAATAGAAGACAAGCTGATAATTACGTGAGTGGGAATTTTAACTGCTTATGAGCAGCTGTTTGCATACAGCATGGGTACAGTAGTGCTGAGGCAGAACATACGCTCTGAAGCCCAGTTGTCTGTTTGCAGTCTGGCTCTGCCAAGTTCCTTGCCTGCCTGTGACCCTCTTTTCTCTTCCTAGTAGTACCCATCTGATAATAGCCATCCCATAGGATGGTTATGGGGATGAAATGAGTTGACATAGGGAAGCACTTTAGGACAGTGCTCAGTACCTATGTAGTGTCCACTGAAGAGCAGTAACTTATTATTTTACCACCAAGGAACTTTGTTGAAACATCTCCTTTAGGGGAGTTGGTGGCAGTGGGTGTCTCTTTCTGGATCATAGAGAATTCCTCTGTGTCTCTCTGTCACTGTACATAAATACCTAACTGATAGGTGATTTCTTGTGTAAAAGAACGAATCAAGGGTTACCCAGGAAAACTCAAAATGTCCCTGAGAGACTTCAGGTTAGTAAAGCCCCCAGATGCATGTATCTGAGCCAGGACTGAGTTAAGAGATGGAGATTTGGGTTGCAATCCTCATCCTCTAGGGCCTTGATGTTTTCATCTCTTGAGTAAGTATTATTTGCTCTGCAATTCAGATGGGAATGTATGAACAAAATTGTCTGGAAAGTGTGACCCACTCCATAAGTGCTCATGATACCTGCAGTTCTGTTAGGAAGCCACCATTTCTTCAAGAAGTTCTCCAGCCACATAAAGGAAACGTGGCTGACATAATTTCTCTGTAATGGTGCAGTGGTCAGGAATGAAAGGTGGTTTATAAATGTTATATAATACTGCCGTTGTCTATAGTGATTGACAGTCTTCTGCTGCCACAATTCAAAAGCAAGACAGCCAGTCCTGGACATGCAGTAAAGTTCTGGAGCCAAGGGAAAATGAAAAGCATTACCTTTCACTGGTGTGACTTTCTTCCCCAGCAGCCCCAAGACAACGCCTGTTGAGGCGACTGAGAGGGGCACTTAGAGAAGGCAGTGCCCAGGTCTAGTTTCTCCATAAAATGTCCCTGGTGTCAAGTTAGCTGTATGTCTTTCAAACTAGCCACTTTGAATGCCTCTGTCATTAGGAAAGAATTTAGTGGCTTTACATTTACTATAAGCTAATGGTTTCTGGAGGATTTTGAGCAGCAAATAAGAAGTTTAAACAGCCTCCTGAGAAGTCTGAATGACGTACAAGTGCTAAAGCACCTGAGAGCAATATGCCTACCATCTCCAAGAGCAAAGCATTCATTATTTAGCTGAGCTGCTTACATTTATCGGGAAGACACGAACTCCATTCCTTCATGTATGTACAAAGGAATACAAGGTAACTTGTACCTTGACCTCTTATTTCTCTCATCTCCATTGATAATTCTTGTTATTTCAGTGTTCACTTAAGTTGTGTGAGTGTTTCTATATGTAGGAACAAGATAGAAACTAATCCATGGAGAGACTGATTTTCACAGGTGCATGTACGGCAGTGAAAAGACCTTCACCTCAAGGCAGAATGCTGTGCAGTGAAATGTGGCAGAGATATGACATGAGGATCTGAAAGGAGGTTATTTGAAATTTTACCTGATACTAAAATATTTCACGCTCCACACCAGTGTCATAAGGACAAACCATAATCTGACAATTCTGATCATGCAGCTTTCTTCTTTGTTAATATGGTAAAATACACTTTACATAAAATTTATTGTTTTAACCATTTTTAAGTGCACAGTTCAGTAGCATTAAGTACATTAAAGTTGTTGTGCAACCATTTCTAGAACTGTTTCATTTTTCCAAACTGAAACTCTGTAGGCATTCAACAGCTCTCATTTTATTGAAAACCAGGTGGCACATTGAGATGGCAGATCATTGTGACACACTGAAATTCATGGGCAATCCTCTGGGAGAATGTCATTCAGGGTCATGTCTCCCAGGAAGGGCCAGTCATCAAAGCGAGCTAGATAGGAGCCAGGCTCAGACTAGTGACCCCCTATCAGGAGGGCATGCACTGTCTATGCCCTCTTTAGCTCTGTATTTGTTACAGTGACAATGTGAAGAAGGACAGTTCAACATCCCTAGTGAGGCTGGCAACTTCCAAGCTGACCCACTCTCAATCCCTCTTGGGAGTGCAGGAATACACAAACACAGTTCTCATTTATGGTTCAATGCTGGCACTTTAAAAAAATCATCTAAAAACCTGGCTATTGCCAAATTGCCCCAAAGAAATTATCTTTGAGCAAAGGGAAAAGTATTTTCACTCCTCCCATGGTGAGTTTTGTCCAAAGTAAAGAGCAGTGCCCTTCCAAAAATAACCAATCTACCAACTGGGTCATATGCATTTAGGTTCCGTCAGAGCCATAGAAAGCCAGGATGTAAGCCAGCAATTTTGTGGGGAGGGCACTTCGTGGATGCAGCGCCTTGTTCTGCTGTCTGAAAAAGACCTCCAAGAGGAAGGAGAGAGCCTTCCAGAGAGGAGAACGGAGGCCATGCCCATGACTTTGACTCAGTCACTGCGCCCTGCTGTGGGCCTGGGTGCAGGGTGGTTCCTGATGGCAGCTTCCAGCTGCTGTGGGTCTGCTGGCACTGCTGGGGAGGAGGACGGTGTGCGGCAAGGGTGGATGGTTTCTGGGGAGTTAAAGACATTTAAAAATTAGTTTCTGAAACCTAATACTAATGTTTCATGTTTTTATGATCTAGAGTTGCCTTAGGAGACTTTCAGGGTTGCTGAACTCCCCAGGGGTGTTTAGCAGCACAGCGTGTAGAAATTGTGGTTCAGTCAGAATGCTTACACATCAGCAGTGCCCACCCTGGGCTGCTGCCCTCCCAGGGCCACCAGCATTGTGAAATAGCTCTTTCTATGGAGTGAACACTCCTGTGGGGGAGAAGAGACATGGAGAAGTAAAGGAGAAAGGAAAGAGGCACTGTCATCAATAGAAGACCTGTACATGCCAACCACCTTGCTCTGCTGCTCCGGTCTTAAGAAATCAGGGTCTTATAAGGTTAAGTGTGGTTCCAGGAAGTTACATAACAAGCTTACAGACGCACAGCTTACAAGTGTGTCTAAGAGTCCATCTCCTTGATTCCGTAGACCATTCTTTCATCACCTGGTGTTGCAAAGGCAGTTCAGGCCCTGTGACTACTTCCTTCCAGAAGGAGTGTGTCTTAGTCAGGGTTCTCCAGAGAAACAGAATCAGCCGGGTCTCTCTTTCTCTCCATCATCTATCTGTGACATCCATCTATTCATCCATCCATCCACCCATTCATCCATTATCTACCTATTACCTATATATATATATATATCTGTTCCATTCTATCTACCTATGTCTATGAGAGAGATCATTATGGAGGCTGACAAGCCAAGATCTGCCGTCAGCAAGCTGTAGAGACAGGAGAACTGATGGTGTAAATTCCAGTCCAAGTCCAAGTCTGAAGGTAGGAAAAGGCCAATGCCCCAGCTTGAAGACAGTCAGGCCCAGAGTGAATCATCTCTTAATCAGATTTTTTGTTCTTTTCGGGCCTTCAGTGGGTTGGATGAGGCCCACCCACACTGGGTCAGGCCATCTGTTCCCCTTATTCTACTGACTCAAATTTAATCTCATCTAGAAACACCTGAACAGACACACCCAAAATAATGTCTGACCAAATTACTAGGCACTCAGTGGCCCAATCAGGTTGACAGATAAATCACAAACTGCTAATTCTGGAAGGATTTTAGAAAGATCATTTCAAGGAAATAGATATTAAGAAAGTGACAGGAAAGTTTTCTTTATTTTGGAAGTTTTAGTAACAATAATATTTTACCTTAATATAGTAAAAAATGATAGATCTAAGAGAGTTATATAGATATGTAGTATTAAAAAATCATCCTTTGAAGTCAGGTTACTAATATTCCCATTTTACAGCTGAAGGCACTGAGGTCTAAAGAGACTCAATGATTTACATGAGGTCATAAGTGAAGGATGAGGAGAGCAAGCCCTAGAACCAGATCTTCTGATGTTTAAGTTCTTTTGGCAACAACCATTGTTTTTGAGCAGGTCAGGATAATGTATTTTAAATTCAGATTGGTCAAAAAGATAACCTCAGTAGTTAAATTAGTTTTGTTCATTTGTTTAAAAACCATTTTTAAAAATCAAGATCATTGCTTGGTAAACTTAGATTTCAAAAAGCCAAAGTCTTTCCACATAAACTGTGAGTCTCAGATACTCTAAATAATTTTTGCAACATCAAATATGTAACATTAACACAGGTTTAAGTTTTTTGACCACCAGGGAGACAGAGAATGGTTTAAAAAGTTGGAAAAGTAAGGTAACAGCCTAGAAAACTCATTTTATTGGAAAAAGAAAATTGCTAGGTTTTGTGTTCTCCAATACATACTGTATTCTGCTGAATTCTTTTCTCTTGTTCGACCTGTGCTGATACTTAAGAGGGAAGAGAAAGTCTCTGAGTGGAGTGTAGCTCAAGTTCTTGGGGGCATTTAGCAGTAGGCTGTGAAAGGATCACTATACAGGAACTTTTGCTGAACTGAAGAACGCTGATTGTCCCAACCAGGAACCAACACCATAATTCTAATATGTGAAACCCACAGTCACATAGATTTCCCAGAAGAATCTCAACTGCAAGATGAAGGCCTGGAGGAGTTATAATGATGTGTCAAGCCTGGAGGGGAGGGAAGGAGAGAGAACAGGGTTAAGAGTGATTGATAGCAGTTAGAAGAATCCAGATGTTTTTGTTACCTTAAATTTTGCTCCCAGCATTGCATCGACAGGTAGGTGAGTGATGCCAGTCATGCTTATGCTTAATCATTCATACGTTAGGTAACTCATCCTATTCACCGCTGGCCTGGACCTCCCTCTGAGACCCAGGCCTGGGTCTTTCACTGCCCACTGGACATCTCCTCCGAAATATCACAGAGCAGCTCAATTTTGATGCATTCAAAACCAAAGTGGAGTTTTGCCTTGGAAGCTTAGTGGTTGCCCAGCTGCTTATCCCGCTTATGCAAGTGAGCAGCCCGGAGTCATCCCTGGCTCTTTCTGCTCCTCACCCACATCCACTGCGTCCCCATGCCAGTCCCCACCTCCCAGCCTGGCCGCTGGAGTCTCTCCTTTGGACCGCTGCAGTGCTCTTTTTTTTTTTTCTCTCTGTGCCCATTTGGGTTGAGTTAGCACCCTGCAGCCAGAGGGATTTTGTGAACAATGAAATGTCAGCCACATCACTGGCTTTTCCATGCCCCCAAGGAGACGTGGCATGGCCTGGCCACTGCCCCTGCAGAGCTGCCTCATCCCCTGCTTGGTCCCCTTGGGTTCTGTGTCAAGCCTACCACAGGTCCTTATGCTCCACAAGACAGGCCCAATCAGCCTCTGACCCGCTGACAGGCTTCTCCATAGTCTGGTCTCTCCACCTGGACAGTTTTCCCTTGTAGATTTGCCTGGTCAACTCCCGCCCTTCCTCCTTCCCCATGGACCCTGCTTCCTCCAGGAGCCCTTTCCTGCATCCCCACTGCATCAAGCTCCCTGTTGGAAGACCTCAGAGCTCCTCAAACCTCTCCTTTCAAGCTCTTTTTACAACTGTAATTTAACACATAGTCATGTGGGGTCAGGGAGAGTATCTGGTTTTGCTTTTTATATTTTTGGGTGGAAAAAATAAATAACTGAGCAGGACGTGGCTAATGGCTTTTTTGTGGCCAATATGCCTATAAGAAACCTGATTGCTCAGTCCCTGAGCATAACTAAGTTGCTATTGTTATTATTTCTGTTCGCTCTTATTTAAACATGGTCAGAAATAGGGAAATGGTTGTGCTAAGAATATCTTTGGAGGTGCAAACCAAAACGATGATGCTAAATAGTCACTCTGGCATAAGGTACTGTAATATTATTAATAAAATGTGATTCTGCAGAAATTAATTAAAACATTCAACCAGACTTCTTAGTTTCCCCTTTTTCATCATTTTAAGGAAAGGACAGACAGAAGTGAATGCTACATATGATATTCTTAATTTCTTCCTTTTTAGAAAGTAAGGTGATATTTCCCCTTTATTCCTTTTTCTTTTATCCCATTTTTGTGGCTGTCTCTGCACAATTAGGCCTTACTTGGGAACTCTCTGAGATGAAAAATTCTTGCAAGTTTGGGCAACATCAAGTCTAAGGAGAACTTTGAACTATCTTGAAACCCGAAGTAATTCAGCTAAGTGTACCATGTCCATTTCAATTGCTTAGCTTCTTCAAGATTTCTGGTAGTTTTCACTAAAGGGTTTCACATCACACACCTGGAACTTTGTGAAGAAATGTAGTAAGTTAAATCAATAGGTTAGGAAGCCTACAGATTTCCCAACTTGCTAGAGATGAAAGTTAATCTCCATCCAGAGGCGTGTAGAAAGCAGAAGTTTGAGTTTTGGGTAAAGCTACTTGATTTGTGAGTATTTGCTGGCACTTCATACCCTATCTGCACTAACATTCTTAAATTACACAAAATTTACAAAGGCAGTGGAAACAAGCAGCAGTCACATATCCGTAGGGATTTCAGCGATACTGTAAATCAGCTGCTCTGGCTCTGAGGATTGACCAGACCTCTTGACCTTTGGATTTTCAGAACATAATTCAGTCTCAGCCCTGGGTTCATCTATGTGTCTGCTTCCCAGAAGAGCAGGAAGAACATCCTGAGAGTTTTTGGATTATAGTTTATTGAAGTTCTTAAATCATTGAAGAGAAATATGGCCTGAGTAAAACAAGTTATTATTTTTTTTTAAATGACCATCAGAACAAAGTCTGATGTCTTAAGCTAAACAATTAATTGTGAATTAGGCTGCAGAACCACAGAGGATATTGAGGCTTCTGTTGACTTGAAGTCACATACTTATTGCTGTATAATAATAAGTATATTATGCATCAGAAACATATCTGTGCCTTTTCCGTACAACACAATAGTAAGAAATTTGAAGCCAGCTTTCAACAGCTGAAGCAGAAACTTCAACAATTTTCCTGTGAATTTGAATCATTCTGAATTAGCAGCTTGGTTAGACGGCCAGTTTAAACTATCTGTACCCCAAAGTGGTGCCGTAAGTTTGATATATTTGCTTTGGCTGTCTAGATAACTCCAAGTCCTTAGATAATTGCTCATGGAGAAAATGGGGAAATGCCTTTCTTGCATGTATGTCTGCTTTCTGGTCAAGTGTTTAAATGGGAGATGTAAGAATTTGCCTTTCCTGTGATTGAAGGAATGACTTCAGAAGGTTTAACATTTTCCCTCTTCATTCTTGAAATCCAGACAGCAATGGGAACCTCGTGAGCCCTAGAAAGCCCTTTGTGGCAATTGTGGATGAAATGTTTTAATTGACAAAAGAGGCCCTTGGCTAAATTCTCATCTTTGTAGAACTTGTCAAAAGTGCTTGGTTTCAAGCCAAAAGCTGCCAGAATGAATGCCAATCATTAATGAGAGAGAGATTAGGAGAGCAGAGATCTGCTGGCTGCACAACAGCATGTGATGAGACCAACTCTGAAGGAGTCACCTGAGGGCACTTGATCTGTGGCCAATGCCCAAAGGGGGGAACCTCTGTATCAGATGCTCATCACATCGCAGTGGTGCTTCCACACATGCAGCAGTGATTTGTCTCTTGTCAGAAGAAACTGAAAATATGATATTCTAAGGGTATGTCTGACTCAGTTTTGTTTCTTTCATCTGCATTGTGCATCTACACTGTTCCAAGCCCAAGAGAAAATGGGGCAGGCAGTAAAAGGAATAAATGACTACCCAAGTTATTTGCTGAGTGAACCCGACTGGGTGGATCCTATATATTCCAGTGGCAAACACACACACACACACACACACACACACACACACAGGAGACCCTATACAACCCATTGTGGACTTTCTACAGGCTGTGGGTTATTTCCAAGAAAAGCCCTTGCTTTTCTGAGTGACACATAGGGCTATAAGTAGGCTATTTTCATCCAGCTGATGGGAAGTTTAAGAAAAAGCAGAGTTAAGACATCTGTGAATAGAGCTGAGACAATTCTGCCCAGGCCTTGGGGATCGCATCATGCTCTGTTCTTGACTGCTGAAGACAGTTGTGGTAGATGTTTTCCCACTCACGTTCCCACAGCCGTCTTCTGTAGTACTGACTCAGAAGAGTGAGCCGGAGGAGGGAACTGGGTTCAGAACTACCAATCTTGGGATCCACTATTCTGGTTACCTGAAAAAGAGGTTGAAATTTGGCTAAAGAATCGTTGTGACTGTGGACTCGTCATCTCCACCAATACACCCCCCAACTCCCACCCACTGAGGGGCTGCTGTCTTAGTCTTAACCTGCAGCATTAAAGTGATGAGGGAGTGGCAAAGGTAGAGAATCCAGGAAGGGTTGATTACCTTCCAGAAAGTTACAGGGGAAGAGAAAGGGAGAGATGGGTGGGGAGCAAAGCAAGTGTCAGCTTAGGCTTGAAGGAGTCTTTCTGAGCTTGGAGAGAAGTAGGAAAGTGGTCTTAGGAGAAATTGGTAAGTGACTGAGACAGGAAAAGAAAAAGAACAATTGGGAAAGAAGACTTGCAGAGTGCCTTATGTGTTTTTATGTTTGCTTTTTATTGAAGTATAGTTGATATACAATATTATACTGGTTTTAGTGTACAACGTAGTGATTCAACAGTTATATACATTAAAAAATGCTCAAATGAGAAGTGTAGTTACCATCTGTCACCACACAAAGAAATTACAATATTATTGACTATGTTCCTTATGCTGTGCTTCTATCCCCATGACTTACTTGTTTCATAACTGGAAGTCTGTCCCTCTTTATCCTTTACCTATTTTGCCCATCCCCTGGCTCCTCCCCTATAGTAACCATCAGTTTGTCTTCTGCATTTATGAGTTTGTATTTTGTATTTTTTTTTGGTATCATTAATGTACAATTACATGAGGAACATTATGTTTACTAGACTCCCCCATCACCAAGTTCCCCCCACACACCCCATTACAGTCACTGTGCATCAGTGTAGTAAGATGCTATAGCGTCACTACTTTTCTTCTCTGTGCTATACTTCCTTCCCTGTGCCCCCCACCCCCATTTTATGTGTGCTAACCATAATTCCCCCTTTCTACCCCCCCTTATCCCTCCTTTCCAACCCATCCTCCCCAGTCCCTTTCCCTTTGGTAACAGTTAGTCCGTTCTTGGGTTCTGTGATTTTGCTGCTGTTCTGTTCCTTCAGTTTTTGCTTTGTTCTTTACTCCACATATGAGTGAAATCATTTGGTACTTGTCTTTCTCCACCTGGCTTATTTCACTGAGTATAATACCCTCTAGCTCCATCCATGTTGTTGCAAATGGTAGGATTTGTTTACTTCTTATGGCTGAATAATATTCTATTGTGTATATGTACCACCTCTTCTTTATCCATTCATCTACTGATGGACACTTAGGTTGCTTCCATTTCTTGGCTAGGTAAATAGTGCTGCAATAAACATAGGGGTGCACCTGTCTTTTTTAAACTGGGCTGCTGCATTCTTAGGATAAATTCCTAGGAGTGGAATTCCTGGGTCAAATGGTATTTCTATTTTGAGTTTTTTGAGGAACCTCCATACTGCTTTCCACAATGGTTGAACTAATTTACATTCCCACCAGCAGTGTAGGAGGGTTCCCCTTTCTCCACATCCTCGCCAATGTTTGTTGTTATTTGTCTTTAGGATGGTGGTGATCCTTACTGGTGTGAGGTGATATCTCATTGTGGTTTTAATTTGCATTTCTCTGATGACTAGCTATATGGAGTATCTTTGATGTGTCTGTTGGCCATCTGAATTTCTTCTTTGGAGAACTGTCTGTTTAGCTCTGCTGACCATTTTTTGATTGGATTATTTGCTTTTTGTTTGTTGAGGTTCATGAGCTCTTTATAGAATTTGGATGTCAACCCCTTATCAGATATGTCATTTATGAATATATTCTCCCATACTGTAGGATGCCTTTTTGTTCTTTTGGTGGTGTCCTTTGCTGTACAGAAGCTTTCTAGTTTGATGTAGTCCGACTTGTTCATTTTTGCTTTTGTTTCCCTTGCCCAGAGAGATATGGGCATGAAGAAGTCACTCATGTTTATGTCCAAGAGATTTTTGCCTATGTTTTTTTCTATAAGTTTTATGGTTTCATGACTTACATTTAGGTCTTTGATTCATTTTGAGTTTACTTTTGTGTATGGTGTTAGACAATGATCCAGTTTCATTCTCTTACATGTAGCTGTCCAGTTTTGCCAACACCATCTGTTGAAGAGGCTGTCATTTCCCCATTGTATGTCCATGGCTCCTTTATTATATATTACTTGACCGTATATGTTTGGGTTAATATCTGGACTCTCTATTCTGTTCCACTGGTCTATGAGTCTGTTCTTGTGCCAGTACCAAATTGTCTTGATTACTGTGGCTTTGTAGTAGAACTTGAAGTTGGGTAGTGAGATCCCCCTGCTTTCCTGCTTTATTTTTCCTTCTCAGCGTTGCTTTGGCTATTCGGGGTCTTTTGTGGTTCCATATGAATTTTAAAACTATTTGTTCCAGTTCATTGAAGAATGCTGTTGGTAATTTGATAGGGATTGCACTGAATCTGTAGATTGCTTTAGGCAGGATGACCATTTTAACAATATTAATTCTTCCCAGCCAAGAGCATGGGATGAGTTTCCATTTGCTAGTGTCCTCTTTAATTTCTCTTAAGAGTGTCTTGTATTTTTCAGGGTATAGGTCTTTCACTTCCTTGGTTAGGTTTATTCCTAGGAATTTTATTCTTTTTGATGCAATTGTGAATGGAATTGTTTTCCTGATTTCTCTTTCTGCTACTTCATTGTTAGTGTATAGGAAAGCCACAGATTTCTGTGTATTAATTTTGTATCCTGCAACTTTGCTGAATTCAGATATTAGTTCTGGTAGTTTTGGAGTGGATTCTTTATGGTTTTTTATGTACAATATCATGTCATCTGCAGACAGTGACAGTTTAAGTTATTGCTTACCAATCTGAATGCCTTTTAGTTCTTTGTTTGGTCTGATTGCTGTGGCTAGGACCTCCAGTACTATGTTGAATAACAGTGGGGAGAGTGGGCATCCCTGTCTTCTTCCCGACCTCAGAGGAAAAGCTTTCAGCTTCTCGCTGTTCAGTATGATGTTGGCTTTGGATTTTTCATATATGGCCTTTATTATGTGGAGGTACCTGCCTTGTATACCCATTTTGTTGAGAGTTTTTACCATGAATGGATGTTGTGTTTGTTTTTAATTAATAGAATCCCCTTCTGCTTTTTAAAGAGACCCCAGTGAAATATATTTTATTTGCTTTTCTAATTGAAATCTTGGATGTCAGACAGTGTCTCTTTGCATTTAATTCCTTGTGCGGAATGGGGGCAAAGTGTCCCAGTTTATGTGGGTGACGTATGCAACTGACCACCTGTCCGCTGGGTGCTGAGGACTAGTGCTAAGGGGGAGATTATGTCAAAATCCCAAATGCCCAGACATTTGTACCACACTGCACCAAGCCTCTCACATGTGAGTTTGACGTGTCCCTCGTGCAGACACCTCAGTGTCCCAGTGCAGTCCTCTCCAAACAACAGAGTCAAGGCGCTAACACAGCTCCAGTTAAATCAAAGATATAAATGTGATCATATTCACTTGTGCCCATTACAAATAGCTACACTCCCTGAAATAAAATAGCCCATTTTAAACCTTGTGTGTAGTCAAGAGAGAATAAGGACTTAAAATACTAAAAAATACAATTTTCTACTTTTCAAAAATGCCACTATGTTCAAAAACAAAAGAGAACAAAATAATCACCACAAAGTCAAACAGTCAGTGTTTGCCTGGTGATTTTCCATCTGTGCCATAGCAATTTTCACTAGCAATTAAAAAAAAACCAAAAACCTGCCTTAAGCAGAAAACAGGTTTGGCCATGAAAGTAAACTTCCCTTCTCTCTGGTGATTGAATGTGACTTCCAGATTTATAAACTCATAGGCCACTCACATAGTGTTAGTTGTTGAAGGAGGGCAAGTTTTGGCTTCTAAGATGTTTACAATATTTTTCAAGTTTTGTAATAAGCAAGTGTCCATGAAATTCACCATGTGGACAGCAGGAGCGCCGCTGCCTGACAGCTTTCTGCTTGTGTTCCCATTCTTAGCTGCCTGCATCTGTGTTGCTGCCTTGCTGGAAGATCTCCATTTTAACAAGATCAAAATGGCATGGAGATGCTGAACTGTCAGACGTTGGAAGACCTTATCTAAAGTGACCTGCATACCAATGCTAAGTGAAATCATCCTTTCTAAAAAGTTAGCAGTTTAAAGTTTTGCCTATGCCATGAGCAGGAGGCCAGCTGTGTCTGAAAATGTAAGAAAGGTGCAGATCTGTATCTCCTCTGTTTTTATGTAGTGTGATTTCACTGCTCAAATTCTTAAACTATTTAAACCTGATCTGAGAACCTGGGGTGGGCAAGTAGCAGGTGATCCCCAGGCGCAGTCTGAATGGGACCCACTGCCCACCACTATCACTGTTGTTAATGGTCTCAGGACTTCATGGTGGCAACCTCCAGACCCTGCACTTGGAGGCCCATAAGGCTTTGGCTGCAAGGTGGAGCCATCTGCTGGAAATGGAGAGAGGTAGTCAGAGCTGGGAGAAGAATCACCCGGGGTCCTTACATACATACTGAAACACATAACTGATGTAACCTAGGGCAGGCTGTTTAGCAACCATTTCCCCTGTTCTTTCTACAACCCTTCCCAGGCTGCTCTATCAACCTCTCTTGGATAGCTTTTCTTCATTTCAAGCCTGTGTCTTGTGTTTTTTAACCAGATTAAGTGCAAAAATGTTGAGGCTAGAAGGAAGACATACTGATTTGCTTTTACCACCACCTCCCTCCAGCCCCCCAGCCCCACCCCTGCACCTGGCCTGTACAACCCTCTCCAGACACTTCAGTTGTGTGCCATTTCACCTTTCTTCCTTCCTCTTCAAAGTTCTCAACACAATGTGTTCATTGCTCAAGCTAATGTAAATCATAATAAAAGCTTTCTGAGAGCTGATCTAAGATACTCTGAATATCAGTCAAGCATGTCTTTGAATATAACAGAAAACTTGTATATGTTTAAAAAAATAAGGAATTTATTTGTGTCAGCTAACAAGAAACCCTAATGTAGCTGAAACAGAGCTAATACCCAGGCTCTATTTGTATTCCTGCTCTGCCATCCTTAGCATTTGGGTTTTTTCATCCTTGTGGTTGCAAAATGGCTGCTATATCTCTGGCACTGTATTCCAGGCAGGAAGAAAGGTGAGTGAATGAAAAAGGGCTGAAAGGAGCAGACCCATTGAGTCTTTCCTCTTTAAGAAGCCTTATGTGCCATTCTGTCCTAGAATGGACTCTCCTATCCACCCTTTGCTGTACAAATTCTATAGCTTCTTTATCAGTGGAAGAGTGATTGCTTGACTTCTAAGGAGCTTTGTGAGGACTTCAACACTGTCTAAAATAATCTAGAGGAAATACATGCTTTGGTTCCATGAAAGTGAACCCAAGGAGGATTTAAATTAAGCATCAGGATTACCTGTGCATGGGGTGATCATATGTCCAAGCTTGTCTGAGACGGTTTTGATTTATGCCTGTGTTTCTAGCCTAATTGCTCCTAGTAACTCCTTTTACCTTTCTGCCAACTTGTTATTATGAAAAATATCATGTTTTTATGAAAAAGTCAAATGGATTTGTGAGAATAACTGTGTATCTATTACCTAGATCCTACCATTCACAATTTCTAACACTTGGCTTATCACCTCTCTCTCCATCCACCAATCTTTTTTATTCTTTTGCATGCATTTTGAAGTAAATTGCAGACATCAGTACAGTTCTCCTCAACTACATCATTAACCACAGTTCTATATTTGTTTACAATGTGTTTTTTCTTTGGGGGTAAAATTAACATAAAATTATTTAACATAAAACTTCCTAATTGTTAATTTGCTGAATTTTGACAAATAAATGTGTAATCCAAACCCCTATCAAGATATAAAACATTACTATCACCCCAGGAAGTTTCCATATGCCCCCTCCCAATCAATCCCCCTCCCTCTACAGAGACAACCACTGTTCTTTTTTTTAAAATATAGATTATTTCTCCTGTTTTAGGACTTTAGGTAATTGGCATCATACAACAGATACTCTCTTGGTAAGGCTTTGGTTAAGGGAAAACTTGGGATATTTTGAGACTCACCCAGGTTGTCGTCATATGCATCTTTGCAGAAGCTTATTTATTTCAGTTTTTAAATAAGAACCAAGCAAGCTCTGGATCCCAGTTGGGTCAAAAACCTCCTGTTTTCAATGCAAAATTGGAAAAAACCTTCACAGGGAGGAAAGACCTTTAAAATCATCAAATCAATGCTGCTCCCTCTCCATGGCAAAGAATATAAACTCCTAGAAATAAAATCTTTATTTCACAAAAAGGAATGTGGGTTTTGGAACTTCTAAATGGTTCATTTTAAATTTAATGTCTCTCTAAGAGATATAAATTAGCAGCAGCAAAATATTACACCCTTTGAATGCATCGGCCTGTGAATTGTAAATTAAAGTTTGTTTAGCCATTTGGTGGGGTCTTAACCATACTAGGAAGAGCTGTTAAGTACTTTATGGTATACTTGCATGGGCACCATTCCTGTCCCCTGACACATTTTTGCTCAAGTAAGAAAGGGATCAACTGAGAATGCACATAAAAATATTCCCAGTTAACAGAAGTTTAAATGAATCAAAAAAATAAAGAACACACATGTTTGCATTTAGACATGGTATATGGCCAAATTTTTCATGAAGAGCGCCTTATTACTTTTGCTCTAAGCAGTATTCTAAATGTTCAACATTTGACAAGGGGAATTTCCCTTACCTTCTCTCCTTTCCCTACAGTATATATTAAACTAATTGCTTTATTTTAACAAGGGGGACCGTGTTTCCCCCAACCATCCTGCTGACCCCCAGCTTGAACTTCAAGGATCTTTGCTGAGAGATAATTGCACTACCAATATGATTTAATGCACTTCAGCTCTACTGCATCAAGTCTTCTCTGTCTTTTGAAACATTTTTAACTCTCAAAGGGTCAGATTCCCATCCTATATAATTCTTGGACAGTCATAAAAAATTTGGCTAAGAGTTTCCTTATCATTTATAATTTCATAATGCTCTCAGAGTCACAAAACTATCTAGTGTTTCAGAGATGAACAATTTGCTGTTTTTTACGATTAACAATTCTCTGTAGAATAATGTAAAGAATGCCAGTAAGGTTAAAACTGTCCCAGGAAAATTGTAAATAAAACTCAGGTCATAACCTACAGGGCCCTCATTTCAGATCTACATTTATAAATAACCATTTCTTCAGCTTCTTCTAAAAAGTCATCATGATTGAAGTGAACACTCATGGAAACTGGCCATGAGATGAGGGATGGTCTTCCTGTCATGGGTGGGAGGCAGAACCATGTGCCACTCCGAGGGTTCCCTCCTTTGCACCTCAAGATTCTTCTTCCCTGAAAAGTTATCTCTGATCTACCTGCTCCAAATTCCTAAGGCAGCACTGAGTTCTGTGGTTAGTGTAACTTACATTTCCCCTTTCCCCATTTTTCTTGGTCAGGTTGCTTTATGCACTGTGCATTTACACACACACACACACACACACACACACACACACACACAGACACACACACACACACACACACACACACACACAGACACACACACACACACACACACACGCACTCAAGAAGAGAATCCACACGCATACCCAAAGAGAATCCAACTCCTGTATGCAAACACACACAGATACGCACTTCCCAAATGAGCACTATGTTTAATTTTTTCACTTTCCATCTAGTTCTTACTCTTAAATAAAGAATCTTGCTCTCTTGGGATAGGCATAAGCAAATACTCCTAATAATAATTCTTTTGGTAGGCTTTGGGTTCAGTCAATGATTTTAACCACAGAGTACCTCCAGGCAGCCTCAGCTAATGTAATACTCAGGACCTAGTCCCTTAAGATCTGGGTCCTGCACTGGCTCTGGTGCTTATTCACTAAAGCACCTTGGACAAATTACTTTGCCGTTCTAGGTCTCAGTTGTCTCTTCTGTAAAGTGGGAATAAAATGATCTGCCCACAGCTTTATTGTGAGGCTGTATAAGATGTAAGCATTTTAAATATGTAAAATTCCATAGAAGAGTTCTCCCTGCTACCAGATAGCCATCTCCGTTCCATAAGGACTGTGTCTGAGCAATACTTCTTTATAATCCCTAGCAAAGTGCCACAAGTCCTGAAATGCATAAACTTTTATCATGAGGATGAGAGTGGTCATGTCTTCCAGAAAACAGAAATGAAGCTGAGATTATTCCTTTAGCTCTTTGCTATTGTGGGAGTTGGAAAGATGGGCTAGCAGAAACAGGGTCATTGGTGTGGGGCCAGTGGCTGGGCCATGTCAATGCTGGCCAGCTGCAGTGTTGGGAACTTCATTCACTGACAGGCAAGCAGACAGCAGAAAGGCTGGTTGTGAGCAGTTGGCCACACGGAGCTTGGGAGATGACTAGAGTCTTCCAAACGCTCAAGTTTTATTGGACTTGCAAGATGTGTAGGGCTGCCACCCACACTCCCTCCAGGTCACAGCAAATCCTCCCTGCACATGGAGGCTTTGTTTTCCTTCGGTTCTTCTTGGGACTTGTCCCCAGACTCCAGCTCGGGATGCTCCCTTCGATCCAGTATCAGTCACTGTGTGCAGGAGAGCCAGACACCAGGGCTAATATGTGGAAGGACACCCCAAACGGTGTCAAGCACTCTCATAAAAGAACTTGTTTGTCAAAACAATTAGTCCATCTCAACTAAGTCAGTGGTCCGGCCCTCTTGCTCCTGTTAGGGAGCAACATGTCATTTCACATTGGGATATGGGAAGAGCAAATGGATTTTTAGGATGGGCCTGCCATACATGAAGCTCTCTCTGATGTGTTTTCTAAAATGCTCCCTTGTATCTTGCTCTCTGGCGGGCATGCTGGTTTTGTGACCTATTGTTCTTGACTGCCCTGTTTATTTTAGCTTCTTGTCTCTGTCCCTCAGTTGGTGCTGTGGCTTCTCAGTTACCCTTCCACTTACAGGCCCTGGCGTTCAACCCAATTCTCTTTATTATTTTTCACTTTTGAATCATTTCCAACCACAAATTTCCCATTTCAGTGGCAATAAGGCTCTAGGTTGGTGCAGCTTCAATTTCTAAAGTGAGCTGATTATACTATGGTCAGATATAGTATCTCTGAAATGCCCAGCCATCTATCCATCTAGCGATCTAGCCGGTGCTTGGTGTTGTTCCCCCGGGGAGGACAAACATTTGGTATAAATCCATCAACAATGGAAAAACAATTTCTTATTGTTTATTGTGTGTATAGTATTGTGTGGACAGTACCAAGTTGCTCCTGAATGGTCAGCCACGCTTCCTCAGGAAGCCTCCCTGGCTCCTCTTGCTCCGCCCCACTCCGTCTACAGAGAGATGTAATTGTTTCCAACTTTTTGCCCTGACCTCACATTTACATAGTTGATTGGAACTTGCTGCAGTTGTTTATGGATGTGTCTTCTGCTAGATGGGATGAGCAGCATTTTTCTGTAAAGGGCCAGATAATAACTACTTTAGACCCTGGGGGCTACATAGTGTCTATCTCAACTCCTCTACTCCGCAGTTATAGCACAAAGCTCCCATGGTCAATATGTAAACAAATGGTGGGGCTGTGGTCCAATAAAACTTTATTTATGGACATTAAAATTTACATTTCATGTAATTTTTACATGAAATATTATTCTTCTTTTGATTAAAAAAACATTTAAAACTGTAAAAATGGCTCTTAGCTCACAGGTTATAAATAAACAGGCAGAGTGGGCTGCACTGGGCCTGTGGACCACAATTTGCTGACTTCTGGGCTTACTACAGGATTAACCCTTTGACGGCTGGAACCTTTCATATTTATGTATACTAGAGCCTTGGCCTATGGCAGTTACTTAGTAAATATTTGTTTAACAAATGGGTAAACTAAAGAATTTCTTCTGAATCTACAATATAAATATAGTACATGTTTACTAATATATATATATTATATGACTTACTAAAAAATCATTATATAAATATAACAATATAAACTTATATTAATATAGTACTTTTTTTGGAATAATTAGCTTTTTGTATGGAATCATTGATATATGATAACATGAACAACATTGTAGTTACTACCTCCTCCTCTTATCAAGTCCCCCCCCACACCCCATTACAGTCACTGCACATCAGCGTGATAAAATGCTATACAGTCACTATTTGTCTTTTGGTGCTATACACACTTCCTTTCCCATGCCCCCTCCCCTACATTATGTGTGCTAATCATAATGCCCCTTAAACCACTTATCCCCCAATTCCCACCCATCCTCCCCAGTCCCTTTCCCTTTGGTAACTGTTAGTCCATTCTTGGGTTCTGTGATTCTGCTGCTGTTTTGTTCCTTCTGTTTTTGCTTTGTTCTTATACTCCACAGATGAGTGAAATCATTTGATACTTGTCTTTCTCCACCTGGCTTATTTCACTGAGCATAAAACCCTCTAGCTCCACCCATGTTGTTGCAAATGGTGGGATTTGTTTACTTCTTATGGCTGAATAATATTCCATTGTGTATATGTATCACCTCTTCTTTATCTATTCATCTACTGATGGACACTTAGGTTGCATCCATACCTAGGCTATTGTAAATAGTGCTGCGATAAACATAGGGGTGCATATGTCTTTTTGAATCTGTGATCCTGTTTTTCTAGGGTGAATTTCTGGTAGTGGAATTCCTGGGTCAAATGGTATTTCTATTTTGAGCATTTTGAGGAACCTCCATACTGCTTTCCACAATGGTTGAACTAATTTACATTCCCACCAGCACTGTAGGAGGGTTCCCCTTTCTCCCCATCCTCACAAACATTTCTTGCTGTTTGTCTTTTGGATGTTGTCCATCCTAACTGGTGTGAGGTGATATCTCATTGTGGTTTTAATTTGCATTTCTCTAATGATTAGCGATGTAGAGCATCTTTTCATATGCTGTTGGCCATCTGGATTTCTTCTTTGGAGAAGTGTCTGTTCAGATCCTCTGCCCATTTTTTAATTGGGTTATTTGCTTTTTGGTTGTTGAGGCACATGAGCTCTTTATATATTTTATATGTCAACCCCTTATCAAATATGTCATTTATGAATATATTCTCCCATACTGTAGGATGACTTTTTGTTCTGCTGATGGTGTCCTTTGCTGTACAGAAGCTTTTCAGCTTGATATAGTCTCACTTGTTCATTTTTGCTTTTGTTTCCCTTGTGCAAGGAGATATGTTCCTGAAAAAGTTGCTCATGTTTATATTCAAGAGAGTTTTGCCTATGTTTTCTTCTAAGGGTTTTATGGTTTCATGATTTACATTCAGGTCTTTGATCCATTTTTTGTTTATTTTTGTGTATGGAGTTAGTCCAGTTTCATTCTCTTACATGTAGCTGTCCAGTTTTGCCAACACCATCCATTGAAGAGGCTGTCATTTCCCCATTGTATGTCCATGACTCCTTTATCATATATTAATAGGCCATATGTGTGTGGGTTTATATCTGGGCTCTCTATTCTGTTCCATTGCTCTATAGGTCTGTTCTTGTGCTAGCAACAAATTGTCTTGATTACTGTGGCTTTGTAGTAGAGCTTGAAGTTGGGGAGTATAATCCCCTCTGCTTTATTCTTCATTTTCAGGATTGCTTTGGCTATTCGGGGTCTTTTGTGGTTCCATATGAATTTTAAAACTATTTGTTCCAGTTCATTGAAGAATGCTGTTGGTAATTTGATAGGGATTGCACTGAATCTGTAGATTGCTTTAGGCAGGATGGCCATTTTGACAATATTAATTCTTCCTAGCCAAGAGCATGGGATGAGTTTCCATTTGCTAGTGTCCTCTTTAATTTCTCTTAAGAGTATCTTGTATTTTTCAGGGTATAGGTCTTTCACTTCCTTGGTTAGGTTTATACCTAGGAATTTTATTCTTTTTGATGCAATTGTGAATGGAATTGTTTTCCTGATTTCTCTTTCTGCTACTTCATTGTTAGTGTATAGGAAAGCAACAGATTTCTGTGTATTAATTTTGTATCCTGCAACTTTGCTGAATTCAGATATTAGTTCTGGTAGTTTTGGAGTGGATTCTTTAGGGTTTTTTATGTACAATATCATGTCATCTGCAGACAGTGACAGTTTAAGTTATTGCTTACCAATCTGAATGCCTTTTAGTTCTTTGTTTGGTCTGATTGCTGTGTCTAGGACCTCTAGTACTGTGCTGTATAAAAGTGGGGAGAGTGGGAATCCTTGTCTTGTTCCTGATCTTAGAGGAAAAGCTTTCAGCTTTTCACTATTAAGTATGATGTTGGCTGTGGGTTTGTCATATATGGCCTTTATTATGTGGAGGTACTTGCCCTGCATAACCATTTTGTTGACAGTTTTTATCATGAATGGCTGCTGAATTTTGTCAAATGCTTTTTCAGCATCTGTGGAGATGATCATGCAGTTTTTATCCTTCTTTTTATTGATACAGTGGATGATGTTGATGAATTTTCAAAAGTTTTTCCATCCTTGCATCCCTGGGATGAATCACACTTGATCATGATATATGATACTCTTGATGTATTATTGAATTCAGTGTGCTAATATTTTGTTGAGTATTTTTGCATCTATGTTCATCAGGGATATTGGTCTGTAGTTTTCTTTTTTTTGTGGGTGTCTTTGCCTGGTTTTGGTATTAGAGTGATGCTGGCTTCATAGAATGAGTTTGGAAGTAGTCCTTCTTCTTCTATTTTTTGGAAAACTTTAAGGAGAATGGGTATTATGTCCTCTCTAAATGTCTGATAAAATTCAGCAGTGAATCCATCTGGTCGAGGGTTTTTTTTCTTGGGTAGTTTTTTGATTACTGGTTCAATTTTATTGTTGGTTCTTGGTCTGTTCAGATTTTCTGCTTTTTCCTGGGTCAGTCTTGGAAGGTTATGTTTTTCTAGAAAATTGTCCATTTCTTCTAGGTTATCCAGTTTGTTAGCATTTGATTTTTCACAGTATTCTCTTATAATTCTATGTACTTCTGTGGTGTCCATAGTGAATTTTCCTTTCTCATTTCTAATTCTGTTTATGTGTGTAGATTCTTTTCTTCTTGATAAGTCTGGCTAGGGGTTTATGCATTTTATTCATTTTTTCAAAGAACCAGCTCTTGGTTTCATTAATTTTTTTTCTATTGTTTTAGTCTTCTCAATTTTATTTATTTCTTCTCTGATCTTTATTTTATCCCTCCTTCTACCGACTTTGGGCCTCATTTGTTCCTCTTTTTCCAATTTCAATAATTGTGAATTTAAACTATTCATTTGGGATTGTTCTTCCTTCTTTAAATAGGTGTGGATTGCTATATACTTTCCTCTTAGAACTGCCTTCACTGCGTTCCACATAATTTGGGGCATTGAGCTGTTGTTGTCATTTGTCTCCATATATTGCTTGATCTCTGTTTTAATTTGGTCACTGATCCATTGATTATTTAGGAGCATGTTGTTAAGCCTCCATGTGTGTGACCCTTTCTGTTTTCTTTGTACAATTTATTTCTAGGTTCATACCTTTGTGATCTGAGAAGTTGGTTGGTAGAATTTCAGTCTTTTTTAATTTGCTGCAGCTCTTTTTGTGGCCTAGTTTGTGGTCTATTCTGGAAAATGTTCCATGTGTAGTTGTGAGTAATGTGTATCCTGGTGCTTTTGGGTGGAGTGTTCTATATATGTCTGTTAGGTCCATCAATTCTAATGTGTTGTTCAATGCCTTTATCTCCTTACTTATTTTCTGTCAGGTTGATCTGTCCATTGGAGTGAGTGGTGTTGTGAAGTCTTCTAAAATGAATGTACTGCATTTTATTTCCTCCTTTAATTTTGTTAGTATTTGTTTCACATATGTAGGTGCTGTGTTGGGTGCACAGATATTTATAATGGTTATATCCTCTTGTTGGACTGCCACTTTTATCATTATGTAATGTCCTTCTTTGTCTCTTGTTACTTTGTTTGATTTGATCTCTATTTTGTCTGATACAAGTACTATAACTCCTGCTTTTTTCTCCCCTTTGTTTGCATGAAATATATTTTTCAATCCCTTCACTTTTAGTCTGTGTATATCTTTGGGTTTGATGTTGGTCTCTTACAGGCAGCATATAGATGGCTCTTAATTTCTATCTATTCTGTAACTCTATGTCTTTTTATTGGTGCATTCAGTCTATTTATATTTAGGGTGATTATCGGTAGATATGTACTTATTGCCATTGCAGGCTTTGGATTTCTGGTTACCAAAGGTTCAAGGGTAGCATCAGCAGTCTACCTTCAATCACTTATTATGCTACTATAAGCACAGTCTGATGATTCTTTTTTCTCTCCCTTCTTTTTCTTCCTCCTCCACTCTTTATATTAGGTGTCATATTCTGTACTCATTGTGTATCCCTTGACTGATTTTGTGGGTAGCTGATTTAATTTTGCATTTGGTTAGTATTTAGTTGGTCTACTTCCTTTGCTGTAGTTTTATTTTCTCTGGTTACAACTCTTTCGTCTTAGGCAAACTTCCATCTAGAGCAATCCTTTTAAAATACTCTGTAGAGATGGTTTGTGGAGGTAAATATCCTCAGTTTTTGCTTATCTGGGAATTGTTTAATCTCTCCTTCAAATTTAAATGATAATTTTTCTGAGTAGAGTATTCTTGGTTCAAGGCCCTTCTGTTTCATCGCATTGAATATATCATTGATTAATGAACTCACAGGCCTGTGTGGCAGCTATAGATAATGAGGTAGATAAGCCATATTTCCCTCCAGATTTGTCTTTATGAACTGATATTAACAGCAGCAATATATGAGAATCCCTCTTTCCCCCTGTTATCTATACTTTTTATCTTTGCCATCTTCATAAGTGAAATTTTGAATCTTGATGCAGTTTTAATTTTCATTTATCTTACCTTGAAAAGCAAGATTGGGTGGGCATCTTTTTGTGTGTTCAAGAGCCATTTATATTTCAATTTTTGGTGATTTCTGTATTAATAGTCTTTGTCCACTTTTACATTAGTCTGTTGACTGTTTTTTTTTATTGCTTCATGGGAACTCTTCATATATTAGGAAGATTAGTCCTTTGTGTTATGAGTTGCAAATATTTACCACCAAATTGTTCTTCAACATTTTCATTTTGTTTATGGAAGTTTGCTTCCTGGGCATAATTTAAGATTTTGTACTTTGTAAAACTTATCAATCTTTTTTCTTGGTTTCTGAGTTTGTGTGATTCTTAAAAAGAGCATCCTTACTCTGAGATTATTAAAAAAATTTTTTTTATCCTGTGCTTTTTTCTAGTATTTTTGGTTTCTATTTTTCATGTTTAAATCTTTAACTTATCTGAAAATTCTTTTGGCCTAATGTATAAGATAGTTGTCTAACTTTATTAATTTAACAAATGATTGTCAACTTGTACTGTTAATGAATGATTCATCTTTTCCGATTAAAAATGCTACAGTTTTTAAACTATATGTCTTTATATTTCTCTATATTTGGATACTCTGTTCTGTTTCACTAATCTGTGTGTCTGTGGGTCATATTGTAATTAATGTGTTTCAGTGTCAAATAGTCTACTTCTTATAAAATTCTTGACTATGTTTTTCACATCAAGTTTAAAATTTATTTATTTATATCAAGGTATCTTGTTGGTATTTTTATTGAGATCATGTTAAATTTATAGATTAATTTGGGAAAAATGTCTTTTTGTTTGTTTAAGTCTTTTTTCCGCCCATCAGTAGCATTTAGAACTTGGTCTTATTATGTTCTTGGTATATCTTATTACTTTCACAAATGAAGTCTTTCACCATTTTTAAAAATTCTTTTAGAAATTTAGAAATTATAGAATTATTATAGAAATTTCCTACTTAGCTATTTTGTTGAATTTTATTATTGTTTGTAATAGTTTTAGATTGATTTTGTTAGGTTTCCTATTAAAATAACAATATCATCTGCAAATTATGACTTTATTTTTCATTTTCCAGTTTTTATGCCTTTGTATCTTCTTGTTGTCTAATTGAATTCTAGTGTCTGTAGAACAATTCTAGATAATAATGATGATCAAGGGCATCTATTATTTGTTTCTAAATTTAAAAGGAATCTTCTTAGCAAAGAATTTGCCACCTCATACTTGATTATTTTCAAAACCAAGAGTGTATTTTTTTTGACAAAAATGTCAAAAGAAAAAAAATTACATTATGAGTAATATTAATAGATGTTCTAATATTGAACCACCCTTGAATTCTTGAGATTAACCTACTTAGTTGTGACACATTATTCTTTCAATGTTTTTCTGGATTCTGTTATTAATTGAGAAATAAGGGTTGATCTATTCAAGATATCTGGAAACTTGGCCTCCAGATAAGGAACTGTTCTTTGAAGCTACATAGAAAGTGGCTACAGTCCAGTGTATAAAACATCAATTTTGGTAAACTGTAAGGCTGGGATCCCAGCTCCTGATCATACTAGGATAGGGACTGGAATTTCCTCAACCTAGATGCTGATATGACAAATATTACTGTTACTTTGCTCCTTCTTATAGCTCTAGCTGCAAGGTCTGACCTCCAATTCTTTTCTCACCAGAGAGTGTCTGATGCTTTCCCTCCCTAGTCCTGAACCTTGGGTTGGTAGGATAGGAATGAAGCCAAGGTTCCATCACACCATGCTGGTATTATATCTTTGTCTCTTACAGCAGGCAAGGGGCTGATGCCTGTGTAGCATTGTGGCATAAAAGCCCTTCATCCCAGGAGGCAGGATCCCTCCTCTGGAGTGACATCTTGCTCTGTCAGAGTGCCAGTGGTGCTTCAGAGTATGATGGACAAGGGACCACCCATTCCCACAGATGCTGCCTCTCTCAGTGATCCCCAATGTACCCAGGCCCAGTATAGCCATTTTCCCTGTTTGCCCAACTTTGTATGTGTTTTCTCCATTTGTATTCAGGAATGATATAGGCCTATAGTTTTCTTTTGTATGATAATATTTGGGAAGCTTTGTTATCAATATTGTGCTACTTGAATAAAAAGAATATGAAAGCTCTAAAACAGATTAAGTAGAGTTACAATGTCACACTGTCAAGGCATGGTGCATTTTAAGGAGCAGATCTTTAATAATTTATTTCTATTATGTCAATCAATTTGAATGGATTATTTGATTTGGAGGTCAATTTTGATCATTAATGTACATTTATTTGTATGAAGTTTTAAAATTGGCCTCTTATAATTGAAAAAATGTACTCTGTATTTGCACTATCATTTCTAATTTGTCTTATTTGTAGTTCTCCCCTCACCATGCCAATATTTTTTGATATGAGTATTACTAAACTCAACACTTGAGATTTGTTGACATTACTATTTTTAAATTTATTCTTTTCTAGTTTTCTTTGTAGTAATTCTTTTAATTCTTTCTACTTCCCTTAAATTCATTTGGTTGTTTTTCTCCTGAGTTCTTACACTGTATGCCTAATTTTCTCATCTTCCATATTTTCTTTTTAATATTGTAAGTGTCTAAAGCTACTCTTTTCCTCTGAGGACTGCTTTAATTGTGCCTATAGGTTTTAGTACATATTTTCTAAATATTCTGCCATTTTGATTTTGATTTCTCAGTGACTGAAGAATTAAGAAAAGTTTTAAAAATATTTCTAGATGGTAGGTTTGTTTTCTAGTTTCTACTTTTATTACTAATTTGTTTTTTACTGCATTATAACCAGGAAATTTTATTTTTACTTTTTAGTTTAAAAACACATATTGAGGTCTTCTTTCTGGTTGACTAGAGTTAGTTTTTGAGACTATTACTAGGTCATTTGAAGAGTTATTCTCTGATTTTAGGGTATAAAGTTTTATATATAGCAATTACCTCATTGTCTCCTTTATGTCTTCTATTTTAGTGTGTGTGTGTGTCTTTTTGATCTAACATAAACTGAGTCTTCTATTATCACTAAATTTCTACATATTTCTTCTTGCATTTCCTGTGGGTTTTATGCTATGGCCATTAGCACTGTACCAAGTAGTGCACATTCATAGCTATTGGGGATCACAGACTCAATCACTGAAAGTGTGTTTTTTTGTGAACTCTATGATTCTACCACTTAAAGCACATATGTTTGAGTGCGTATTTTTAGTCACATCTGTTCTGCAATCACAGGCCCCCTAAGGCCAAGTAGAGACCACACCTTGATTCTTTTGAATTTATGATGATAGGACTAAAATCCTGTTATAAAAAAGTGTGCTTCACCAGGTCTCAGAAAACTACTTCAGTCTGTGTATCATTATCTTTTAGAAAAAAATTTATATCTGAATGCTTGAACCTCTTCAATAAAACAAAACAGAACAAAATAAAGCAAAAGGATTTAAAAAGTGTGTCACTCATAGCTGATCGTCAAGCTGCAGCCAGAACCTCATTTCCTTCCTTCCTTCTTTCAGCCTCTGCCCTTTTCCTCTCAAACCTCACCCGTTCTACCTTTTGCCTCTCTGTTCCCGACATATACGCCTTGAAGGAATATGTTCTTTCGGAGGAAGATGTCCTCTGGCCCCTGCTCTCTTGCCGCTAATAGCTGTTTGGAACCTGGGACCCCTGTTGGACTAAAGCCACTGAATCCACTGATCTTTGGTGTGAGCACCAGTAGCGGAAAAGAGCCAAGTGTTAGACACGAGCTCTTTAAGCACCGCCTCTTCAAATGTTCAACTTTTCACCCTTCCGAGTCTTTCACTTATTAAAATAATTTTCTTTTCGTGCCACTCATTCCTAGACATGCATTTTGCAAAAGCAACAAAATCCAAGTCTGACAAGTCACTTGACCTCTTCAGGTCAGTTGAGCTCACAGCAACTTCTAGGCCCTGACATGTTATACAGAGGCACAAGGCCACTCTTTGAAAGCATAAATGGGGGAATTTGGAAATAAAGAAAAATGATATGTTATCACTTTTCCTATAACTTAGATTAACACATCTTTGGCTTGGTACCCAGCGGTTGAATTTTCTTGTATGATGAACATGTATCAAAACAGAGCCTCAGAACACTTACCTACACGGTGCGTAAAGTGACCAGGAAAGGCCAGGTGCCACTGGCTGGTATTAGTCTTATTTTTGCCTTCCCGTTTGATGGAGATGGATTCATCAAATCATGTAAATACTAGAGCAAGAGCCCAGAATAGCTTGGGATTGCCCCAGATCAGGCTGGGTCACCATGGATTTTGAGCAAAATCAGTATCTTGGAGTTTACAATTACTTGGTTACAAATGCACTTATAAGGAAAATAACCTTTAAACACACATACACACACACACACAAGTAATTGAGGATTACAGATGTTTTAGTATTTTATTATAGGACATTACATATGGAATTTTTGTTTCAGAAATTTTAGCAAGCTGTTAAATTAAGAATGGTGAACATCTGGAATATTTTTGAAAAGACTTGGAAATGTGATTTGATTCATTTTCTTGTAACTGTGGAGAGTCATGGCAGTGGTGCCAGAGGAAGAGGGAGAACAGAGGTCTGTTTGTTTACTTGTTTTAGTGTAATGGCTGAACTTTGGAAATTATGAACCTGTAAGCTTAAAATCAATCCCCAGCAACATTCTAAAACAGGTCAGTGAATTAATATGTTCCAATAGAGGTCACCCATGGGAAGAGCAAACCCCATCAGTTCTTTTTCTGTTGGGGTTGCAGCAAAGAATTTGTAGATGGGAACAAAGCAGGAGCTCCTCATGTCAGAATTGCCTCAAAACATTGCAACTCTTCCTGCTGATAACTGTCAATGCCTAACCAGAATGAGAAAGATAGATGATTCCAAAACTTGTTAAATATTTTTGCCTAAGTAATACTGGTAATGCCACTTGTCAACTAGAAGAGAGAGCCTAACCCACTACCTAAGTGTCTACTGCAATTGGAAAGAAGAAAAACAAAAAAAATAAAAGTGCAGGTTCTGGAATCAGTTGAACTGGATTCGGAGCCACTCGTACTCTGCTGTGGCCTTGAAAGGTTATTATTTCATTCACAAGTTAATTAACCATTTCAACAAATATTTATTGAGTTCTTAATTTGTACTAGGTATGTATGTAGGTTTGGGAGGGTCAGCAGTAAACAGAATACTATAAGTGAATGAATGAATTCCTGTTCTCTTGAAACATATCATGAAGCTTATTTCATGGGCAATAAACAAAATAAATACAAAAAAATATATAGGACATCAGATAGTAATTGGCACTAGACTAAGAATGAAGCTGGGAAAGAAGATAGTTATGGGGAACAGGGTTTTTATATTAAATAGAGTATCAAGGAAAGACCCCACTGGGAAAGTGAGAGTTCAGCAAAGACCAGAAGGAGCTATGGGGGGGAGCATTTCAGGCAAGGGAAGCAAGTGTAAACATCCTGAGGTGGGAATGTGTCTGCTAATTTGAGGAGCAGAAAGGAGGTCAGTAGAATAAATGACAGGGCAAATAGTAGGTGAGATGAGGGTTAGTCAATTTTCTGTCAGGGGCAATAACTATAGTTTTTTTTTAATGTTGCCATATCTTCATGATTGAGATATTTTGTCATGTTTGTTTAGAATCTCATTTCCTCTCCCCCCAAATCAAATATCCTAATCATATGTTGACATCATATCCTTTCTTTTTTTTTACCATCTTAACCATTTATAACTGTACAGTTCAATAGTGTTAAATATATACACATTGTTGTGCAACAGATCTCTAGAACTTTTTCATCTTGCAAAACTGACTCAATACTCATTGAGCAACTTCCCATTACTGTCCGCCCCCTAGTCCCTAGCAACCATATTTTAATTTCTGTCTCTATGACTTTGACTAGTTTAAATAAGAGGAATCATACAGTTTATTTCTTTTTGTGACTGGCTTATTTTAGTTAACATAATGTCCTCAAGATCAGTCCATATTGTGTGAATTTCTCTCTTTTTTGAGGCTGAATAAGATTCCACTGTATGTACATACCATGTTTTGTTTATCTATTTATCTGTTGATGGACATTTGGGTTGCTTCCACCTCTTGGCTATTGTGAATAATGTTGCTGTGCACAAGAATGTACAAATATCTCTTGGAGATCCTGTGTTCAGTGTTCATGAATATATAATCAGAAGTGGAATCGCTGGATCATATGGTAGTTCTATTTTTAATTTTTTGAGGAAACTCCATATTGTTTTCTAAAGCAGCTGCACCATTTTATATTCTTACAAAGAGTACACAAGGGTTCCAGTTTCTCCACATTCTCACCAACACTTGTTTTCTGTTGTTTTTTAGCAGTGACTATCCTAATGGGTGTGAAGTATTATCTCCTTTGGGTTTTGATTTGCATTTCCCTAATGGTTAGTGATGTTGAGCACTTTTTTTACATGCTTGTTGGTCACTTGTCTGTCTTCTTTGGAGAAATGTCTATTCAAGACCTTTACCCATTTTTTAATTGAGTTGTTTACTTTTTTGTTGTTGAGTTGCAGGAGTTCATTATACAGTTTAAACATTAGCCTCTTATCAGATATATGATATGTAATTATTTCTCCCATTCCACAGATTTCCTTTCCACTCTATTGTTTCCATTGACATGTGGAAGTTTTCAATTTTGATATAGTCCTGTTTGTCTGTTTTGCTTTTGCTGCCTGTGTCTTTGGTATCACATCCAAGAAATCATTGCCAAATTTGATGTCTGAAGTTTTCCTCAACCCCTTTTTTTTTAAGAGTTTTATAGTTTTAGCTCTTATGACTAGGTATTTGATCTATTTTGAGTTAATTTTTCATATGGTGTAAGATAAGGGTCTAACTGCATTCTTTTTTATGCAGATATCCAATTTTCCTAATTCTGTTTGTTGAAGAGATTATCCATATCCCATTATGTGGTCTTGGGGACTGTCTTTATGCCAATACCACACTGTTTTGATCACTGTAGTTTTATAATATGTTTCTAAGCTAGGATCTATGATGCCTTCAAATTTGTTCTTTTTCAAGATTGATTTGGATATTTGGAATCCCTTGAGATTCTCTATCAATTTTAGGGTGACTTTTTTTCTATTTGAATGACACACCATTGGCATTTTGATAGGGACTGAATTGAATCCGTAGATTACTTTGGAAAATGCAGACATTTCAACAACCTAAGCATTAAGTCTAATGGGGAGTTTTGAGCAGAAGAATGACATGATCTTACATGCTTTTAGCAGGATAATTCTGGCTGCTGGATGGGGAATGGACTGAAGGAAGGCAAGGTAAAGTCCATTAGGAGGCTATTGCAATACTATTGCAATAAGGGTGTAGATTGTTGCTTAAATATTATATAATGAAGTCATTCTTATTGTGACTATTATGACAGCTAAGTCTATTTCTGCTAACTCTAGGTCTAAATAAGGAATAAAGAATATTTTTTAAAAGAAAATTTAAATCAATCACCATGAAATACAAGCTGATTTTTCCAATAGGTGATTATAATTACATTGTAATATATGCTCAAACTGAATGAAATGCAGAGTTTAATTTTTTTGACAAGGTAATTCCTTAATGTCTCTATCTTTAAAATTATGTAGCCATTTGGTCAATAACAAATTTATGCAGTTTTCAAAAGTAAGACAAAGAAATGAAAAGATGGGGAAAAAATTAAATATAAATGTGGGACTACATTAAACTAAAAAGTTTCTGCACAACTAAAGAAATAATCAACAAAATGAAAAGCAACTTATGGAATGGAAGAAAATACTGGCAGATCAATATATAAGGGGTTAATAACCAAAATTTATAAGGAACTCATACAACTCAATAGCAATAAAACAAATAATCAAATTTAAAAATAGCAAAGAACCTAAATGCACATTTTTCTGAAAAAGACTTACAGTAACTATCAGACACATGAAAAGATGCTCAAAATTGTTAATCATCAGAAAATGCAAATCTAAACCACAATGAGATACCATATCACACTTGTTAGAATGGCTATTATCAAAAAGACAAAAGGTAGCAAGTGCTGGTGAGGATATTGAGAAAAGAGAACCCTTGTGCACTGTGGGTGGGAGTGTAAATTGGTACAGCCACTATGGAAAACAGTATGGAGGTTCCTTAAAAAATTAAAAAATACAATTACCATATGATCCAAGGAAACAAAATCACTATCTTGAAGAGATTATCTGCACCCCCATGTTCACTGAGCATTATTTACAATAGTCACAACATGAAAACAACGTGTGTTCATTGATGGATGAATGATAAAGAAATGTGGTATATATACACAGTGAAATATTATTCAGCCATAAGAAAGAAGGAAATCTTGCCATTTGTGACCACATGGATGAATCTCGAGGACAGTATGTGTTATTCCGAGCCAAACAAAGACAGATACTATATGATCTCACTTATATGTGGCATCTGAAAAATCCAAGCTCATAGAAACGCAAACAGACTGGTGGTTGCCAGAGGTGGAGGGTGGGGAGTGGAGGAAATGGGTGAAGGCTCTGAAAAGTACAGACTTCCAGTTGTAAGATGAATAAATTCTGGGGATGTAATGTACAGCACAGTGACCATATTTAACAATACTAAGAGTAGATTTTAAAAGTTCTCATCACACACACACAACAAAAAAAAGTAACTATGTGACCCCCATAGTTGTGCTTACTGACCATATTATAGCGGTAATCATTTTACAATATATGCATATTTCAAATAATTTCATTTTACCCCTTAAACTTACACAGTGTTGTATCTCAATTATATCTCAATAAAGCTGGAAGAAAAAAAAAGAAATGAGAAGATACAAAATAGTAAAAATCTTCCTCCTACCTCTGTCTGCTATCTGTCCCATTCTCATACAACTTGTGTTTCTTGTACATCTTTCCAGACTTTTTAAATGTAAATACTAGCAGAGACAAGTATATATTCTTATCTTTCCTTTTATTGTTACACAAAAGGAACATACTATACATTCATCTTTTTCACCTTCTTTCACTGATGTGGGGATTTTTCTATATCAGTATATTGACAGCTTCTCATTTTTTTCTCCAATAACTGCCTTTTCCATACTTCATTTAAATAGTTCCTACCAGTGAAAATTTGGGAAGTTTCCAGTCTTTTGTTTTTATAAACAATGCTGCAATGGAAAGCCTTGTATAAATGTCATTTTTTACTCGTCTAAGTATATCTGTTAGGATAAAGTTACAGAAGGGAATTAAAAAGTTAAAGAATAATATATATTTATAATTTTGATAGCTATTGCCAAATAAACCATCACTGGGCTGTAGCAATTTACACTCCATTGGTAACCTGTGAGAGAGTCTACTGTCCTGCCACCTCACCAATAGAAATTATCAACAACATTTGGATTTCTACCAATGTGATTGATTAAAATATGACATCTCAGTATAGTTTTAATTTGCATTTCCCTTATATTAAGTACAGTGAACATCTTCTCATACACTTAAAAAACAATTGTTTTTCCTTCACTGTGGGTTGTCTGTTCCTAACCTTCGCCCTTTTTCTATGGGATTGTTGGTCTTGGCTCTGTGTTTTTAACCCAACCGAGAAATGTTAAGCTCTATAATTAGCTTGGGTCTAAAAAATCCCTTGCATTTTTAATGTTGTAAAATTTACAATAAGCCCACCATTTTAATGCTAATAAATACGTCTTATTATACTACAAAATAGTTTCTTTGTTCAGATGCTGAAATTAGAAATTTCAAACACGGCTCATATGTATGTATGTGTGCACATAATGATGCCCTTCTTACTAACACACATGAGGCCATAAAATTTCACTCCAAAAATGGGAACGAAACTCAAATGAGGTTTCTGGAATAAAGTGACTCTGAGGCTTAAAAATAAGGTCTCAGATTAGTCTAAGTATTGCTCACACTGAAGGGGATAACATTTCTAATTATGTTAAGCTCATTTGTTGAACAGTTTCCAGTCCAAACCATTAATATCAAACCAGATTCCTGCACTGGCTATTTGGATGGTTTACAGTGCATTTATATTAAACTACATTTTATTAACAATTTTTTAAAGCATGACAGACATCATGAAATAGAATGCTAGAACTTGATTCATCTTGTCTGATCCCCTCGTTTGACATGAGCCATTAATTTGGGCTTTTATGTTCAACCCTCCCTCTTTATTTTTCTTCACCCTTTAAAATGCCTTCAATGTTTATCGCAATATCGTCATCAGATAGGTCCACCAGCTTCCTTGTTGCATGTTGTTACACAAACCTAAACATATACAGAGTCTTTCTTAGTTCCCGGCTACTTCAAATTTTAGTAGTCACCAGCAAAAATTATCTAGGATAGTAAATTCTGTTTTTTTCAGTGGATAGGCTTCAGTTTTCCCTTTGGGTCAGTTAAGGATTTTTTATTAGAGTCCTCTAAAATTCCCAAAGACACAACCATCTGATTTTGTGAGAGAATACGAAGGTGAAGTGATAGATTCCTCTACTTTCCCCAAGGAAAAGGCTGCCCTGCTTTGGGGCAAAGTTAATATTTCTGCATAGCTTTGTTACATTCTATTTCCTGCGGTCATAACAGTCTGAGTTCCAATTACATTCCTAAAATAATGAGCCTATTACAGTAAATGAATATTTTCAAGTGCAACCGAATAACCATCTATTGACTATGCCAGCACCTAATAATTTTCTCCTTGGCAGAAGGAAATAAGTAGGCAGTTGGGTGGCAGGAAGTTACCCATAAATTGTGATAGAAAAATGGGAGGATGAAAATTTAAGGCAGCTCTAACATCTCTCATGGCCTCTGTTTAATCAAAGCTATAGGTACATAAAGGCTATGTACCCTTCCTGCAAACGTGGAGGCTTCCTGACGCCAGACTCCCTCTGGGTTGGTGCTAATCTGACCCCAGAAGTCACCTGATCTAAGTTTGTCACCTTTCTCCTTTTTTATGTTGTGATTGAAAATCAAACAACAGTCAAAGAATGGAATTGGATCAAATTGTCTGTGTTGAGAGAGTAAGCTTCAGGAACAGATATTTTCAAAAATGTTAAAAAACAGAGTTTTAAATAAAGCATGTTCTAAGTAACCATATTGCCCTTTGACTTCACGGTATTTTCATATGATTTTTATCAAGGCAACATGTGAGTGGACATACACATGGCAGGTGTTCCTTTTAAAAAGGCAAAGGGAAAACTGATCGGCAATTGTCAGAGCAGGAAGTCTTGATGGAGAAATCTCCTCAATAGGATATAAAGAAAGGCCCCAAACCAAGGGTGAAAAGAGGAATGGGGTTAGGACATTATCATCTACAAGCATCTATGCATGCTTTTCTTACCAAATAATTGCTAATCTTGCACATTTTCCCATATTGGAAAGAACGGTGTTTTAGAGTAAGATTCTATGTCCATTCCTGGTTCTGCAGTTTCTACGCGAACTTGTGTTACATTTCCTGTCTTCTCTGCGTCTGTGCAGACTGCCCAAGCTCAAACAAGTATCAGTTCCATTTGCAAATGCTGGAGGCAGATTCTGTTGATTTGGTGAATGTGCTCTTTTCTATTTCCGTTAGAAAAAATGATAAGAAACAGTTTGTGTGTGTTCATGTGGGAGAGACAGCTTCATTTATAATTTTGCCCCAGAATTATGTTAGCTTTCTTGTCCTCTGTACCAGTCCAGAGAAATACAGATGAGTGGACATCCTACAAAATGTCACATTGATTCATTAAATTTGTGACATCATACTGATTGTACAGGACAAACAAGTGGTGGATAGTATGTTGGAGACCTTGGTAAGAAACATATGCTTCCAAAGGTGGGGGATAAACATACAAAAATTCAGGAGGCTGCTTTTTAAGTAAAGTTTTTAGGGGTCCAGTGGTCAGTGGGTGTTCAGACATCCCTTCCAAAGTAATGGCTAAACTGCTGTATCTTGCTTTCCTACCACAAAGAAGGAAGTAGTTTGTGTAGTGAGCCCCTTTGGGTTCTGCAGGCCACATTGCATACCTAGGATATGTGCTGGCCCATGTATCAGATGGCACGGGAGGCTGCCAACTTTGAGTGAAGCCTGGAGCAGGAAAGAGCTCTGCAGTGAGTCATGCTCCCTTCAGTACTGCCATACAATATGGCAGGCCCTACAACATGAGGTGTTTGTGGGGCTGGGTACTGTGTGGATTTGTGTTAAACCACAGGGGAGGAATTAGGAAGTTGTCTCTGGAGTTCTGGAATGGGGCCATGCCAATTTCATCTGCCATGCAAAGTTGCATACCTTTTGAGAAATAGTTTCTGGAGAGTTATTGGACTCTGATGGAGATGGAACATTTGAGCATGGGGCAACTGCACATAACGAGCTGAGTTTATCAGACCCACCAAGTCATAATGTTTGATGGGCCCAGAAGAAGTCAATCATCAAATGGAGATGGTACATCTGGGATGGAACCCGAGCAGGACCAGAGAGTCCAGCAAGCCGCACGACCAGGTAGTCCATACTCTCATGTCATCAACTACAGCTGTCTATATCTCTCCCTCAGCTCATGCATATGGCTGATAGGGATTCCCGGTGACCAGCTGAGGGAGGAAGAAGGAGTCTGCGCATCCTTCTGAATGCTCCTCTTGGTTTGCAGGAACAAGCTGAAAATGGACACTGGCTGCATTGCAGTCACATCAGGGGTGGCCCTGACAAGCTGTGAAAAGCTTGGAAAGCTTCTCAGGGGACAGAGTTGTGAGTGGTGCACCTGTCCATCCTCTTTAGATGGGAGGAAAAGTGGCCTGAAGTGGCAACATGTAGTTTTCTGGGCAGTAACAGGTGGTTTCCCTGACTGGTCAGGGGCAGAGAAGAAAGGCAAGATCAAAGATAAGCAGGTCTGGAGCAGGGGCACGCTGCTGGGGAGCATGCATGAAGAACTGGGACGTCAGGGCACATGCTGACAACTACCAGGATTCATACACACAGAAGTAGACAAATGGCTCAGCCAGTTCAGATTGACCAGCATTCTTCACTGGCCTCCTTAAAGCCAGTACAATGGCCACAGTTGGCTCAGGTACTTAAATTCTTACTTAACAAGGCCGGTCTAACTACTGCTGCCTCTGAACCCCCAACCTGTCAGCAATAGAGACCTATGCTGAGCCTTCAGTATGACACAGAGATGAAGGAGCTGCTTGGTGGCAGAGTCTACTGCATTGGACCCGCTCCATCCTAGAAGAGCCGGCAGTCTGTCTGATACAGAGAGACGCCTTTTCCAGACATAGGCTGCCTTTCCTGCCTTCAGTGCCTCAGCCAGCACCACAAGCCTGGTGTTTGCAGAATGCCTGATCCACCAGGATGGGACCCCATATAGTACATATTTAACCAGGTGACCCACCTCAGAGCAAAGGCAGTGTGGGTGTAGGCCGATGACCATGGGATCCACTGGCTGTGTCTTGACTTGCCCTGAAGAAGTAGCTGGTCTCATAGAGCACTGGAATAGCCTCGGAAGGCTGAACAGAAGCACCGCCTTGGAGAAAACACTAATAGATGAGGTGCCATGCTTCAGGACACAGTGTACTTATTAAATCAGCAACCCTTATATTGTGCTGTCCCCAGCCAGAGGAGGTAGGGCTACTGTTGCACAATGGGGGCAGGAAGAACACATATGGTGCTCAGGGGGTCCACCGGGGTATCCAACTGCTAACGGAATGGAAATGTGCAGCAACCCTGACCTGAAAGGGTCTGGTTACCAAGGACTCTGTCTCCTTAGAAATGAAGATTTGAGCCACACCACCAAGCCAACAAGGCCCCCAGGGCCCCCATGACCAGTGTAATAGCCAAGAGAGAGGAATCTGGGATGGGTACAGGAGAAGGGATGCTGAGTATCAGTCTGGGTCCAGCAACCGACTAATGTGGTGGGTTTGTAGTTCACCCAAATGGCTTCTCTCTTCTGAATTTCCTTTCAGAAATAGCCCAACAGGAACCATGGGGCAATGGCTCCCTAGATAAGCATGCAGAAGAGGATCTGTGTGGCAGCCATGGTGGTGTATTCGTTAGATCTCCTTCAAGAGATTCTGCTGCAGGAGGCATAGCTGACTAACAACCTTCAGCCACAGTCCCTTTGGACCCACCATGGCTGTCATGTCATGTCATGTCATGTCACGTCAAGGCCCATTTCCCCCAGATTACCCCCAGCCAGGGACTGAGCATGATGGCAGTGTTAAAGCTGGCCTGATCTGCCAGACATGGGATCCTTCCAATGGGAAACTTACTCAAAGACTCACCAGCCTGACAGAATTTCTTTGCTTCTTAAAGGAGCTGAGACAGGTTACAGACATCTTCAGACAAGAATTTAGTTGATTAATTAAGTCAGTCTTCAGCTTTGAAAAGAAAGGGTATTATCTTGTTTTATTCATGTACAGTCACCAACTGAGTCAGATTTTCAGTTTGTGGAGATGCAGTCCTGTGTTGCAGGTAAGAACAAAACTTCCCAAACTGGTGTGTCTTTAACTTTGGATGAATTGGTTAATGTCTCTTTTCTGGTTTCTGTGTAGGAAAAGCAGGCATTCAGCCAAAGTGCAGTCAGGAGGTAGGAAGTATACAAAGTATTTCAACAGGTAGAATTTCAAATAAAGAATCTTTATCTTGGTATAAGGTTAACTATGTAACTCAAAAGACAAAACGAGAACAATAAGGTTTCCTGGAAGTCATAATTTCAGGAAGCATTTATCATCCCCAGGATTGGGGGAATAAAGGGCAAGGATTGCAATTATGAAATTTAGGAGTTTGGAGGAAGCACCCTGTATTAGTCAGCTAGGGCCACCATAACTACTATCACACACTGTGTAACTTAAGCAAAAGAAACATGGTCTCACAGCTTTGGAGGATGGAAGTCCTAGATCAAGGTGTCAGCAGGACTGGTTCCTTCTGAGGCTGGGAGAGAGAATCTGCTCCAGGCTCCCCCCTGGCCTCTTGGGTGGCTGGCCATCTTTGGGGCCCCATGGCTTGTAGAAGCATCACCCTGATCTCTGGCTCCATCCTTCCTGGTGTTCTCTGCTCTCACATGTTCATTTCTGTGTCCAAATTTCCCCTTCTTATAAGGACATTAGTTATATTGGTTTAACCTGCCTTACTGTGACCTCATCTTACCTAATTATATCTGCTGTGACCCTATTTCTACATAAAATCACATTCTGAGTTACTGGAGGGTTAGACTTCAACATGTGAATGTTTGGGGAGACACAATTCAACCCACAACAAGCCCTGTTCAGTCAAAAACAGACCTCCGAGGAGGATGTGCTGCCTGGCTGGTGCTGGTACATCTGAGCTCAGAGGAATGTCCCTCGGCCTGGAATCCACACCCCCACTGGGGCCCCAGCTGGCTGGGGCTGGCGGCTCAGAGGGGATGCAATCATGCTGACTCTGCAAGTGTTGAATAGACCTCAGCCTTGTTTCGGCCACTGCTTCAGGAAGAAACGCAGCTCCTGGATTGAAGATGTGGTTTGGGTTGCCACTCAAAAGAACAGCACGCAAGCAGGAAGCCAGTGGCAGGGAGCAAAGCCCTAGCCTGCCCTTTCCTTCCAGGCTGGCTGGGAGTGAGCAGGAAAGGCAAGAAGTGGTTGGCAGAGCTGCAGTCAGCACCACAGAGCCGACAACAGAGGGGGCTCCCCGGCGGGATCCGAAAGTACAGTCCACCCTTTGCTCTCTCACCACCCACACATCCTGCTAATTGAATTTCCATACAACTCTGTGTTTCAATATCAAAACAGCTCTGAAAGGTGCAACCACCCTTGGGACAAAGATGGTCCTACTGTCTCTGAAAAATGAGGAAAAGCAACAGCCATTGCATCTATGTCAGGGAGGCAGACACACTATCCGTCTCTAGGATGTGCTCCTTAGTCCTCAAATTGAGAAACAATCCCATCTAAGGTTGGGTCATTCAAAGACTGGATTTTCACATGAAAAGTTGTGTAAAATAATAAGCAGCAGGAGGGACAAGAGGAAGAAAAATCAGTATACACACATCATCTAAATGTACGAGAAGATATGTATAGCTGTTACCATCTCTCCTGTAACTGACAATAGACCATAGCTGATGTATTTCAAGCATCGTCATTGATATATAATTCACATATCCTAAATTCACTCATATAAAGTCTACATTCATAGTGTTCAGTCTATTCAGTTTTACAACCACCACCCAATTATTTTTGTCACCCCAAAAAGAAATGCTGTACCTGCTACAGACACTCCCCATCCCACAGCACCCACCCCATTTCTGGCAATCAGGAACCTTCTTTCTGTCTCTATCGATTTGCCTATTATAAAATTTCATATTTCATATAAATGAAATAAAACAATATGTGCTCTTTGTGGCTGGATTTTTTTCACTTAGCATAATATTTTCAAGGTTCTTAATTTTTTTCATAGTTCATGTTTCTAATAGCTTAATAACTGGCATAATGGATAATAGTAATATTTATTCTATAGAATTGTTATTAAGATAAATGAGTTAACACATGTAAAAATCTTAGAATAATGCCTGATAGAGTTAGTGTTTACCAGATTAAACCTATTACTGGCTGCTTCATTTGGTGTAGAAATATTTCAGGAGATAAACAACATTAAATGTCTTATATGCTGGCCTTACTGAAAAACCATCAAATAGTTTTTAAAATGTGAGCATTTCCAAAGAGAAAGTAGTGATTACCAAGATATTTGAAGCAAAGTGAGATTTTTTTCCTGTTTCTTCCAGTATGGATCCCAAGTTCCATTATGTAGTGTCTGGTTCAGGGCAGCATGTCAACAGGCAGCTCTCATACTCACCACGTTCTTCTGAAATGTAGGAAAACACCTCCAGTTATTGTTTTCTTATATTTCACTTCAAAACCTTGGGTCCCCAAATGTGTTCTATATATCAGAAGGAAGCTGTGTGTTATATTTGTACTCTTCCTGTTTTATGCTTTTTTTTTTCTTTTCAAATATGGTAACCACAGTCCAAAGCTTTGTAATACCAATATTGGAGGGTTGCGGGTGGTGTTCTAAGTACCCTTGCGGTCAGAGTAATTAGGCTAGAACGCATCCAGATCTTGTTGCTTTCCATACTCCTGGTATTCTGTTGCTAACCCAGGGTTATCTGGGGGGATTCCTCATTTCCCCAGCCCCTTACAGGAACCCCCCCAAAGACTCAGTCACGTGTTCTGCTGGGCTCTAAGGAGAGAAGGCTGGTTGGTCTCTTGGGAAGGTGACTCAGCCTTCTTCAGGTGGAACAGAGATGAGCTCAGGGCTAGGGCAAAGCTGAAGCCCTTCTGGAACCAGTATTCCCTCTAAGCTCTAAACGGATGAGCTGTGGCTGGGAGAGTGGGACTGACCCCCTGGCCCTAAGCTGTGGTGACCGCCTGTGTGGAGCAGGTGCAGCTTGAGTCTCACTGTCCTGAAAATGGGGGCGGTTGTCTGGACTCCTGAGTCTTGCGTTTTGGATCCCTGGGACACCCACAAAGGAACATGGGTGCCTCAGATGTCTGGATGGGACACAACTAGTTTTCCTAGCAGCGATTTCCCTCACCTTATCTCAGCAACTAAGATGTAAGGGCAGTTCTCCTTGAGTATAGTTTTTTGTTAAGTTTTTAAAATGAATATCTTTTATTTAACAATGTTAAAATTGTTAATCTCTTCTTTTTAATGTAGTAACTAGAGTTAGTAAAGGCAGCCTAGTTCATTTTTATAAATGTTACTTGTATGTTTAAGAGAATTACATTGCTGAGTTAGTGTCTAATGGGTACAGAGTTTCAGTTTGGGAAGACGGAGAATTTCTAGAGAAGGATGGTAGTGATGGTTGCACAGCAATGTGAATGTACTCAGTGCAAGGGATTGTATATAAAAATAGCTAAAATGGTAAATTTATTGTTACATGTAGTTTACCACAATTCTTTCTTTCAAACAAAAAGAAGTAAGGGCATTGAGTCAGACCTGGGCCCGAGGACTGTGCCATTTATTAGATTACTTACACTTTTCAAGACCATTTCCTCATCTGTAAAATAGTATAATAGTTCCTCCTCCATAAGGTTGTTGCAAGGATTAAGTGAGAAATACAAGCAGGCAAACTCAGTGTGCGTGCAGATGAGCTAGCTGGCCCTGCCCTGGGCACCGGTTCATCTCCTCTGCCTTCCTTGAGGGAAGCACCCCGGCTCCCTGCCCCCTTTTTCTGTAGCATCAGATGCTCTTCCTCTAAGGACCACACAGATCAGCTCACAAAGATGCCCTTATTTCTTCTGACAACAGTAAAAGGGCTCTCGGGACTCCACTTCTGCCAGCTATGGTTGTATATTTCTTTTCTCTTTTGTAAGAACACTTTTCAGAAATGCCGTCCGCACTTGTTTCCGCTTCCCCGTCATTCTCTCTTCAGCTCCTCCTGTTGAGCTTGCGTTGCCGCCCCTCAGCCGGACCTGCTCCCATGAGGAGCACAATGTTTGCGACGCTGAGTCGGGCGGCAAACACCTGACTCCTCCTCTGACCCTGCTGATGACTCCTCTGATGTCCTTCTTGTCCTGAACTTCCAGGGTGCTCCTGGCTTCCTGCTGAATTAGCTGGCTGCTTTCTCAGTCTCCTTTGCAGGGCCACCCCACCCTTTGGGACTCTCAGCACTTTAGCATCTGGGGCTTGGCCTTTGGTCTCATCCCATGACCTGGGTCCTGTCTACGTGCTGGGAAATCCCAGGTGTGGATCTCCAGCCCAGCTCTCTCCCTTAACTCCAGACTCCTGTGTCTAATCCCGCTGCCTGAATTTCTAGTAGATAGGCCGAATTTGGTACATCGGAAGCTGAGCCCCACAGCGAAGCTGCCCCATCTAGTTAACTGGCAACCCTCAAAAACTTGGGTGTCATTCTTGACTCTCCTGACCCACACACTCTTGTAAGAAATCATTTTGCTACTAAGTTCCTTTCAGTATATGTCCAGAATCTGACCACTGTTCACTCTCTGAACCAGCACCAATGCCCTCTTCTCCGGACTTCTACATGTAGCTTCCTACCTGCTGTCCCTGCTGTCACCCTTGCTCCGAGAGACAATGACCATTACAGCAGCCATAGCCACTCTTTCAAGATGTAACTCACATCACACCACTCCTCTGCTCAGAACTTTGTTCCCAGTCCTTGCCCACGTCTTTGAAACCCTCTCTGCTCTGACCCCGCCCCACTACCTCTCCCACTTCTCTCCTCCTGATTCGGCTGAACTCAGCAGGTCCAGCGAGATGGACTTCTTGCCTCCCCTCCGCATTCCAGGCACACTCCGTCCTCAGGGTCTGTGCCTGGAATGCTCCTGTACCCACAGTCCCTACCGCCGACGCCTCTGCCTCCCTCCAGGTTTTAATCGACCGTCACCTTCTCAAGAAGCTGTGCTCTGCCCACTCCATATGCCATCTTCAGGTGAGGAAGTGCTCGCCTGCAGGCATACCAGCTCCTGTTTACAGTCTGCCTTCCTCCCTCTACGTAAGGAATGTAAGCACCACGGGGCACAGATTTTTGTGTGTTTTGTGTGTGGATGTTTTTTATGTGCTGAACCAGGGTCTAGCACATAGTGTTCCAAAAATATACGACAATGGATGAATGATAAGAACATAGTGATCAAAACAGATTTTGCTCTCTTCTAATTTTTATGTGCCCACTCATTTTGTGATATTTCATAGAATATGATTTTATGTATACATTTTGAGATTCCTAAGGAACTTTTCTTTATTAATTTACTGTGTACATAATATTTTATAGCAAGAGTCAGCCAGCTTTTTCGGTGAAGGGCCAGATAGCAAATATTTTGGGCTTTTGAGGACACATTCTGTGTCTTAGATTGTGAGTTATTTAAAAACATGTATGGATTCATATGATTAATATAATGATTACTCTCTCACTGGACATACAAACTATTTCCATTTTTTCACTATTACAAATTCTACGATTCATCATCAATTAATGAACTCTGTTACATATTCTTCAAATATTTTCTTTTTTCATAGCTTCCTTATTACTTTTCTCTTTTCCTTTATTATTTCTTTTAATGATTAAAAAGTAAAGGAATTATTTCTGTAACATAGCATAAATTCATTATGTGACCTTTTAAAAATTAATGTTTTAATATAAAAATCACACATGCTCATTACAGAAAATGTGGAAAACAGAATATTTTAAAGAAAAAATGCAAATCACTAGTAAAGACAGCACTCAGAGGAGCCATTATTAGCATTTCATGGGCTTTTTCCAATCATTTTTTTCTTGGCCTATGTATACATGCTTCACAAAATCAGGGTATTGCTGTATATAGACAATTTTTAGTCTGAATAACATAACATTATATAAGAATTAATTACTATTACACCTTTGTCAGCTAATTCTGTGTTTTAAGCAATGCTTTCTCTGAGTTTCTGACTACTTTTTGGCATTGATTCTTAGAAGGCAAATTGTGGTTTTGTTCTTTTTATGACAAATGCTTTCTAGAAGGGATATAACCCAGTTTTCTGAGCAATGCAGGGTCGGCTCCTTTCTGCACCCATCGACATTAAATGACCAGGGAGAGAGGCCTCCAAAGGAACCAACCCTGCTGACACCTTGATCTTGGACTTCCCGCTTCAAGAACAGAATGAGCCAACACATTCCTGTTGTTTAAGTCACCCAGTCTGTGGTATTTGTTATGCAGCTCTAGCAAACTAATACACTTATCCAGACACCATACTCTGTCTTCTCTGGATTATTACAATAGCACACACCTGGTTTCTCAGTAGTTACTTTGCTGCCCAGCAACCAGAGCAATGATTTAAAGTGTGCGTCTCAATATACCATTCTTCACCTTGTGATCCTTTAGTGATTTTCCAGATGAAGACCCAGATCCTCACTGAGATCCTCCAGGTTTCTCCCTGCTTCTCCAAGTCCCTCTTGTGCCTCTCTCCTCTTCTTCCTTGGTGCTTTCTATTTATTCTTTAAATGCTGCTTGTTCCTGCCACCTCAGGACTTTGCACGCACTGGCCCTTTCACCTGGATATCTCTCTTCACCTCTTAGTTATGTGTGTATTCGTTTTTACCCATTCTTTCCATTTCACCTCAATACATCCCTTCCTCAGAGAGGATTCCCATTATGTGATCATGTAACTCTTTGAATGTCTATTTCATGTCACATTATGTAACTGTAACTACTATAAATAATAAATTGTGAAATTAATCATTCAATATCTGTTTTCCCCATAGACCCTTACTGTCTAACAGAACTTTTAGCACTGTTGGAAATGGTCTATAATTGTGCTAACACAGTCATCACTAGCCACATGTGGCTATTGAGCACTTGAAATATAGCTAATGCCTCATGCGATTTTTCTTAATTTAAATTTAAATTCAGGTAGCCACAAATGCTGGCCACCGCTGTGTTGGGTGCACATCTGGGACTGCTGGCTTCCCAAGGGCTGGTGCCAGTCTTTCTCTAACCACCATGTCTGGCATTGTGCCTTCCAATTCAATATCTGTGAATGAGTAAATGAATTTAATCTGAATTTGACCAAGGATATTATGTATTTCGAACAAAATGTCTTGTGTAAGGAATGCTGCTCTCATTGGGTTCACATACTCAGCAGGACAAATTCTGCTATTGTTCTTCCTGCCACCTTTTCCCCTTCTTGCAGAAAAATTTGGGCCAATAATAGGTCATCTCTGCAGTGCATCATCTGGTTAGATTCACCAATTTCCTGTGTGGCACTTTGGTATGGATGGTGTGTACCAGTAGTTGTTAGAAAATAAAACCAAGAATGGAATTATTAATCTGGCAGAGACAAAATGAAAATCTAAAAACAATGTGAGACAGCTAGCTAGGTAAAAGCTCAAAAGAACTAATAAAATCCTTCAAAGAAACAAAGATTTTTGGCTTAAATCAAATATTGATAGACACAAAACAAGCTTTAAACCACAAGATTAAGTTAATTCAGATATCCAGAGACGACTTCAAGCACAGAGCTTGCTTGGGCTTAAAAATAAGTACTCCTCAGCAGAACCCGGTACATAATCTCTATAAATACAAAGCTAACTTCTAACTAGCTCACCACATAAAATTTGGGATAAATTTGAATTTCAGATAAAGAATGAATAACTTTTTTGAAACTCAATCTTAACTTGAAAATTAACTGCATTTCCTGCAGTTTTACTTGTTCAACCTTGTAGCTCTATTTCAAATACACGGGAATAAAGGAGCTGCAAAAGGTGAGCGCATGCTATAACAGAATATATATGTCATAACGTAGAGTTCAATGCTAAGGAAATGACAGAGATTTTCCTCTTTCTTGTCTGTCCCTTTCCCTTTGCTGGAAGCCTCATCTTCTCCTTCTGATCTGCTTTCCCAAATAGCTAGACCAAGTTTGAGCATCTTTCATAGTTTTATTCCTGTACCGAATGATGACTCCTTTGATCCTGAAAGTTTCTGTTCTTGATGAAACAACAGGAAAAAAAGGCAATAGCCGTGTAGTCTATGAGTTGCTAATGATAAGAAGTTGGTCTGAATAAACTTTATAGCTTCTGTCTAGCACAGGGCCTGGCCCGGAGCTGGTAATCAGGGACGTTTTCTCTTTCTTTAGGTATGTTCCCATTCCATTTATGTTGGAGATAGGATAGGATAGAATTGTCACTAATGTGCCCATATGTGATTCATCTTTTTATTCCCATTATAAGAGAATCTCAATGGCTCATTGAACTGAACTCAACTGATTTAAGGCCATGTGATTCCTTCCTATTAGGATGCTCCTTGAGAAGCACTTTTATTTGCATATCATGGAAATCTTGATTTGCTAAATACCTCATAACCACAGTTATTATTTTCTTACTTTTTTATTCCTCTGGGTTTCTTATTCACAGTACACAATGCTCTCCAGTGTGACAGATCTTAGCGTTTAGTAATTCCTAACTTCAGCACTCTCTCTCATCATCTAGCCCAGTGCAATTACATGAGTACTTGAGATTCTGGCTGAGTCAGGAAAGTGAATGTAAGTGAAGCAGACAAGGTAGAAATGAACAGACTGACACTGGAGAGGACCACAGCCAAGACTCAAATAGAGCCTGTCTTCAGCTGACCTCCTCCCTCCTTGACCATCACTCCCCTCCAGATCAGCACATGGCCTATGCACATGGGCTGTGCTGGAGCCTGTCCCCAGTCAACCCCCAGCCCGTCCAGGTAGGTCACATCAAAGCCTCCTCATTGGTCATTTTCCCAAACCCATGGCTAAGTTTTGTTCCTTGAAAAAGATGCCATGTGTAAACTCTTAAACAATCTTTTAAAATCTCTAATTTCTTTGAATTTTTTACACAAAGTTCACATAAAAGAACTTTAGTTTGGCCACAACCCCTTTAATTAAATTAAAGATAGAAGGAAAATGGGAAATCTAGTCATCCAGCTGGTAGAATGTTTGGGTTTAAGGTATGCATACTCTTTCCTGGATCTCTAAGATACATTTTATGGTTTTAATCAAAATATAAGCTTTCAGGATAATGCTAAGAGATGGTCAATTGAACTGCATTCTTAAAATATGAAAGACGTCCAATCATTCTACAGTCCCTACATTGTAAACTTTTATATCTCAACTATAGTTAATTTTCCATCACCCAAACTCTTGGCTGGACTTCCACATTTTCTCAATAATAACTTCTTTTACTTGGCTTGTCATGTTAAATTTAGCCAAAGCTGGGATGCTGATCACCTCTGCCCCAGTTTCTCCTCCATTAGGTCATTTCTGATGCTATCTTGGACTTCTCTCATCACACTGGGTCTCCCCACCACTGTGTTCCAGGTCCATGAGAAATTGCTTATTTGGATAACAATCCGGGAAGGCCCATCAGGCCTTTTACATCAACTTGCCTAAATCTGGAATCTAAACCACTGGCTGCAGGAAATAGGCCTTAGTGTTCCTGCATTGACACAGGAGAGTAGAGTGTGGCATTTATTAAAATGCTTGTGGGGAAGTTTGTGCATGAATGTTTTTTAAGTGGGAGGGAGAAGCACTCCTTGTTCACAAAGAGCTATAGCTTCAGTGGAGAGAGAAGCCATGCCTTCTCCTTTTCTCTCCCACATCCACCACAATTAGGTCTTTCTGTGTATTGCTCAAGGGTTACATGGAGCAGGAAGAACTAGGGTGGAGGCAGTTTAGGGATTCTCGAGTTTTACCAGTGAGAAATCCATAGAGAAATATTGCAGGGATTGTTCTTCTAGCAGATGATGGGTGGTAGAGATATGGGGTAGGGTTTCTATCTCATGCTTGTATGTGGGAGGTGCGGTTTGGTCTCTGCTTACCTCCCCTACCTCGACTCTCTTGGGCCCTCCTGTCCCACACCAACAGGCCAAAATAGTCTCACTCTGGGCCTTTGATGCACCTTTTCCTCTTACTGAAATACCTTTGCTCCTTCTACACTTTGCCTGGCTAATCCTACTCATCCACCAAGTCTCAGCTGAGGTGTCCCTCTATGGGGCAGTCTTCCTTTAACCTCCATGATGTGGTCAAGAGACCCTCCTGGAATGAGTCCCCATGGTGCTCTAGGCTCACCTCTACTTTTCTCTGACATATCATTTGAAGAAGTCTGTTTATCTGTCTGCCTGGTAACTACTCTCCCTGTTCACACACACACACACACACACACACACACACACTTAGACTATTTCACCCAAACACACATGTACACTGGGACAAAACTGCCTATTCAGACACACATGCCAGCACATGCATACACACAGGCTATGAGCACCATTAGGGCCAATACTGTGTCTAGTTTTCCACTATAACTCAGAGAAGGTGGTCAATCAATAGCAGTGGAAGCCCTGACCAACAATGAAAGATGCCTAGTATCCTGACACCTCCATGCTACAGAGGTCCAGACCCCAGAGAATAGAAAGGCCCTGTGTTGACACTTTAGTTAATGGCTTCACCTGAGCTCTCAGCCAATAGTGAGCATCAGTTACCACCCATGTGTGTGATCACTCTGAGGTCCAATTCATATGACTGCATGAAAAAGTCCAAGAGAGAACCAGGTAAGAAAATCCAGTTAATTCAGAACCATGAGAAAAATTAAAAATTGTTGTTTTAAGTTACTAACTTTGGGATAGTTTGTTATGCAGCAAAAGAGTAGGTAGTGAAGAATGATGGAAAGATTTTAAACAGGAGAGTGAGTGAGATAGTAATGAGGAATGAGGACCCAGAAGTATAAACCTCTTATGGCCAATTGCTATTAAGTACTTGATCAAGGAGTCTGCATTCGTTTTGGTTCTAGCTGAGACTCCACTGATCACAACTTCAGCTTTGAAGCCCAGTTCTCCCCAGAACACCAAATCAGATCATCATGGAATGCCTATGACCAGGTTGCTGTCAAGAGCAAGTTAGTTCCATCCACCAAAGACCCAAACACACAAACAAATAAAAATCAAACAGTTCCCACTCATGAGCAGACACTGTTTGTATGGATAGTAGGTCCACAAGCAGAGAGACAGGTCAGCATAAAAGTCAGCCAACAAGCACAGTGCCAAGTTACTGCGGACTGTTCAAGATCAACCCACAATACAAATAAAAGAAAAAATAAAAGAAAAAACATCATGAACTACATGTAGCAACAAGGACTGAGAAATTTGAACCTCATATAAATAGAGAATATATATTTATCTACACACATGTCCATGGGTGGATAGACAGACAGATAGAAAACAAATTAGAGGAAGACAGATTGTTGGGGTTTTTTTTTAAGCCTGATGACGAGATAAGCAAATTTGCTCTGTACCTGTGTTCCGTGATGAACTGGGAGTGAGAACATTTGGGCAAGGTTGGTTGCAAGCTGCAGAGAGAATCTGAGTATGCAGAGAGGTCAAACAGCTCATTCCGGCTCCTTTGGCCAACTCGCTGAGCTCCGGGGTCCTGAGCGAGAAGAGCAGCACAGACAGCGGTTGGAGTGAATGGAGAAATGAGCTTCTCCACAAGTAAGGAAGAGGGAGAGTCAGCAAGAGCTACCTACCCATGCCAGGGTCCCAGCCTTCACCTCAGGAGACCTGCAGGCAAGATTTTCAGTCCTGTGCAGTGACTGTGCCTCAGGACCCTGCACATTGTGCAAAATAATGATGATAATATCATCTGACATTTATTTAGTACTTTTCAAAGCACTTCCACACTTCATATCTCAGTCAGCCCTATGTGTCTGAAGACACACTGCTCCCAGAGCTCACCTGCAGGCTGTGGGCTGCCAAGTCCTCCCTCCCTCCCTGCAACTCCCACCTGCAAGACTCCGGCCATAACAGTGACTCCACCACATAAGGCCTTCCAAAGGAAATGTCCCGAAGACACACACCTCAAAGAATTTCCTGAAGTGTATTAGCTTGCTCTGATTTATTTCTGATAGCTCAGAATTTTCCTCCAATGCTCACCTTCTCTCCATGAAATATATCTAAAGATCCTTGCTGCTCAAGTGTGGTCCACGGACCTGCACCATCAGGATCGCTTGAGGTCTCGTTGAAATGTAGACTCTCAGGCCCCACCTGACCCCTGCAGATGCAGGACCCGCATCTAAGCGTGGTCCCAGAGGATCTGTGAGCTCATTAAAGGTTACAATCTCTGTTATGATGATTCTACATACACAAAAACCATTTAGCATACACAGAAATTATGTTTTAGATTTTGTTGGTAAATGTAGTGTTTGTCGTAAGAATGCATACCAGAGATGTTGTTTGTTAGCTTTGTTAACATACTAAATGCTAACAAATATTCTAGATGCAGTAAGTTGGGGAGAGATTTTTTGTTATTGACTGTCACTCACCTCTAATATTGTAAAGAGTTAATTCTGAAGCCCCCAAATCAGTGACTGGGTCTCAGGGAGTGTCAGTAAGAGGGAGTATTAGACAAAATTGTGAACTATTTTTGCATATCATTTCAGACAAATACTATAATTCCTGGGTGATCTTGATTAATCTAATGTAATATAGTCAGAATAATAATATGAACTAAGTGAATAATATAAATGTAATTATTTATAACAGCCAGAAGACTAGGTTCTGATGGTCTGTTGTTCACATAGGCTCTACAGGATTAATGAAGAAGGGGAAAGCTGCTGCTTTTATTTTTCAGGGTGCATTTAAAGTTTACCCAAAGTTAGGAAGGGGAGGTACTTGAATATCAAGTATAACTGACAGTGGAAAATCATAGTAGCAAAGTTTGAAGCATCCAGTGGAAGAGCCAAATCATGTTGCCACAGCACATCTACACCATGAGCAAGCAAGGGCTCGTGATGGTCACGTCAGGTGGTCAAAGCGATAGGAAAGTATTGCTGCCTTCCCTCAAAAGGTGGGGATCATTCAGCACTTCCTTGCCACATCTAGGTTCTTAGCACAGTATCTGACACAGAGAACATGCTCATTACAAACTTTTTAAATTTAATAACTCAGTGTTTTGCTAATCTGTCTAGAGAAGAGCTGACATATTTGAGAAATGTATAACTGTACATAATTTCCAAAGGGAAAGAAACCTCATTTCATGGCCCTAGATCTCAACTTCCAGGCCTATCATACTGACTTCCTGCATGTAAAATGCCTAAAAATGTTCATGGCAGAGCAGAAAACATGTAAGTATTTTTTAAGCCAGCAAACAAGTGAATTTATCCTTTCAAATCCTTTACTTGCCTCCCTTGTGAAGTTACATCCTCTTGATCTGGCATGATATCACCCTGCTGGGCTAGTTATAGACACAAGGCATAGTCTGGAAGAAGTTACAACTAGTATCTGGATCATTTTCTCAAAGGAAGGGCCACTTTATTGAAGGTAACCAGAAGTTGAAAAAATAAGTTCTTATTCTACAAGACTTATTGCTGGGTCAGAAGAGGTCACATCCTTAGAAAATATTTTCTTGATAAAAATAAACTTTTTTTCTGATTATGTAATTATAGAAAATGTATAAAATATAACAAAATATAAGAGAAAATTGAATTTCCTCATACTTGTCACTGGGAGATAGCTATCGTCATTATTAGGATATGTTTTCTTTCAATCTTCTTTTTCAATGCACATATACATTTATAAAATTGGAATCACTGCATTTATGATTGGATACTTTATCCTTTTTATCTAACTTGGTAGTATTTTCCAATATTAATAATCATTCTTAGAAAATACCTTATCGAGCACTGCACAAATACAAACTCAAAATACATTTAAACATTCTTTTAGTTATTTAGGTACTCTAAATAACACTCAGATCTATCATTGTATGCAAATCTTGTTCATATTTCTGATTATTTTCTTGGGGTAGTTTCCTAGAAAGTAGAAAAGGTTTTCAAAAGAAAGCAGCACCCTCTTAACTTCAGGTGAAGCTGGAGAAAATCGGTGGCTGGGCATCATTTCAGTGTGCCTTTGAATGACATAATTCCACCATGACTTGGGCTTCCTAGGGACCCAGAGGCCTTGGCTCAGGACCATCGAATTCTTGAGCTTACTTTTGAGAGGCTCTTAAAGTTCCTGACTTCCAAAGCTGAGGGAATCTTTCCAATATTTACTCCAGCAGCTAAGTAAAAAGGAGAAGAAAGTATATTATTCCTTGAAAGAGAAGGTAGTATATTTTCCAGCCATGTGATCTCATCCCACACATCTCTGAAGGACTAGTGTTAATCTGAAGTCTATTCAAGTTCATACAATGTGCTTTTTCTTTACAACTTTTGTTGGAGGTATTTGAGGTTTGTTATAAATTATAAATAGTTCTTATTTAAATAATAATCTTGTTTCAAAATTATTTTAAAAATCAGTTATAGTGTATCAAGGGGTCTAGAGCAAGAGTTTGCTTTTATCAAATTTAGCAAATGTATCTGCCCTTTCTGAAATGAAATTACTTCAGTCCCAATTTTAATAATAATGTATTGCTTATGTTTGTATGTATATGACATAATACATATACAAATGTACATATGTAATAATGTATAATTATACTCACAAGTACATGGTAATTGACAGTTAACATTTTCCCAACATGATCTCTTTTAATAGGCATAACTTAAAAATAGTACCTTGACCATGGTACTTATTATTTCAGTTTGCCGGTAAATATAAGAGGCTTGATGTTCAGTAAATTGTCCAAGGTCACCTGCCTGGCCCACTGATTACTAGACAGCCCCCATAATTCCCACCTCCCCACCTCCCTTCCCCACCACCTTCTTGATGCTACACAGCTCCCCTAAAACCCTTCATGAACCTGGTAACTGATTAATCAGTCATGGTTTCAGTTTCATCTAGCAGAACACAGAGATGACTCTTTCTCCACTCCTTGTAGAGATATGATGAAGACAAATAAATTAGTCCAAAACCTGAGGAGAAAAGATGGTGGCATGAGAAGTGTGGCAGAAATCTCCCCCCAAAACCACATATATTTTGAAAATACAGCAAATACAACTATTCCTAAAAGAGTGACCAGAAATAAGAGTACACTGGCCAGTCTATATCTGGGAGAAGTGAACATTTCACAGAAAAGGGGAAAGTAAAAAGCCATGACCTGGCAGGACCTGAGAACTCCCCCCACCCCAGCTCATGGCAGCATAAAGAGAATCAGAGTGGGGAGGGAGTGGAAGCACAACATTGCTAAATAGCCAGTCCTAGAAATCTACCCCTAGGAGCACAGACCCACATTGCATGGTGCTGTGGAGATTAGAGGGGCTGAAAACAAAAGTCAGAGACCAAGACTGCGAACAGGTTCCCACAACCAGCTGCCTTGCGACAAAAGAAAAGCAGGCACTTTAAAAGACTACTCAATAGTCAGAAGGCTGTTAAAGGGGCAAGGGTTTTCGGAGAAGGAACAGGTGGACAAAATCGTATGGGCACATTTAGCCCAGCAGGTTGAGAACTTCCAGGAGCTTCAGGTGCCCTATTCCCCTGGTTGGCAATGCAGCCCCGAGGTCCCTCACTACAATAAGCAGCTTGCAGCTCCTTCCTCCCCACGGGCATATGCATGCAAACCTGCTGTTCCCACCATTGCTGCAGACCAGTCAAAGGGCAGCCCCGCCTACAGCAACTACACAGCTTAATGCAGAGGGTTCTCCCTGCATGTGGATAATGGGCCCAGAGAGTGGAGACAGGCATGGTGATGGGGAAGAACGAAAGGGCTTTGCCCTCCCCACAAACAGCAGCGCCACTTGTCAATGACCCCCACCATCACCCTAGACCATCCCAAGGGCTGTCCCACCCACGCCAGTTTAGGGGATTAATCCAGAGGCTGCTTCCTGTGCGTGGTTAACCAGCACAGATAGTGGAGACAGGCATGGCAACCAGAAAGCATGAAAGGGCTTTGCCCTCTCTGCAAATACCCACGCCACTCACCAGCAACCCCCACCATTGCCTAGGCCAGCAGGAGGGCAGCTCCACCCACATCGGTTTAAGGGATCAATCCAGAGGCTGTGCTCTGCGTGGGGTTAACCGGTCCAGACAGCGGAGACAGGCACTGTGACTGGGAAGCAGGAAGGTCCTCCCAGCTGACACCCACACCACTCACCTGCGACCACTCCCATCAATCCAGGACTATGAAAAGGCAGAAGAAACTTGTTCAATCCAAAATCCCTCAAACACCAGAAAGAGGGCTCAGTGAGACTGAAACCACCAATCTTCCTGAAAAAGAATTCAAAATAAAAGTCATAAGCATGCTAATGGAGCTACAGAAAAATATTCAAGAGCTAGGGGATGATTCAGGAGGGAGAGAGACAATTTAAAAAATACAGTTACTGAAATAAAACAAACAATGGAGGGATTTAAAAGGAGATTAGATAAGGTAGATGAGACAGTAAATGGAATAGAAATTAGAGAAGAGGAATACAAAGAAGCTGAGGCAGAGAGAGAAAAAAGGATCTCTAGGAATGAATGAATATTGAGAAATGTGTGACCAAACCAATGGAACAATATTCATATTATAGGGATACCAGAAGAAGAAGAACAGAGGAAAAGGGATAGAAAGTGTCTTTGAGGAGGTAATTTCTGAAAACTTAACCAATCTGGGGAAGGAGATAGTCTCTCAGGCCATGGAGATGCACAGATCTCCAACACAAGGGACCCAAGGAAGACAACACCAAGACATATAATAATTAAAATGCAAAGATCAAGGATAAGGACAGAGTATTAAAAGCAGCCAGAGAGAGAAATAAGATCACATATAAAAGAAAGCCCATCAGGCTATCATCAGACTTCTCAGCAGAAACCTTACAGGACAGAAGGGAGTGGCATGATGTATTAAATGCCATGAAGCAGAAGGGCCTGGAACCAAGATTACTTTATTGGGCAAGATTGTCATTTAAATTTGAAGGAGAGATTAAACAATTTCCAGATAAGCAAAAGCTGAGAGAATTTACCTCCCACAAACCATCTCTACAGTGTGTTTTGGAGGCACTGCTATAGATGGAAGTGTTCCTAAGGTTTAATAGCTGGCACCAGAGGTAATAAAACCACAGTAAAGAAAGTAGAACAGTTAATTACTAAGCAAATACAAAATTAAATCAACTACCTCAAAGTCAATCAAGGGATAGAAAAAGAGTACAGAATATGATACCTAATATATAAAGATTGTGTTTATAATAACATAATAAGTGAATTATAGTAGACTGCTAGATAGTAAAGAAGCTGCCCTTGAACCTTTGGTAACCATGAATCCAAAGCCTGCAATGGTAATAAGTACATATCTATAGATAATCACCCTAAATGTAAATGGACTGAATGCACCACACTAAAGACACAGAGTTACAGAATGTATAAGAAATTAAGTGCCATCTATATGCTGTTACAAGAGACTCAATTCAAACCCAAAGACATATACAGACTAAAAATGACGAGATTGAAAAAGGTATTTCCTGCAAACAATAGGAAGAAAAGGGCAGGAGTTGCAGTACTTGTATCAAACAAAATAGACTTCAAAACAAAGAAAGTAATAAGAGACAAAGAAGAACATTACATAATGATAAAGGGGTCAGTCAAACAAAAGGATATAACCATTATAAATACCTATGTACACAACAAAGGAGCACCTACATATGTGAAACAAATTATAACAGGATTAAAGGGGGAAATTAAATGCAGTACATTCATTCTAGGAGACTTCAACACCCCAACTCACTCCAAAGGACAGATCAACCTGACAGAAAATAAGTAAGGAGACAGAGGCACTGAACAACACATTAGAATAGGTGGACCTAACAGACATTAGCAGAACTCTACACCCAAAATCAGCAGAATACACATTCTTCTCAAGTGTACATGGAATAATTCCCAGAACAGATCACATACTAGGCCACAAAAAGAGCCTCTGCAAATTCAAAAAGATTGAAATTGTACTAACCAACTTCTCAGATCACATGGGTATAAAACTAGAAATAAATCATACAAAGAAAACAGAAAGGCTCACAAACACATGAACACTTAACAACATGCTCCTAAATAATCAATGGATCAGTGACCAAATTAAAACAGAGATCAAGTAATATATGGAGACACATGAAAACAACAGCTCAACACCCCAACCTCTGTGGGACACAGCGAAGGCAGTTCTAAGAAGAAAGTATATAGCAATTCAGGCATATTTAAAGAAGGAAGAACAATCCAAAATGAACAGTCTAAATTTACTATTATTGAAACTGGAAAAAGAAGAACAAATGAGACCCAAAGTCAATAGAAGGAGGGACATAATAAAGATCAGAGAAGAAATAAATAAAATTGAGAAGACTAAAACAATAGAAAAAAACTAATGAAACCAAGAGCTGTGTCTTTGAAAAAATAAACAAAATACATAAAACCCTAGCCGGACTTATCAAGAAAAAAAAGAATCTACACACATAAGCAGAATCAGAACTGAGAAAGGAAAAATCACTACAGACACCATGGAAATACAAAGAATTATAAGAGAATACTGTGAAAAATCATATGCTAACAAACTGGATAACCTAGAAGAAATGGACAACTTTCTAGAAAAATACAACCTTTCAAGACTGACCCAGGAAGAAACAGAAAATCTGAACAGACCAATAACCAGCAATAAAATTGAATTTGTAATCAAAACACTACCCAAGAACAAAATCCCTGGACCAGATAGATTCACTGCTGAATTTTTTTAGGCATTTAGAGAAGACATAATACCCATTATCCTTAAAGTTTTTCAAAAAATAGAAGAGGAAGGAATACTTCTAAATGAAGCTGGCATCACTTTAATACCAAAACCAGGCAAAGACACCAAAGAAAAAGAAAACTACAGACCAATATCCCTGATGAACACAGATGCAAAAATACTCAACAAAATATTAGCAAACTTAATTCAAAAATACATCAAGAGTATCATACATCATGATCAAGTAGGATTTATTCCAGGAATGTAAGGGTGGAAAAACATTAAAAAATCCATCAACATTATCCCAATATCAATAAAAAGGACAAAAATGACATGATCATCTCCACAGATGCTGAAAAATCACTTGACAAAATTCAACACTCATCCATGATAAAAACTCAACCAAATGGGTATAGGGGGCAAGTAACTCAACATAATAAAGGCCATATATGACAAACCCACAGCCAACATCATACTTAACAGTGAGAAGCTGAAAGTTTTCCCTCTAAGATCGGGAACAAGACAAGGATTCCCACTCTCCCCACTTTTATACAGCACAGTACTAGAGGTCCTAGACATGGCAATCAGACAACACAAAGAAATAAAAGGCAGATTCATAAGGAATAACTTAAAATGTCCCTGTTTGCAGATGACATGATATTGTACATAAAAAACCCTAAAGAATCCACCCTAAAACTACTAGAACTAATAACTGAATTCAGCAAAGTTGCAGGATACAAAATTAATACACAGAAATCTGTTGCATTCATATAGACTAACTATGAACTAGCAGAAAGAGAAAGCAGAAAAATAATTCCATTCACAATTGCATCAAAAAGAATAAAATACCTAGGAAGAAACCTAACCAAGGAAGTGAAAGACCTATTCCCTGAAAACTACAAGACACTTGAGAGAAATTAAAGAGGACAATAACAAATGGAAATTCATCCCATGCTTTTAGGTAGGAAGAATTAATATTGTCAAAATGACTACCCTACCTAAAGCAATCTACAGATTCAATGCAATCCATATCAAAATACCAACCGCATGCTTCAACAACCTGGAAGGAATAGCTCTAAAATTCATATGGAACCATAAAAGACCATGAATAGCCAAAGCAATACTGAGAAGGAAGAATAAAGCTGGGGGGATTATGCTCCCCAACATCAAGGCTCTACTTCAAAGGCACAGTAATCAAGACAATTTGGCACTGGCACAAGAACAGACCCATAGATCAATGGAACAGAATAGAGTGTCCAGATATAAACCCACACATATATGGCCTATTAATATATGATAAAGGAGTCATGGACATACAATGGGGAAATGACAGCCTCTTCAACAGCTGGTGTTGGCAAAACTGGACAGCTACATGCAAGAGAGTGAAACTGAATTGCTGTCTAACTCCATACACAAAAGTAAACTCGAAGTGGATCAAAGATCTGAATGTAAGTCATGAAACCATGTTAGAAGAAAACATAGGTAAAACTCTCTTGAATATAAACATGAGCAACTTTTTCAGGAACATACCTCCTGCACAAGGGAAACAAAAGCAAAAATGAACAAGTTGGACTATATCAAACTAAAAACCTTCTGTACAGCAAAGGACACCATCAGTAGAACAAAAAGGCATCCTACAGTATGGGAGAATATATTCATAAATAACATATTTGATAAGGGGTTGACATACAAAATATATTAAGAACTCATGTGCCTCAACAACCAAAAAGCAAATTAACCCAATTAAAAAATGGGCAGAGGATCTGAACACACAGTTCTCCAAAGAAGAAATTCAGATGGACAACAGGGACATGTAAAGATGCTCCACATTGCTAATCATCAGAGAAATGCAAATTAAAACCACAATGAGATATCACCTCACACCAGTAAGGATGGCCAACATCCAAAAGACAAACAACAAGAAATGCTGGCGAGGATGCAGAGAAAGGCGAAGCCTCCTACACTGCTGGTGGGAATGTAAATTAGTTCAACCATTGTGGAAAGCAGTATGGAGGTTCCTCAAAAAACTCAAAATATAAATGCCATTTGACCCAGGAATTCCACTCCTAGGAATTTACCCTAAGAAAACAGGATCACAGATTCAAAAAGACATATGCACCCCTATGTTTATAGCAGCACTATTTACAATAGCCAAGGTATGGATGTAACTTAAGTGTCCATCAGTAAATGAATGGATAAAGAAGAGGTGGTACATATACACAATGGAATATTATTCAGCCATAAGGAGAAAACAAATTCTACCATTTGCAACGACATGGATGGAGCTAGAGCGTATTATCCTCAGTGAAATAAGCAAGGTGGAGAAAGACACTTACCAAATGATTTCACTCATCTGTGAGTGTAAGAACAAAGAAAAAATTGAAGGAACAAAACAGCAGCAGACTCACAGAACCCAAGAGTGGACTAACAGGTACCAAAGGGAAAGGGACTGGGGAGGACGGGTGGGAAGGGAGGGATAAGGGGGAGAAAGGGGCATTATGATTAGCACACACAATGTAGGGGGGGGCACAGGGAAGGAAGTATAGCACAGAGAAGAAAAGTAGTGACTCTATAGCATCTTATTACACTGATGGACAGTGACTGTAATGGGATGTGTGGTGGGGAATTGATAACAGGAGGAATGTAGTAACTACAGTGTTGCTCATGTGAAACCTGAGCATACGATTGTATATCCATGATACCTTAATAAAAAAATAGTCCAAAAACTGAGTAGACAAACACATAGACACACACACAAACATGTGTACCTCCTATTTACAGAAAGGATTAGAGGCGGTCGATACCCACATTTTGGGCAACAATTGTTTCACTGAAAAAAGCAAAAGAAGATTTGAAAATTAAAATGATAGAATCTCTACTATTTCTTTATTACACACTGCATGTTCAAACTCTGAGATAACATCAGAATTAAAAATTTTCTTGTCATCAATGACACTTCAAAGATCAAAGTAGCGTAAGAGAATACCAAGATGCTACACATTGATAAAAATGTGAAATAATAAGGCAGAAAAGAAAAATGACACTGGCTTGCCAGGCATGGGAAGGAGGAGGAAGTCACCGCAGATGAGAATATAAAGAAGTACAAACTCAGGTACCAAAGTTCCCAAAGTCCACATCACAAAATAATATGTGCAGACACAGTGAAAAGTTTAATTTTCCTGGACTTCAATTTTGTTATCTGTAACAAAGAAGCAAGCATATTTTATGGGCTGTTATTCAGAATGTGGATAGTTTATATGAGACCATGTTGTTAAATTACTTCTGCAATCTTACCCAGCAAAATCCTTTTAAATAGTGTATCTTGGAGAAAATTAATACAGCATGAAACCCACTGCAAATATAAAGTGCAATGTAAATGCTTCATGATGGGTGATGACAACACAGATGATGTCTACAAATTGCCAGTTCTATCTCTGACTCAACCACCACAGAGTCTGGCAACTGTAAAGCTGCAAAGTACAGATATTTTTTAAAAGTTAATATAGAGCCCTTTCTACAGATGTAACCTCTCCAAGCAACACCTGATACACAAGTCTCAAATAATGTCATGACAAATTTGGCTTCTTAGCCATCAAGTCAGAAACAGACTGGCCTCCCCCTGATCACTGCAAGCTCACAGGACAGACAGGGACCAGCTTCTCTGCAAGTTCCTGACAGTCTGAATCTTCTGCGCTGGAAGCATGACTCCAGGCAGTTTTCTCAGAGGCTTTCTAGGGGAAAGAAGGCATGTGGCCAGCGCCGGAGCTCGCATGTTCACGAAGTTGGTGGTTTTCCAGATGTGTCTCGGTTTAAATTTCTGGAAGGGGATTCTTTCTCCCTCCCGCCCTCCCTTCCTTTTCTTTCTTTTAAAGTAAAACATAGTTGATCTCTAAGTGATCCTTTTGTCTTTGCATTTTGCTATAGGATCACTAGTGCCTTCTGTAACTGAGGCGGGGTGCTTACCTAATTCTGCTAATGCCCCCCACTAATAAACAGGGAAACCAATTTTAATTTTGGTCAATAAAGGGAACTAAATAACCCCACAAATAAACTATACATATATGTTATATCCACACACACACTATACACTGTAACATGTATATATGCAATAAAATTATACTATACACTATAATGTGTATATTTACAATACAAAGAATTAAATATCCCCCAAGCAATCTATAGGTATATGTATGTGTATACATATTTACATGTGTGTGTGTGTATACATACATATAGTTTGGGGGATATTTCACAAACACATACTGAACAGGTCTGCTCTGATTCCTGCATCAGATTTTCCTCCACGGGCCCCTCACCCTAAGGCTGGCCTGTGGCTCTTGCTGCCGCCAGGCACTATAGGACCCAGGTGATCAATCCCACGCTCTCCCGTGGCACAATGGCATGTCGTGGGTGGAGGCTCTCAGCTGCGGCCCCCTGGGAGGTTCTGATGTGCAGGATTTGGGCCTGGGCCTCAGCCTCTTCTGCACCATCATGAGGAGCAGCTGGCAATTTCTCACCTTCATTTCTCTTCTCACCTACATTTTAGCTCCTCATGACCCCACCGCCTAAGAGCCCAAGTTACAGAGAAGCTTCCAGCTCTGAGCTTGAATGCATCCCCCTAGAGGTGCGATTCTCACACTGACTCTGGGTTTCACACACTGGCCGTTGTTACGGGAGCCCAAAGGTGTCCCTGGGGCAGCCATGTGCTGACGCAGGTCACCCTGAGCCAGGGTCACCCTGAGCCCTGCACCCACCATGTGCGCCACCTACCCCTCATGCCTTTTGTACCCCTGCAGACCCACAGAGGGCAGGGAGCCCCTGGAAGCTGCACACAACACATCCCTCCTGGGCCTGGGCCTGGGCCTGCAAGCACTAGCAAGATCCTACTTTTGATTTTAAATCCACCAGTCCTGTGAGAAAGCATTTTAGGGCATTTGCTCCACCCTCACATGACCCACAGCTCCATCCCCAGGCTCTGGCTCAAGGTGGGATGTGTCAAAGGAGGAAGAAAATAGCCAGAAGACATTGTTTCAGCAGGTGCCCCCTCCTTCATTACTCACCCCTCCAGCTGTTAAAGTGGTCAGTGGGTCTGCATGAAGGTGTGTTTGTGGGAGTGGGGGGTGTGTGTGTGGTGTTTGTAGTGCGTGGGGTGTGGTGTGTGTGTGTGTGATGTGGGAGGGTTGATGTGTGTGTGGGTGTGCACTGTGTGAGGGGGTTGGGGGTGGGAGGTTGGGGGGAGGGGTGTGTGCATGTATGAACCCTGACACTCATGCTCTCACTTCTGGGAGTCTATTGTCCTCCTTAGTCACTATACCTGTGTCCCTCCTAGATAAGCATCTTTGGGCCCCCCCACCCCTATCTCAGCCTCCTGGATCATTAACCCCTTGCAGACTAAAGTCCATCAGCAAACTGGTGCCTACAGCATTGCTGCCACCACCTAGGCAGCTGTGGGAAGCAGGGTCTCTAGGGTCCATGCCACCCTCCACACTGACCAGCTCCCCCACTGGAGACAAGTCACTTTCTTTAAGCCTCAGTTATTCCTGTGTGCGTGGCTGAGAAAAGCAGGTAAAATAGTGTACTCTGTGCTTAGCTGTGGGCCTGGCATGTAGTGAGCACTAAATAACTGTGAGCCACAGAGAGACCAGCATGCTGATTAATAAGAATCCCCATCTGCATGCCAGAAGGCGAACCCTTGTGCTCCGCCTGCTTCCCTCCCCAGTCATCCCGCGGGCACTGGAGTTGTTGCAGGCCTGATGCCTGCACTGATTAAATGGTCTGTGTGAGGGGGATTCAGCAAGACTCCGAGGAAAAATGGCTCTAGTTCCTTCCAGCTACAGCTGTATGAAGCCCCCGGCATCAGACACCACCCACCTGGAACCCTGCCTGGGGCAAGTGCAGGCCTCGCTCTCCTGTTCTTGATGTCCCCCAGCACCCGTACCTGGCTTCTTGCCATGTGAGCAGGACGGAGCCCCACTTCCGCTTGCCTCCTTCCTCCTGGAAGAAGTAGACACAGATGGCCAGACCCGGCATGGGAGGCTTGGGCTGCACCCGGCTCAGCGCCTGCACCCACCCCAGGTGCCCTCTGTAGTTGGCAGGAATTCCGTGATGACTTCCTGGAGTCCAGGTGGGACCCCAGTCAAGGCTGGGAAGTGCCATGGGAATAGATGAGGAGAGAGTACACCCCAAACCCACCACAGCCCTGGGACTTCTCAGGCTTGGTTTTCCTGGCGTGGAGATAGGCTTGGCAAGTGCGGTGTCAGCTAGGGGTCTCCTGGCCTCCGCGGGGTGCGTAGGAATTTATGACAGAGTATGGAGAACGAAGTCCACGCTGGGGGCACCCATGTGACTGGGGTCCACAAACAAAGCCAGTCTCTGAAAAGTAACTCCCTGATCCCTTTTCTCCTTTCAAAGGCAGTTTTGGAAGGGACTTCTAGACATCCAAGCCTTCATTTGTTTACCAGGTCCTATTTCCATTATCAGTTGGAAGCTAATGTTTCACAGACCACATGTTTAAATGCTCACCTCCGTCACTGTTTATGAAAAAGCGGAGCCCGACATTCCCAGGCGTGCCCTGGCCCTTCCAGAGCGCCCCGCTGGGGGTGGCGAGGGGCAGAGGAGGTCAGCGCGCCCTCCTCCCGGGATCTCGGAGCTGGCCGGAACCTTCCAGTGTGTGGGTGGCAGGTGTATCAGCTGACAGGGGAAGTGAGGGTGTGAAGGCGGCCACCCAAGACTTCGGGTCACCGCCGACACTCCCGACGGAGCTCAGATCTCAGCACTGGGGGGGCCACCTGCACGCCTCGCCAAAAAAACCAGCCTCTGCTAGAGGCACTGTGAGGGTGGGCAGCGGGGCAGGGGCTCCATGCTGCACTGGAAGGGGCTCAAACAACCCGGAGTGACGCTGCGACTTTCTTGGGCGTTGGGGTGGGAAAAGGGCCGAGGCCCCGCTCACACTGAGCGGCAGAGCTGGCGGAAGGGGCAGCTGCCTCGCAGCGTTGCTCCGGTGGTCCTCGGACCGCTATTTGTTGTCTTTAGGCCTGAGAATCCATCTGGTTTTGATTCAGGTGGCCTCAGGCTTGCCTCAGAGGTGAAAAGGGTGCGTGCTCAAATTGAATTTCTCACAAATTTCGAAGCTGAAGAATCCTGGTCTTCTCACACAAAGTGAGTTCTGCTCGCGCAGCCCCGGCCCTTGAACCCTGGCATAAATCAATTTCACCTGTTGGGCTAAATGAGCACGTGTTAACCTAATGACAGCGACTGAGGCCATCAGGTCGTTTCTGCATATGAACTAATGTAGGGAGAATGGGGGTGGGTGACCTCTCGTTGACCTCCTGTCACTTCTTTTCTTGTGGGGACAGTGATTTTGGGTCCCGGTAGGGCAGGTATGGGTCTTTGGAGGAGTCTCAGATTGGTAGTTCTCAGTATGATACAGGGTCCTATATCCCACCTGAATAGCTTTAAGGGAGGAAGAAGTTTTGTATCCAATTGCAGGCTGGGTGGGGGGCATCTGAGTCTGAGCCATTAAAATTAAAATTTCCCTTGAGGCTGCTGGATCAGGCAGCAGAGCTTCAGACGAAAAACATTTAGACTTTTGCCCCTTGATTCAGAGGTCAAGTCTTGAAAATAGCACTCATGTCATCAGGCTGGGTGAGGAAGCAATGTGTTGGAGTCTCAGCAGGACAGATGGTGACCTACTTAGAATACTCCTGTATATGGCTATTCTTTTATCTGGATGGCATGGGCTTCCTTGGTGATTGCAACTTGTCATCACAGTTGCTTTTCTTATTAAAAATTACAAATCAAATGAGTAAGCAGAAGTTGAATCATCCAAAGTAGGGATGGACAAACTATGGCCAAATCCAGGCCACAGCCTGTTTTTACCTATAAAGTTTTATTGCAAGAAGCACACACACACACACACACACACACACACACACACACAAACCATTTGTTTACAAATTATCTCCAGCTGCTTTCTCAAGGGCAAAGTTGAGTAGTTGTGACAGAGACTGCAAAGCTGAAAATATTTACAGAAAATGCGTGCCAACCCTGTAGTGAAATTGTGATTCTGTTCCCTCAGTTGAAGTAATTAAGGGTAAAGTTTTCCAAACTGACACGGGGCATAAAAGACCCCTCTAATAGAATGCCCTGAGAAAGTGGTAATGGTGCCGCCACTTAAGGAACTTGATGGAGACTCTGGGGTTATACCTATGCTCTCACTTGTTTCCTCTCTGTAAAAATATGCCCTCCTTTCAAGCCTCAGATTCCTATGTGCACGAGGATGTTGAAAATACAACAGCCCTCATATCACGGAAAATCTTGTTGACAACTCCTTGGCTGTTCCTGAGCTTAATTTTCTCAGCTTCTCATTATGGGTCTCCTTACTCCACAGATTCTGGGCTCTTCTGAGTATAATCCCATCTCCTCTCATGTTATAACATGGCTGATCCACATGGTACATGCAGCTACATTGCATAGACCAGCCACAAGGAAACAGACTTGGGTGTTTTCTTATTGTGGTCTGGTGTGGTGCCATATATGGCAAGATAAATGTCAGTATTTCTACAATTCTAATTTCTTCTCTCTGCCCACTGCACTGTCCCTCTCTTTTTAAAATGAGGAATTGGTTGCAACCACACAGTGTCAATTATTCTAATACAGAAAGCAGAACTCCCTTGTGGTTGGAAGGTCAGGGAGCTGGGAGTTAAGGAACACCCGAGTTCCATCCTTTAACTGCTTCACCACATGGTTTACTGGCAACGACTTTGCTCAAACAAAACATTTTAAAAACCCATTCTTTATACAGTACTTTCCCCTTCTTCCTAGAATCATATTTTTTGGTCTTCAGGTAAAAATGTATATATACATCTACACATGTATATGTGATTTTATATATAAATATATATATATGGGGGGGTGTTTTATATGTAAGATTTATATATGTTTGTGCATACACATATATATTCAAAATTGTAAGAACGAAATAGACATGCCTCCTAGTCTATGAGTCTGTGTAGCTCTGGCCTACGGACAGAGCCCTCTGTCTGTTTTTGGGCTCACCGAGCTCCCAGGACAAAGGAGATAGGAACTCTGTTTGGAAGAATTGATATCTGCTTTCCATTTTGGTTAAGTTAGTCCCTGTGAGGCAAGATGAAGACACATTTTGTGACATGGACCTAACCTCTATATCATTACTTTCCTTACTTGGACGCCGGGGCCCTACATGATGGAGGAGAGGTCCACGTCCCTCTCCGTTGTCTTCACAAAGTACACTTACTGAGCCCTCCATAAGCTTGGCGAATGAGTTAGTGAGTGAGCGATACTCCAGTGTTTGAGGAAGCCCGGGAGGGTCTTTGTTCAGGGCCCCCTGACCCCCATCACGGAACAGGCTTTGTGCCGGAGCTCCGATGGGTGTGGGCCTTCCTGCCAGCACGCAGCCACGGTCTTGGGCAGCTTCCTCCTGGGCCCGCCGGTCTTCCTCAGCTGCTGTCATGGACCATGTAAGGCAGGAAAGTTGTGAGCCTTCTTTTGTGAGGAGTGATCAGAACCTGTGGCTCCTTCCCAGACACACTACCACAGGAGGGGCGGGACCTGGGGGAGAAGCAGCGCCCACAGGGCAGTTAGAGCCTCCTCAGCGATTCTTTCATGAATTACTCTTGCACTCAAGTGAAAATGAAGACTGATCTCCTCAGAAAAATAGCGATCCATCCCTACAGTCAACCACCCGTGTTAACATCTGGAAAGTGCTCAAAACTAGGTAAAAATCTTGGAATTTCTTAGTTTTCAAAGACACTGTGGACAGTTTTTTCCAGCGTTGCCTGTCAGCATCTTGGGAGGATGGCGGTAGTGTCTTCAAGGGTCTTTAAAGGTTTTCATGTGAAAAAGCAGCTTGAAATGATACTATCTCCACAGGAAAAGCAGAGCTGTGCAAGGGTCAGCCATTTGAAGTTCTAATTTCAAGAAGAAAGTAGAAGGAAGTGTGGAAAATAAAGAAGACATCTGACTGGATGAATGCAAAATTCTTATGTGACTTGGCTCACATTTTCCTTTTGCAGACAGAATACAGCATGATTCTGGGTTCACTCTGTGACAAACCGACCACACAAAACAAAGAAGGGCAGAGCTGTGAACTGACTGTTGCTCTTGATAAGCTCTCCGGGGTACGATTTCAAGGAACACATTAATGGCCTCACTACAAAAGAGTCCCAGGGGTCCCTGAAGCTTGACCCCAAAACTTGAACTCTACCTGAACTGATGTTTTTTTTCTTCTTTTTTGAGGTTTGAAAACATTTAATCAACTCTCCTCCCAGGACATTTGATTTCTGTGCACTCCTGCACTTGCAGGCCCCATCTGGGGGAAGAAGTGCCAAAACCACCACTGGAAAGGCTGCCCTGGAGGTATTTTCAGTCCTGACTGGAAGCAGCAGGTAACGGAAATCTTGTGAGACAGCTTGTTCTCAGGAGATTTTCCTGCCCAGTTTTGCTGACCAAAGCACTCCCCTAGTTTGGGTAAACCTTGAATTAGCAGCTGCACTTTGAGACCCTGGTTCTTGGTTCCAATTGTAAGAATTGGGAAGCCCTCCTCCCTATTCTTGCATTTTGCCATCATCCCGGTTTTGTCCCATGACATTAGTGCTTCCTGGACTCTTGAAAGCATTTAGCTTCCCTTCCAGAAACACCGCATTATGGTTGGGGAACTCATCTAAATGCTTTCAATCTAGTCAATGAGCATCCAGTCAACATCCATAATATTCCTATCATCCATTTGGAGCTAGAAATTCCTCAATTCGAGGGACTCAGCCTAGAAGAAAAGGCAGCATGCTTTTGTGTGATGATACACAAAACACTAGCAGCTCAAAGACAGTGTGAACACACAGACATGGTAGAGATGCATAGAACTTAATAGTTATTTATTTTTAAAATAATGGACCACACAAAGTTCTTTCTCCCAAATGCCAGTTGTTTGGGGGATAGTTTGCTTTGTTTTGTTTAGAACATGTATAGAACAGGGAGTGTTAAATGGATTGGTGGTCGCTCTCTGGAGCACTGTGTTGGGAAGGATGCTGAAGTTATATCTGGTCTCAACAGGAAGTGATACTGTGATTGATTGGTTGTCCCTGATACCTTGTGTAGAGGGAGGAACAGCATGCATGCCTCAGAGAGGCCATCCCTGAAGTAGATATGGTCCTTGTATGAATCAATGCAGTCTTAAAGCAGAGCTCAATATGTACATTTTCTCAGCCCCAACTGTGAAGTGCAGCCGAATCTCTTTGTGACAACATTCTTTTTACTCTGATCTGTGCACACTGTGAGTCAGATGCTGGTGCTAGAAATATATATATAAAAAAAGCACAGAGGAAAAATCAGAGACAGTAACACATCAGAATATTGATGTCCTTGTAGACCCCCCATGATGTGATTTTACACAGGGCCTCTGCTGTGTTTAGATACTCTATTCCAAGGAACAATAATAAACAAAAATAAAGATTTCCCACACATTGCTCTAAGACTTTGAAAATGAGCTGTGGCTTGTCAGACTGTATAGACAGGGGATTATTCGTGAACTTTAGATTTATCAAACAAGAAGTGGGGATTTCAAGCAGAAACCATAGTATCCACCTAGAGATGGGGCATATGTGTGCTTGTTGAGAAATGGAATTACGAAATAATTTTGGAAGATTGAAGGCCCAATCAGGGCCATCCTGACAGCTGGTTAGCAGGCAGCTTCTGGTGGTGATGTGCAAGAACGTGTTTATCATCCTGAGGGTTGGGATACTATGACTAGAGAAAGTGGGATACTATGACTAGAGTGCTATGAAACTGTCAGGGTATTTTGGGGTATTATTCTTATTAAGTTAAACTTCTATTAAAGTGAAACATGTTACTATTTAGATTTCTGTCTTCTTGGCAGCATTTGCTTCATAAATCTTGCAGGAGAAAATTGGCTCCCTGGAACTGGATGTTGGATATAGCATTTCTTCAACATCGGAAAAATGGCCACACATTTTTTTAATTGTTTCCCTTGCAAATAATTTTTAAGCAGCCTTACAAAAATGTTTTCCTTGCTTCACTCCCCAGTGAGTTAAAAATGCTCAGCCGTGGTTGCCAGTTGGCATGATCTCTTGAGATTCCAGCAAACAGCAATGGAATGTATGAACTGATTGCTGGAGGTGGGGGGCTGCTTGTCCTTGCAGTATGCAAAATGATCTTTTTATTTTTAACTAATCCTTTAAAGCAAAAGTGCTTCCCACCCATAAGTGATGCCTAATTTGGGGACATGAAAAATGAATGAAGAAACAAGCTTCAAACAAAGGGTGTTTGCTGCTCCCATTTTGACACCAATTAATTATTGTTGCCAGGAATCTGAAAATGTACATGGAATTACATTTCCCAGAGTCTTTTCCTGGGCTATAGCGGGTGTGGACATGTTGCTCCAAGCTTCTAGTGGTGGTGAGAGTACAGTTGTAACCAGTGGGAACTCCTGCTCACACACTCCTTCTGTATGAAGCATGATGTGCTTCAGTACCAGCTTGCATTTCTAAAACGACATGCTTTTCTACACGAATTATATTGCAGTGGATCAAATATTACAAAATAAGCCTCAAATAGGAGTTTAGACTTACCAAAAATGAAAATATATGTTTGAGGGTCCAGATACAATGGTCATTTGGTGACACCTTGAACTACTCAGGCTGTTCCTGCCATGTTACAGGCACAAATTGTAAAGAAGGCAGAAATTTGGTTTCTACACATTCCCAACTCCTTTGCATGCCTTTTAAATGCAGAGTTGAGAAGAAATGCCATGATGGACTCTAAGAGTTGTGCATGTCCCTTCCCTTCCTTAAAAACTGAAGGGGCTGTTCAAACTCTTATTCGAATGAAATAAATGCAAGCCTCTTCCCTGAACTCCAAGGAGTTCTGACACGAGAGAGGGTTTTAAAACTCTTCTACTACACAATGTGAAAATTTGGTAGGCATAAGCAGGCTTGCTGCACTGAATCTTGAGGTCCCAAAGACATGGGAAAAAGACAGAACAGTGATAAAAACATAAAAATCCCATTAGGTTAATAAAATTCTCTTTATAAACCATGGAAACATTTCTACAGCCTTCTGTGATGCCTGATGTCCATCAGGGAGCTGACCGCCAAGACCAATGTGATACCCTGACATTATTAGGTTTCTGCTGTCTGCCTCAGCAGTTAAAAATTTTTGGAATCCCAACCAATATATTAAAAACAAACAAGACAAAGCAAAACAAAACAACACCCACAAAACTCTAGGCTCAAAGTGCTGCCTATGGCCTTGCAAAGAAGAGAGGCATGCCTCATTTTTAACCCTGCACAACAAAAGTTCTAGAAACATAGGTGCAAAGCCAAGGAAACCTGCATTTCTTGCAGGCAGGCATAATTTCTTATTCACTCTTGTATTAGTAGTGCCTGAGCTCAGGGTCAAGTTCAAGGTAGAAATTTTAAAAAGACAGATACTAGGTAATAATTTGTTGACTTGAATAAGAGGATATGTCTTTATGATTAACTTTGCAATCATCTATTCATTAAAAGCTATCTTATTGTTGAACTTTAATATATACAAGTATTAAGCTAGCTTATTAACCCTTATTTTAAATAAAATTTTTATTATGGATTAGTAGATGTACAGAAAAGTTCTGAAGATGGGACAGAGTTCCCATATAACCCACATCAAGTTTCCCCTATATTAACAGCTCAGATTAGTATGGTACATTTATTATAATTAATGAATCATCATTGATATATTATTATTCATTGATAGCCATAGATTACTCCAATTTCCTTAGTTTTTACCTAACATCCCTTCTCTGTTCCAGGATCCCATACAGATACCATATTACTTTCAGTCATAATGTCTCCCAAGTCTCTTCTTGATGGTGACAGTGTTTCAACTTTCCATCTTTTGGAAGACCTTGACTGTTCTGAAGAATATCGGTCAGGTATTTTATATATTATTTCAAGGCAGTCCTTTTGATTGGGCTCTGACTGACATTTTTCTCCTGATTAGACTGCATGAGTCCAGTGTTTTGGGAAGGAAAACCACAGAACAAAGGGTCATTCTCCTCACACCATATCCAGGGTACATGTTGTCAACCTGGTTTATCACTGTGATGTTGACCTTGATCACCTGACTAATGTTGTGTTTGTCAGGTTTCTATACTGCCAAATTGCTCTATTTTGGGTCACAAAACATATAATCTCTGTCTTTTAATAGCTGTATTTACACCGTTTACATTTAAAATGATTATTGGTATAGTTGCATCAATATCTATCTTGCTTTGTTTGTACTGTATTCATTACATTTGTTCTTTGTACCCCAGTTGACTATGTTTCTCCCCCTTTAAGGAGAGGAAAGCTGAAAGAGATTTGAGTGGGAGAAATTTCCTTCCCCACCTGGGTTAAGGCTCTGGCATATTCGTTTCCTCTAGAGATTAGGCCAGCATTATGGAGAAGGCTCTAGGTATATTTCAGTGTGATTGCTCTTCTCCCCATGCCAGAGCCATGAAGGGATATTTCTTGGATCCTTACTGAAAAACTGGTGGGATCATTGGAAAAAAGCCCATAAAAGTGTGGTGGCCAATGTGAGACTGTGACCTCCAGGCAGTTGTCAACTCTTATGCTGGTTAACACTCAGCCTCAAGTAATTCATCAAAATTACTTAGATAAGCATTTTTACTAGTTCATAGCTCTAGCAGCTCTTGCTCTAATAAGCAGATCTTGGCTTGTTCTCCCAAGATGTTTCTATCTCTTCAGAATTTTGGGTGGTGGTTTACCCTGAAACCTCAGTTCTCTGATGGGTACCAGAAAGTAGCTGATTTTCAGTTTGTTCAGCTTTTTCTTGATGGGAGTGATGACTTCCAAGGTCTTTACATCTCAGAGCTGAAACTGGAAATCCTACTTGTTTTTGTTTGTTAATCAAACTTTTTATTTTGGAATAACTATAGATTCCCATGTAGTTGTAAAAAATAATACATACATCCCATGTACCTTTTCCCAGTTTCTCCCAATGGTAACATCTTGCAAAACTACATAGTGTAATATTACCACCAGGATAGCCACATTCAATTCTTTCCCCCCACCTTCTTGACCTCTGGCAATCACTATTCTGCTTCTCAATTTCTATCTTTGTCTTTGCAAGAATTTTATGTAAATGAAATCATGTGGTATGTAACATTTTGAAATTGTTACTCATTGTAATTCTCTGGAGATTCATTCAGGTTATTGTATGTATTGATTTTTTTAAATTGGTGAATAGTATTTTCATGGTATGGATGCACCACAATTTATTTAATCATTCACCCATTTAAGGACATTCAGGTGGTTTCCAGTTTGGGGGTTATTATAAATAAAGCTGTATGAACATTTCATCAATGGTTTTTTGTGTGAATACAAGTTTTCATTTCTTTGGGATAAATGCCCAGGAGTGCAATTGCAGGATTGTATGGCAATTGCATGTTTAGTTTTTTAAAGAAATTGCCAAACTGTCTTCCAAAATGTCTGTATCATTTATGTTACCTTTTATATTACCACCAGCAATGTATGAGTGATTTGTTTTATTTTAGCTATTCTGATAGACCTATGGTAATGTTTCATTATGATTTTAATTTGCATTTCTCTAATGGCTCGTGATGTTGAACATCTTTTCATGAGCTTATTTGCCATCTATATCCTCTTCAGTGAAATGTTCATAACTTTTGTCCACTTTATAACTGGATTATTTATTTTTGTTACTGTTGTGGTTTGAGAGTTCTTTATAGATACTTGTCCTTTGACAAATATGTGGTTTTCAGATATTTCCTCCCAGGCTAAAACTTGCCTTTTCACATACAAAAAGGTTTTCATTTTGATAAAGTCCAGTTTAACATTTTTTTCTTTTATTAATCATGCTTTTAGTGTCAAGTATAAGAACTTTGTCTAGCCCTATTTCTTCAAGAATTTCTCCTATGCTTTTTCCTAAATGTTTAATAATTTTACATTAAGCCCATTTTTTTTCTAGGTCATCTGGTCAACAAAGATGGTTTCAGCTTGTTATTTCCTATTTTTGTTTTCATAAAAATAAGGATGTGTGTGTAATAAAGAGTTTTCAACCTATGAAGTTATTGAGTAAATTAGCAAGGGCTTTTTAAATTTGGTGTTCATTAAACTTAGAATGTTACAGAGCTAAACAGTTCTGCCTATATGCATTGCATGGACTATTCAAGACTGGATGTTTGGCTGGATGATGATTTATCATTGCATTATCAGAATAGTTAGTTTTGCATTATAACTATTCTTGTGTTTTAGGTATGAAATTAATTTAGCTTTATAATTAAATTTAGTTTCCATTTTCTGGTAGTGCCACAGTCATTAGTAATATTTGTAGTAATTTTATTGGCATAAAAATTAGTAGTCTATGGCATATGTATTCACTTATGAATCCTCCCTATTCCTATTGCTAAAGCAGCTGTGTATATGCATATTAAAGAATCCTACCTACAAGTAGGCCATCCAATAATCATCACAGATGCTTTTTACCCAATTGGAGGTGTAGGGAGGCTTCAAAGTCTCTCACTTCTTATGGGTGGGCTACAAGGATGAGCAGCTGTTGTGGCAAGCTCGGATATTTTTTCCCACCAACACATGCTGCCTAACATGGAGAAATTCTGTGCAGAAAGTGGTAGCATTCTTCATGAGGACGTAGTTGGGGCAGACATTAATTGAGTGCTTTGTAATCACCTTTGGTATCAGCTCCTCTAAAATAGACTATCATGTATTTGTGTGGATGAATCTGGTTTCTCAGATCACTGCAGAAGAGGTTAAAGGCAAGGGAGAACAGGTCTTGGGAGTCCTCATGGGGGCCACTCTTGCAGTTGGCCACAGGTACCATCACACAGTGTTGACGTCATTGGAAAGAAGGAAATGAGTTTATCCACTGCTTCCTTCTGAGTGACAAGCCACTGCACTGGGCCCATATTTGCTATTTTTTTTTCTGCCACTCTGCAAGGATAGCCTCATTTCCGCAGTGGTTTTGAAGACATTTGGTGAAATAACAAACCGTGTGATGGAAACATATTTCAGATGGGTAAAGCGCAAGAACTTTAATGGTGGGCAGTGATGTGGCGGTAGCAGAGGACGCCTTCATCCTTTCATGCCTCCACTTTAACTAGATCCCAACTGCCAGCAGCCCTGGAGTCGCCAGCAGAGCGATAAAGAGGAGAAGCAGAGAGCCACCCAACATGGTAATGCTATTTTCCAGAGGGAGACCTGCCTGTGGGCAAAGCACAACAGTTCCTTTGCATCAGATGAAGTTGGACGCATCTACTTTGAGTTAATTTTTTTGTATAAAATGTGAGATTTAGGTTAAGGTTCGTCTTTTTGCCTATGGCCACTTGCTCGAGCACTATTTTTTAAAAGGCTATCTTCCATTAATTGTTTTTACACCTTTGTCAAAAATAAGTTGGGACATTTATGAGTATCATTTCTGTGTCTCTATTCTATTCCATTGATTTAGGTGTTTATTCCCCCCAACACCACAAAGTCTTGATTACAATAGCTATAGAAGGAATCTTGAAATAAGAAGACTTATTCCTTTCACTTTATTTTTATTTTAGAAATAATTTTGAGTTACTCTAATTGCTTTGCCTTTTCATATAAATTTATAATAAGCCTATCTATATCTGAAAGAAATCTGGCTGGAATTTTGATAGGAATTTTATTAACCTTGTGTATTCTCCAATGATCTGTATGCCTTTTATTTTATTTTCTGGCCTTATTACACTGATTTGGACTTCCAGTGCTGTGTTGACTAAGAGCTAAGAGAGAAGACATTCTTGCCTTGTTGCTCTTAGAAGGAAAACATTCCGTCTTTCACCACTAGGTATAATGTTAGCTGTATGGTTTTTGTACATTCTCTTTATGAAGTTGAAGAAGTTCTTCTTCTACTTTTCTGAGAGTTTTTATCATGAATGAGTTTTGGATTTTGTCAAATGCTTTTTTGTCACTGATTGACTTAATCATATAATTTTATTTCTTCAACATGTTAACATAGTGTATTACATTGATTGATTTTTAAATATTTAATCAACTTTGTATCACTAGAATAAACCCTATTGATCATAATATAAAATTGTTTTTATTTGATGAATTCTATTTGTTAATGTTTTGTTAGGGTTTTTTTCATGTATATTCATGAAAGATATTGATCAGTATTTTTATTTTATTTACTCTTTTTCTAAATTTGTTATCAGGATAATACTAGCTGCACAAAATGACTGGGGAAGTATTCCCTCTTATTCTACCTTTTGGAAGAGATTACATAGAATTAGCATTAGTTCTATAGACATTTGACAAAATTCTCCAATGAGACCACGTGGGGTGAGAGATTTCACTTTGGAGAATTTTTAATTAAATTTCCTTGTAGTTGTAGGACTATTGACATTATCTATCTGGGTGAGTTGTGGTAGCTTGTGCTTTTCAACAATTTGTCTATTCCATCTAAGTTGTCAACTGTATGTATTTTAGTATCATCTCATTTTCCTCTGGACATCTGTAGGATCTCTAGTGATAATTCATGTCATTTTTAATGTTGGTATAATTTATGTTTTCTTTCTTTTTTCTTTGTTGGTCTTTGTAGGGGCTTCATTAATCTTTTCAAAGAACCAGCTTTTTGTTTCATTCTATCTTTTAAAAATTTTCTTGATTGATATTCTTTTTATTATTTCTCCCACCTGCTTATTTTGTACTTTTTTCCTAGATTCTTGAGGTGTGAGCTTATATTATTGATTTGAGACTTTTTCTAACTTAAGCATTTAGTGATATAAATTTCCATTAGCACTGCTTTAGCTGTGTCCCACAAATTTTGCTATGTTTTACTTTCATTTTCATTGAGCTCAATATATTTTTTAATTTCCCTTGAGACATCCTCCATTACCTATGGATTATTTAGAAGCTTATTGTTTAGTTTCCAATATTTAGAGATTTTTCTGTTATCTTTCTGCTATTGATTTCTAGTTTGCTTCCATTATGGTCAGAAATATGCTCTGAATTTAAAATTTGTTTTTGAGTTTTGTTTTATGATCTACAATATTTTGGTATGTTTCTTTGGATGCTTGAGAAAAATGTGTATTTTGCTTTGGTTGGGAAGAGTGTTCTATAAATGTCAATTAGATCTTGGTTTATGGTGTTAGCAAGGTTTCTGTATCCTTGATGATTTTCTGCCTAGTTGTATCAACTGTAGAAAGAAGTATTGTTGAAGTCTCCAACTATAATTGTGGATTTTTTCTATTTATATTCCATTCTATTTTTTCTATCCTTCACATATTTAGCAGCTCTGTTTTTTGGTGCATACATTAAAATTGCAATATCTCCTTGGTGAATTGACCTTTTTATCATTATGTAATGTCCCTCTCTGTGTCTAGTAATTTTATTTTCTTGGAAATCTACTTTATCTGATATTAATATAACCACTCCTAAGTTCCTTTGATTAATGTTTACATGAAATATTTTCCCATTTTATTCTCAATCTGCCTCCATTGTTATATTTGAAGTTAGCTTCTTTTAGAAAACATGCATAATAATTTAAAAAATTCAATCCTCCAATCTTTATCTTTTAATGGACAAATTTAGAACATTTACATTTACTGTAATTTGTGATATGTTAGGGCTTAAGTCTACCATCTTATTTATTTTTGTTGTTGTTTTTACGTTTTCTTTTCTGTTTTTTCTATTTACATTTTTTTTCCTGCTTTCTTGTAGGGTTACTTGAACATTTTTTAGAATTCCATTTCAATTTATCTATGTTTTGAGTGTATCTCCTTGTGGGTATCAATATTTTGCCCCAGTTTAAGTGAGCTATGGAGACTTTTCTTCCTTTTATGTCCCCTTACCTTCCCCCACTTATAACTGTCTTAAACATTTTTTCTAAATACATTTAGAACTACATTAATCATCAAACATAGTTTAGAAAACTCAAGAGAAAGAAAGTGTTTTATATGTACCCATATTTTACTCTTTCTCTTGTTCTTCCTTCCTTCATGATGTTTCAAGATTCCTTTCCTGTTCCTTACTTATTAAAGAAGTTCCTTTAGCTATTCTCTTAGGGAAGATCTGGCAGTGGCAAATTTTTTTCATTTTCCTTCATCTGAGAATACCTTAATTTCTTCTTCATACCTGCAGGGCATTTTTGCTTGACATATAATTCTGGGCTGATGAGCTTTTTTATTTAATCACTTAAAAAATGTGCCACTTCCTTCTGGTCTTTGTGGATTCTGATGAAAAATCTGCTGACATTTGAATGGTTTATTGTTATTTATTATTATTATTATTATTATTTCTCCATAGACAAGGTGTCATTTCTCTTCCTGCTTTCAAGATTTTTTTCTTTGCCTTAAATTTTCAAAAGTTGGCCATGATATATGTCTTGATTTCTTTGGGTTTACCCAGTGAGACATTTGCAGAGAATCTTGAATCTCAGTTTATGTATTTTTTCAAATTTGGGGAATTTTTAGCCATTATTTTTTCAAGTAGTTATTGATCCCTGCTCTCTTTATCTTCTCTTAGATCTTTTATTTTAGCCCCCAGATGTATAAGCATCTGTTAATTTTTTTTAGTCTATTTTTTAGTTTATATTCTTTTTGTTTTTCAGATTGGGAAATTTCTACTGTTCTATCTTCAACTTCACTGATTTTTCCTTTGTCGCTTTTAGTCTGCCGTTGAGTTGTAAACTTTTTATTACTGTAATTTGGAGTTCTAAAATTTCCAGTTGCTACATTTTTAGGTATTTTTTCTTAGACTTTCTATTCTTTCTTAAGATTTTATTTTTTCATTTGTTTCAAATGTGTTTGTAATAGCTGTTGAAGCATTTTTACCCTAGCTACTTTAAAATCTTTGTCAGGTCATTCTAATATCTTTGTTGGCTCAGTGATGGCATCTATTGATTGTCTTCTTTTTTATTCGAATTATGGTTTTCCTGCTTCTTGATACGATGAGTGATTTTTCATTGAGGCTTGGACATGTTGGGCATTAGGTTATGAAACTCTGGATCTTATTTAAACCCTCTATTTTATTTATTTATTTGTGTGTGTGTGTGTGTGTGACACTTCTCTGACAGGGAAAAGGACACTATCTCATTGCTGGGTGGTGTAAGTAGAGTCCAGTTTCCCCACATGATGTCCACATTGTGAGATCAAGCGAAGGGCGAAGAGACTCAATACCTCCGGCATGGATGAACATCCTCGTCCACATTCAGCCTTATCTGTCACCACACTGGTGGGAGACTGGGGCTCATTACAGGGTGGAAGATTGGGCTCTCCATGTGGCCTTTGCTAATGTGGGTAGGGCCAAAGTTTTTCTATGGTGTTTAGCTGTAGTGGATGGTTATTGTTTAAATGGTTTCTGTCTTGCTGGGCACACTTTCCCTGATCCTTTGGTGAGAGAAAGGATCTTATGTTGGGATTTTTAAAAATTTCTGTGCCTGTTGATGTTTCTGGATTGCTGTCTTCTTTCAGCTTCAATATGGGCCAAAAAGAGCACTTAAGGAAGTCACTGCCACATTATTCCTTTGCTTTTAATGACCCCAACTGGTTTGCCCTCTCTTCATCTTTGGAGTCTTATAATGTCCAGGGTTTTTGGTTGTGCTTAGAGAGAAGAATAGGGAAAAATATGTTACTCCATCTTTCCAGAAGCAGGAGACCTATTGAATCATTTTTATCTTATTATTTTTTTCTGAATATAAAATATATACATGTTCACTGGAGAAAATTCAGAAATTGGGGAAATTTAAAATTTTGTCTGTGATGCCTGATGTCTACTGTTAGCATTTTCTTTTATTTCCAGTTTTATAAAGTTCACATATAAATTATAGATCCTTTTACTAAAAATAGACAACTGAAATTCATTATTACATCTTATATTTAATATACAACATATTCTGAGTATTTTTCTTACAAAAATTTCTCTGAGGACATAGCTTTTACTAATTGCATAATGTTATCACTGTAGCTAGATTAAACCACTGCTCATTTTAGACATTTGTTTCTAATTCTCTGCATTTCCTAGATCATTTTATAATAAATAAAATAAATATTGCTAATGTTATTAATTAACATTTATAACTAAATAACATTAAAATAAATATACCTCATTAGCACTTTCTATTATCTTCCTGGGATAGATTCTTAGAAGGTAAAAAGATATTTCTAGAAAGGGGAAATGCATGTAGAGTCCACCAGGGCTTGAGGGCCTCACCATGGCCAGCTTTGAGTGTTGTTACATGTAAATGTGCTCTGAATAATTACTTGCCATAGAGACTGAAGGCCCACTTCATTTTTTGGGAATGATTTGGTGTGAGAGTTGGGGAGAACATTACACCCAATGTAAAATTTTCATTTTATAGAGAAGAAGAAAATATCCAGAGGTGCGTGTAAAGGAAGAGTTGCTTCCAGTCTGGAGCCACAGCTGCTGCCTTGAATAGACATGGATGCTGACAATCTTTGGAACACTGCCTGAAGTCTTGCTTCACACCAGGTTAGAAAGACAGCATCTACTTAGTGTTTGTAAATACGCAGCAAGGAGGAGGCTCAGCACAGTGAGAAGGGGAATATGAAATTGCCTCTGTGCCACCAAGAAATCAGAAGTTCTGTTTCCATAAAGGAAGTAAAACATCTGACAAATCATCAGCCTTACTTACTGACACTTTTGACAAGAATTTTGAAGGTATTTGGGAATAGTGAAAGGATTCTATAGACTTGGGGCAAAAGTTCTCAGTTCTACTCCTTGTTGGACAAGTTTAAAACCTTTCTGGGCTTCTAAGTTCTACCTTTAAAATGAGAGGACCATGTAAGACAGCCTCTGGGGCTGCTTCTAGCTTCATTGCTCCACTGTGTCACAGTGGTGAGGAGAACCCAGCGACCAGGACGGCCACCAGGGTTCTGCAGGCAGCCTCACCCTGTCCAGGTCTTCAGGTGTCACCCACAGAGGCCTCGCTTACCCAAAACTCCAACTCCAGTTCACCCCATAAAACCCTCCATGCTTTCCTAACCCATTCTTGGAAGAAGACCCCCGGTTTTCACCCAGCCACAGAGGACAGTGGGCAGCCCTGAACACAGGACATACTTATTTATGGGCTCTCCGGTTCTGAGCCCAGGGCAAATGTAGAGCAGGACTGTAGCCTTTCAGAGCCTTCCAGGCCTTGGCGGGTTTGTTGAAGGATTATGTGTTTGTGACAAGGCCTCCATTCTGGTCAGTGTGTTCACTGCTCCCGTCACCTCAGGGACTGAGGCCCGGCCTCTGGCCAGAACTGGGCAGCAAGACATTGTGGCCGTGTTTTTAGAGTGAGTTCAGTGGGCCTGACAGAACCCACATTTCCAGTCAGCAAGATCATCTGTGAGTGGTAATGGTCACCGTCTATTTCTGCTCAGGTTTTGGCAGCCGTGGCTGGCGGAAGGGTGCATCCCTGCAGACATAGCAGCAGGCAGGGTCCCACTGCAGAGAGCGGTGTTCGGACGGACCATCCAGCCGAGACATGTTTCCAAACCATGAAGGCCGCCAGCAGCTGCCACGGAGAGACATTCTGGCAAGGGATCAGCAGCATTTTCCTAGCAGGACAGTTTTAAACTTGTGGAGGAAACAGGGCTGAGCAGGCAGGGCTACAAGCGTGCTGGGAGTCTCTCGGGGCCTGAATGTCTCTGGAAAAATGTGGTAGCCATATCCAACAGAAAAACAAAACAAGGTGTGGGGGTGGAAATATGGGACTTCTTGGAAATGAAAAGAAAGAAAAGAACAAGTCTGCATCCCCAGGCTTGACCTCTTCCTTTACCCCGGCTGCTGACTGGACAGCTCCACTTGGCTTTTCTGATGTCACCTCAGATTCAAATGATCCAAAACTGAGGTCATCCTCCCCCAAACTGGCTCCTCTTCCTACTTCTGTCGGTAGAACCACACTTCCAGACACCCAGAGCATGGCCCCTGGGAAGCCTTTGATTCTCCCCTTCTCTGTGTCAGCTCTGTCCCTGGTTCTGCCGGCAGACGTCCCCCTCCAGATGGCTCTTTTTCTGACCATTCTGAGTCATGATTTCAAAGTCATAGCTCACAAAACTGAACAAGATTATTGTATAAGAAAAGGTATTTCAAAAAAGAAAACTAGACAACTAGACAGAAAAATTGAAATACACCAGGGATTTTCCCAATGCCTCATCCTGAGGGCACGAGCCCAGGACAAGATGATGCCCGCGTGGCTTCCAGGGCCTCCTGAGCCCCTGTCTCTTTGGCTTGGAGCCTTTACCACACGAGGCTCACATCTTGACCTACCTTCTGTGCCAGACTCCCGATCGTACCCTCCTTGGCACCTGCTATTCCTGTTCATAATACACTCGCTCATCCCCCCTGTCTGCCTCACAAAATGCCCTTTATTTGCCCTTGGAAGACTGGGTGTCTTTCAAAGAACAGCTCAGCTCTGCAATCTCTGCCTTGTGTGCTGTTTGACTTGTAACTGCCCTGAGAGTCCACTGCACCCGCAGAGCAAGGCCACGAGAGTGGTCACTAGCTCAGGGCCCAGCTCCCCAGGCACCTGTAAGTGCTAGCTGTGCAATTTGGACCATGTTACTTAACATTTCAGAGGCTTTGTTGTTGTCATATTTGTAAAATGGGACTAATAATTATATATAACTTAAAAGGTCACACAGAGAATTAAATGGGATATTGCACGCAAGGTGCTTAGAACAGTGTCTGGCAATAAATAATCATTCAACAAATCATTGTTGTCATTACGGTGCTTTTTCTTTTTCTTATTCTTCCATTTCAGCTTTTCCCTGTCAGTTTTCATGTAGCCACCTTGTCTGCCCCCATTAAATCATAAGCTCTTGAAAGGCGAAGACAATGATATCTTTCTATGATGTCTGTTCTTGCTGGCACCCCTCCACAACCACACACACACACATGATGGATACTGCTGGACAAATACTGGGAGCTGAGTGAAAACAGTGACAGACTTCTGACTCATCTGTGCATGGGGAGAAAGGAGGACCTCCCCATTATCTCTAATGAGGAAAAAGATGTGGGCCCTGAGTGAAAGGGCAGGGGCTGCCAACCCAGAGAGGTTAGGAAGACGCTCTTCCAGGGGCACAGTTATTTAATCAGATACTACCTCAAGCAAGGATAGCATAATGTGGTTTGACTGTGGGAAATTTACAAAATAGGCAGAAGAAGAACAATTGATAGGGAAATGCAAGCTCCTTGTTTCAGGATTTCAGACAAATGTGAGAAGCAAGTAGAAGAAACCAGAAGGAAGGAGTCCGGCAGGAGGACCCCAAACCAGCGCTCCCGGTGGTGGCCACATGATGTTTTTCTTTGATCCAAGAACAAAGTACATAGGGAGCTCCTCCATTTCGGGGTCATAATTCCAAACAGTTTCTCACCAAATAGAACTGAACTGAAGGTAAAGTTGAAGGAGAAAACAATAAAAGGGAATGAAAAACGGGAAAAACATACCAAGGTACTGAAAGACTTTTTTAGCATGGGATGCCTTAAAAGAGAATGAGAAGGAGAGCTCAGATCTCTCACCTCTCACAGGTGCTCACAGGGACTTGCTCAGAGAGTCAGAGCTCCTGCTTGCCCCAATGTTGTTTTCATCAAGCCCCAGGACACTGATATTATCTCTTCAGATATAGTCATTTCTTCCTTATTTGTTTTCCTACCTCCAAAATGCACCATTGTAAAGAATCTGGGCGTGACTACAAAGGTCACCCCACAATTTTCCACAATGTCTGCACTAGTCACTATCACAGAGTGCCCTCTCTCGCTCCAACCCAAGGACAGTGAACAAACCAAAGACCTCGTGGTTGATCAACACCTACAGCCCCTTCCACTATAGTCCCTGCATTAGCACCACAGTGGGTGAAAAAACAACTAGTTAAAGATGAATGATTTTGGACCCCCCCCCCAGAGAAGCCAAGGAAAAGGATCTGCCATTCAAGGAAGAGGTTCTTCACTAAAGCTCAAACAATAACAAAACAAACAAAATTAAGAATGGTAGAGTAATTGGTTACTGAATATCATAGAATTTGTTTTTTAGCTAGATTCTGTTTTGGTTTGGTATTGAATAGATGGGACTTGGTGGGACAGGGAAGTGGGTGTGTTTGCAACCTAGTCTGTGCTATTTATGCACATTTCCAGTCATACTGAGCCAATTAGAAATTGAGCCAAAAGAAATAAGAAAAAAATGATTGTCCCAAGGTCGGCTGCTGGGTCATGCTTACTTTTAAAGATGTCAGTTTCCAAAAATCATGTTTCCTGCCACAGTAGTGAGAGCTCAGTCACAGGCAGGGACCACTGCTTCGTCCCACTGTGGGACGAATCAGGGAGAAACGCACTATAGCCTGTCCTGGGGAAACGTGGTGCTATTGCCGACTCTAAACGATCCTCACCTGTATCCCAATGTTAAACATTTCAAAAGTTCTACCATTCAGCAAGCCTGTAAAACTTAGATAGGCTTGACACCTAGGCACATGTGTGGGCTTAAAATAAAACTCTTTCCCTTGTCTTGGAGAACTCAGCCTGGAAATTAAATAGCCAAGTCTTGGTTGTCAGAAGGACTAGTTTCTACTCTTTATCTAACATCAGTTTGGGACTAGCTTTGGGCCACTCTTTCCATCTTTCAGCCAGGGCACCAGGGACCAAAGCCTAAATTTACAATTCATCCAAGCAAACTCTAATTGAGATGGCTAACTTGCAAAAAAACAAAAATTAAAACAACTCAAGTAAGAATCTGTCCCCCTCCACATACACAGTGCCTTGTGGAGTCAAATAGCCATGCCTTTGAGATGACCTGCTTCACTCCAGCATATGTGGGGAATTGACTATATACTGTGTCAACATTACAGTCTCCAGATTATGGCTGGTGACCATAAAGCGCTGCCTTTCCTGGGTCTGAGGAAAACATGTGCTTGGTAGCTTGCCAAACATTTATTGCTGCAATCCAGCCATGCGCTGCCAATGTTGGAGCCAACAAAGGTGTCTGAAAATGTGCAAAAGTGTGTTCACATTGATTGCCTGGCACAAGCTATGCCTAATGTAGGAGAACTAGATGTTTTCCTGCCAGAATCCAGTCGTCAAGTTAATGGAAACTAGGGGAATAATTTCTGATGCGCCTTTTGACTCTGCCAAGGTTAAACGCAGCTGTGGTCATTCTACCTCCAACTCAAATACATCCTTGATCTTGAGATCTTGGAGTGGTCTAGTTCTTAATAATTAAATACATACTAATAAAAGCTAATGCGATATAACATGTCATGATATATGTATCACAATAATGTAAGAATATTAGATTAATATTAATTATATCTAGCATATACTATTAATTAGTATTATACTTATATTAATCATATATTAAAGTAAGGACAATGTTATATAATACTAGAATATTATATAAATCTTATTCTGTTCCACCACATTTGGGAAAATTGGCACAAGTAGCAGTAGTAAATTCTGTGTGGAACCATCCAGATTTTGGTTCTGGGTGACAAAGCTCAGCTGCAAGCACCCTCCGGGAACTGTCTTCGCTGAAGCCAGCCGCCATCTCACCCGTTTCCTGTGCTCTTCCTGGGAACGACCAGCCTTCAAGTGACTGGTTGATGTGGTGGCGTCAGGCTTGGTCCCCTGACTGTACCGGGGGCAACACTGCGGGCTAGGCTGAAGCTTCCCCCTCTGCCCAGTCCTGCTCCCTCCTGTCTCCTCACAGCTGTTCCTCCTGCTGAGCATTTCCTAAGCAGCTTCTGGTATGCTGACCTTCATCTTAGAGCCTGATTCCAGGGAAGCTAACTGCAGCTGTTTGTCCCAAAAGAAGTGATGCCCAGTGGGCTTCCAGCGCTATGTCCCCTCAGACACGGGCAGTGACAGCCCTGTCACCAGTCATAGGAAGACTACTGATGGCTCTGAAACAGGGTGGCAGAGGCAAGACTTCCACAGGATGTGACTGGAATGACATAGTAGTAGACACAAGTGTGCTAGAGGGTTCAAGGTATCAAGTGTCCGATGAACATGGAAGAAATGGAAATTATAATGACAATGCAATTGAAGGTTATTGCTAGATGCAGTAGATTCTTTGGAAAGACTGAAAGGGATTGCTCAGCAGTTAATGTTTGGAGATAAGAGCTAGAGGGCCCCTTGGCAAAGAGACTCTCATGTCCTGAAGCTGAAGAACAGAAGAGATGAGCACCAGGTTCAGGATAAAACATAAGAATAACCAGAGAAAGTTGAATCCTCGGCCTAAGCAGCTGTGCTAAGACAGGACCAAGGACCTGCTTGGGAAAGAATAGCACTCTAAGTTGTAGGTGCAGGATGTGGGGGGATGCAGTTGGAAATCTTGAGTCCCCCGATTCCTTTGAACCCTCTGGGCTACCAGAAGTGAGCCAGGTCTCCCCATTAGAAGCTAGTGAGCCTGCCCCTTGGAAAAAATGTAGAGGCCAGTTCCTCATAAGACAACACATGCCCCTCTCTGAATCTGCCCCCACTCCCCCTCTGCCCACCCCAGACCACTGAGTAGGGTTGATTCTCAACATAACTTTGGTGAAGGTGTGCTTGGCCTGGGAAAGGAGGTCAGGGACTACACCTGAAGACTCAGCCAATGGGAGCTGGCAGAAATTGGGAGAGTATACATGGGGCTGGATGCTAGGGAGCTGAATATAAAGTTATATAACAAAGCCTTTATGGATATGGGGGAACTTTCCCAGAACCTAAGGTTTAACACCTTGCCAAGGGCCTTGGAGATGATGCTAATATGCTGTTAGAAGCTTGAAAAAAAATTGGTACATGTCACGTGAAGTAGAAAAGCCTGAATTGCCACCTCGCATGGTGAAAGAGAGGATTAAAGGCTCAGGAAATGGGCCTGCTTGAGCAGCTATGTTAGGCAAGGCCAAAGGGCACACCAGCTGATCATGTTCTAAGGATGGATTTCAAGAATCTCTGAATTATGGCACTGAGGACTATGCATCATCCCTGAGAAACTTGGTGGCAGCTCTCCTTGCAGGCCAGGGCTGACCCCAGGGAAGGTGGTCACAGAACAGGCTCCCTGACGACCACGAGGGTGAAGTCCCTAGAAAAACAGGAGCCAGATAATAGTGTTTCACCTTTAGTTATGATGACTGTCATATGAGTGGTAAAATTAGAAAGGCAACCAGAAGCATGTCCTGCAGAGAGCTATGGAGATGGTAATAGAATAGGACACCCTTAAGGCAAGAATTAAGGGCAGCAATCAAGAGGATTGCTCACACATACAACCATAAGACATCATGGATGGATGAGCAGGAAACTAAGGGCAGACATCTCAATCAAATGTCAAAATCATTTTTCCCAGTTTCCCTGGCGTGAGCCTACTCATAGCCCATTAACCAAAGAAGAGCCAGGTCACCAGGATGAAGGCCTATTAGCACATGACAAAAATATATAATAATGATTCCCTACCCTTCTCTAAAGGGACCTATGGCCATTTACTCAGATAACTAAGTGCTGAGGAAATGGGAATACCCAAATATCTTGAGGATGGTTGGACATAAGATCCAAGTTGCATTAATGCCAAGGGATCTGAAATGTCATTTGCCACCTGTCCCCCACCCCATCAGAATAAAATAAATGGTAGACAGATAATAAATGGAGTTATGGCCCAGGTCCTGCTCACAAGAGAACACTGGGTCCACAGACCCACCCAATTTCCTCCATTCCTGAACGTATAACTAGAATGAACATAAATGATAATTGGGACAGAGGCTTAAAGATGGCACCATGAGAGGTGAGACAAAAACCTCCTCCCAAAACCACATATAATATGAAAATATAGCAAATACATCTAATCCTGAAAGAGCAACAGGAAAGAAGGCTGAGGCAGATTGCCTGCAACTGGGGAAAACAGCAGACCTCAAAGAAAAGGGTAAAGTACCAAACCTGTGATCCAGAGGGACCCAAGACCTTCCCCCACCCCAGCTCACCAGCAGGAGGAAGAGAAACAGAGCAGGGAGGGGGTGGAGGCCTACAATTGATGAACATGCAGCCCTGGAGATCTGCTTTGAAAGCACAAACCTACATTACATGGTGCTCTGGAGATTAGGGGTGTTGAAAAGCTAGACAGGCAGAATACTTAGAGATACTAAGATTCAGCTGCTTGGGGAAAACACATATCCACAACTGGCTGCTCTGTGACAGAAGAAAGGCAGGCAGTCTGAGAGACTTCCTAACAGCAAGAGGGCTGCTGAAGAGGCAAGGACTGCTCAGAGCTTACTGCTCAGGAGAAAGGACAGGTGGACAAAACTGTCCAGGTGCGCTCTGCCCAGCAGGTTGGTAACTTTCAGGAGATTCAGATGCTCCATACCCTGGCTGGCTATGAAGCTACGAAGCTCCCCACCATGATACACACCCTGCTGTGCCTTCCTCCTGACCGGCACCAGCTCACAAACCAGCTGCCCCTGCCATTGTGTCATGCCAGCCAGAGAGCAGCCCCACCTATGGCAGCTACAAGTGCAAAGCATACAGGCTTCTCCCTGCACACTTGACCCACTGGCCCTGGCAGTAGAGACAGACACTGCAGCTGGGAAGCAGAAAAGAGCTCTTCCCTCCAGACAGGGACAAGTGCCTCTAGCCTGAGACTCCCCCCATCTCTTCAGGGGCTGAGCAGCTCCAGAGAGCAGAGCTTCTGGGCACTAGAGGGCACCACCTACAAATATGAAACATCAAAATAACCTGGTTCAACACCAAATCGCACAAACACCAGAAAGAGGGCCAAGTGAAACTGAACTCACCAATCTTCTTGAAAAAGATTTCAAAATAAAAATCATAAACATGCTCAGAGAGCTACAGAAAAATATTCAAGAACTCAAGGCTGAATTCAAGAATGAGATTCAAATGCTGAAGAATACATTATCTGAAATGAAACATACAATAAAGGGATTTAAAAGCAGATTCAATGAAGTAGAGGAGACCCTAAATGAAATAGAAATTAGAGAACAGGAATACAAAGAAGCTGAGGCTCAGAGAGAAAAGGATCTCTAGGAATGAAAGAATGTTCAGAGAACTCTGTGATCAATACAAACAGAACAATATCCACATTATAGGGGTACCAGAAGAAGAGGAGAGAGGAAAAGGGATAGAAAGTGCCTTTGAGGAGGTAATTGCTGAAAACTTCACCAATCTGGGGAAGGAGATAGTCTCTCAGGAAATGGAAGTGCACAGATCTACCACCAAAAGGGACCCAAGGAAGACAACATGAAGACATGTAATAATTAAAATGGCAAAGATCAAGGATAAGGACAGATCATTAAAAGCAGCCAGAGAGAGAGAAAAGATCACATACAAAGGAAAACCTATCAGGCTATCATCAGACTTCTCAATAAAACCTTACAGGCCAGGAGGGAGTGGCATGACATATTTAATGCAATGAAGCAGAAGGGCCTCAAACCAAGAATACTCTATCTGGAAAAATTATCATTTAAACTTGAAGGAGGGATTAAACAATTTCCAGAAAAGCAAAAGCTGAGAGAATTTACTTCCCACAAACCATCTCTACAGTGTATTTTGGAGGGACTGCTATCCATGGAAGTGTTCATAAGGCTAAACAGCTGTCACCAGCAGAGATTAAACCACAGTAATGAAAGTAGACCAATTAATTACCAAGAAGATGCAAACTCATACTAACTATCCCCAAACTCAGTCAAGGGATAGACAAAGAGTAGAGAATATGATACCTAATATATAAAGAATGGAATAGGAAGAAAAAGGAGGAAAAAAGAAAGAGCCTTTAGATTATGTTTATAATAGCATACCAAGAGAGTTAAGTTAGACTGTTAGGTAGTAAGGAAGTTACCCTTGAACCTTTGGTAACCATGAATCTAAAGCCTGCAATGGCAATAAATACATACTATCAATAATCACCCTAAATGTAAATGGTCTAAACACACAAATCAAAAAACATAAAGTCATTGAATGGAAAAATCAACAAAACCTGTCTATATGTTGCCTATGAGAGACTCACTTCAAACCCAAAGACATACACAGACTTAAAGTGAAGGGATGGAAAATTATATTTCATGCACTAATAGGGAGAAAAAAGCAGTAGTTACAGTACTTGTATCAGACAAAATAGACTTCAAAACAAAGAAAGGAACAAGAGACAAAGAACATTACATAATGATAAAGGGCTCAGTCCAACAAGAGGATATAACCATTATAAATATCTATGCTCCCAACATAGGACAATGTACATATGTGAAAAAAATACTAACAAAATTAAAGGGACAAATAAAATACAATGCATTCATTTTAGGAGACTTCAACACACCACTCACTCCAAAGGACAGATCAACCAGACAGAAAACAAGTAAGGAGACAGAGGCACTGAACAAGACACTAAATAGATGGACCTAACAGACATCTACAGAACTCTACACCCAAAAGCAACAGGATACATATTCTTCTCAAGTGAATATGGAACATTTTCAAGAATAGATCATATACTAGGCCACCAAAAGAACCTCAGTAAATTTGAAAAGATTGAAATTGTACCAACCAACTTCTCTGACCACAAAGGTATAAAACTAGAAATAAATTGTACAAAGAAAACAAAAAGGCTCACAAACATATGGAGGCTTAACAACATGCTCCTAAATAATCAATGGATCAGTAACCAAATTAAAATAGTGATCAAGCAATATATGGAGACAAATGACAAAAATAACTCAACACCGCAAAATCTGTGGGATGCAGTAAAGGCCGTGATAAAAGGGAAATATATTGCAATACAGGCCTACCTCAGGAAAGAAGGACAATCCCATACGAACAGTTTAAACTCACAATTAAGTAACTAGAAAAAGGACAAATAAGGCCCAAAGTCAGTAGAAGGAGGGACATAATAAAGATAAGACCATAAATAAATAAAATTGAAAAGAATAAAACAATAGAAAGAATCAATGGAAGCAGGAGCTCGTTCTTCAAAAAAATAAACAAAATCGATAAACCCCTAGCAAGACATATCAAGAAAAAAAGAAACTCCATACACATAAACAGAATAAAAAATGAGAAAGGGAAAATCACTATGGATACCAAAGAAATACAAAGAATTATTAGACAATACTATGAAAAATTATATGCTAGCAAACCAGATAACCTAGAAGAAATGGACAACTTTCTAGAAAAGTACAATCATCAAAGACTGACCCAGGAAGAAACAGTTAATCTGAATAGACCAATTGCCAGCAATGAAATTGAACTGGTAATCAAAAAACTACCTATGAACAAAAATCCCAGACCAGATGGCTTCACTGCTGAATCTTATCAAACATTTAGTAAAGACCTAATATCCATCCTTCTTTAAGTTTTCCAAAAAGTAGAAGAGGAGGGAATACCTCCAAACTCATTCTATGAGGCCAGCATCATTCTAATATCAAAACCACCCAAAAACACCTCAGAAAAAGAAAATTACTGACCAATAACCCTGATGAACATAGATGCAAAAATATGCAATAAAATATTAGCAAATTGAATTCAAAAACACATGAAAAAGATCATCTATCAAGATCAAGTAGGTTTTATTCTAGGGATGCAAGGATGGTACAATATTCAAAAATCCATCAACATTGTATACCACATCAACAAAAAGAACAATAAAAACCACATGATCATCTCCATAGATGCTGAAAACACATTCAACAAAATTCAACATCCATTCATGATAAAAAATCTCAATAAAATAGGTATAGAGGGACTACAAAGCCATAGTAATCAAGACAATTTGGTACTGGCACAAGAACAGAGCCACAGACCAGTGGAACAGACTAGAGACTCCAGACATTAACCCAAACATATATGGTCAATTAATATTTGATAAAGGATCCATTGCCATACAGTGGTGAAATGACAGTCTCTTCAACAGGTGGTGCTGGCAAAACTGGACAGCTACATGTAGGAGAATGAAACTGGACCATAGTCTAACCCCATATACAAAAGTAAACTCCAAATGGATCAAAGACCTGAATGTAAGCCATGAAACCATTAAACTCTTGGAAGAAAACACAGGCAAAAACCTCTTAGACATAAACATGAGTGACCTCTTCTTGAACATATCTTCCCGGGCAAGGAAAACAACAGCAAAAATGAACAAGTGGGACTATATTAAGCTGAAAAGCTTCTGTACATCAAAAGACACCATCAACAGAACAAAAAGGATCCCTACAGTAGGGGAGAATATATTTGAAAATGACAGATCCGACAAAGGCTTGACGTCCAAAATATATAAAGAGCTCACCCACCCCAACAAACAAAAAACAAACAATCCACTTAAAAAATGGGCAGAGGAACTGAACAGACAGTTCTCCAAAAAAGAAATACAGATGGCCAACAGACACATGAAAAGATGTTCCACATCGCTAATTATCAGAGAAATGCAAATTAAAACTACAATGAGGTATCACCCCACACCAGTAAGGATGGCTGCCATCCAAAAGACAAACAACAACAAATGTTGGCGAGGCTGTGGAGAAAGGGGAACCCTCCTACACTGCTGGTGGGAATGTAAATTAGTTCAACCATTGTGGAAAGCAGTATAGAGGTTCCTCAAAATGCTCAAAATAAACTTACCATTTGACCCAGGAATTCCACTCCTAGGAATTTACCCTAAGAACACAGCACTCAAGTTTGAAAAAGACAGATGCACCCCAATGTTTATCGCAGCACTATTTACAATAGCCAAGAATTGGAAGCAACCTAAGTGTCCATCAGTAGATGAATGGATAAAGAAGGTGTGGTACATATACACAATGGAATATTACTCAACCATAAGAAGAAAACAAATCCTACCATTTGCAATAACATGGATGGAGCTAGAGGGTATCATGCTCAGTGAAATAAGCCAAGCTGAGAAAGAGAAATACCAAATGATTTCACTCATCTGTGGAGTATAAGAACAAAGGAAAAACTGAAGGAACAAAACAGCAGCAGAATCACAGACCCCAAGAATGGACTAACAGGTACCAAAGGGAAAGGGACTGGGGAGGATGGGTGGGTAGGGTGGGATAAGGGGGTGGGAAGACGAAGGGGGTATTATGATTAGCATGCATAATGGTGGAGGTGGGAGAAAGGGGAGGGCTGTACAACACAGAGAAGACAAGTAGTGATTCTGCAGCATTTTGCTATGCTGATGGACAGTGACTGTAAAGGGGTTTATAGTGGGACCTGGTATAGGGGAGAGCCTAGTAAACACAATATTCTTCATGTAATTGTAGATTAATGATAACAAAAAAAAAGAAAGGGGGATTACTCCCTGATAGGATAAAACTAACTGTAAATCAATGATTAATGCATGCTTTAAATATCCTTAATTTTGATCTTTTAAAGGGTGTCAGATGATCAGCTATGGAAGTACATTTTTCTGATAATATTCCTTTCTCTTAAAAAAAAAAAAAAGCAGTTCCTGTGTGGTGACCTCCAATAAGTTCTTCACAATGGTATAAACGGCATATCAAAGTGTGGGCAAAGGGTCTGTTTGTGTTTATACAGAGGATCAAAGCCTAATTTGGCTATCCAGAAAATGAACTAAGATATAATATGAAGAAGATGTTCCAACATCAACATCCTCTGGAAGAGTCATTCCAGAAGATGATCATCAAAAAACGTCAACAAAGATCCTGGCGCTGTTGCGGTTGTAGCTGCATTCATCCCACTGGTTCCTGGAATTGTCATTGGAATGAAGGGGGAGATATCTAAGCTGGCTTGTACATAGAGTAAAATAACAAATTTGACTGGATCTATACTGTTGGAACTCAACCAAGAATTAGGAGAAGTGCAAGTTGCAGTGCTCCAAAATCTTGAGACTACAGACTATCTACTGTTAAAAGAACATACGGGATGTGAACAGTTCCCAGGAATGTGTTGTTTTAAGTTGTCTGATTTTTCTCAAACTATTCAAATTCAGTTAGACAATATCCATCATATCATAGATAAGTTTTCACAAATGCTTAGGGTGCCTAACTGGTTTTCTTGGTTTCACTGGAGAAGGCTGGTAATTGTAGGTCTGCTTTGGTTATGTAACTGTATTCCTATTATGTTAATGTGTGTGTGCAAGTTAATTAGTAGTTTAAAACCTATACATGCTTAAGTTACTCTACAAGAAGGTATGTCAAAGAAATAACCAATCTCCCCATGTTTTCTTCCATCTGCTACTTCTGTAGCTTTTCTTCTTCCTCCCTAATTACAACCCTTAAATAGAATTCATGCCTCATATCAAATTTACTGAGTATCATAATTCTTCCAAGTGGTAAAGACACCTCAAGACAAATGCTGGGCATAAAACCCACAGGGCATAAATCTGCAAAGAAGTAAAAAGCTAACCTTTTCAAACAATATGGCTTCTCTCTCACTTACCAACTTTTCATTCCCCTGTATGGTCCCGGAAGATGACTGGTTAGCCAGAGACGGGTAAGATTCCTCAAGGGAGGAACAACCTAAGACAGGCACAGTTGCAGGGGGGCCATCAGGTGAGAAATTGGGGATCAACAGAGGTGAGGCTTAGAACCTCACCCCCCACCCCCGTTTTGAGAGAAATCTTCTGCATCTGTGGATGTTTTGTTGCCCTTGTCTAGCTTGGATTAATACTTAGCCTATAGGCACACACCTGATCATCTACATTTGCTTTCTTACAGCACTAAACTATGTTTTCTACCTTTATCTTGCATCTACCTACCACTTCAGCATTTTATTAAAAATAATCATAATACTAATAATAATAAGGGAGAAATGTGGGATTCACATATAAATCAAGTATAAAAATCAAACAAATATTCATATCTGACCTGATTGTTTATAGTTCATAATGTGTGATCAAAACTGAAAGTTTCTGTGATGACTGCCCTTGTACCGTTCACCATGTAAGAACTTAATCACTATGTAAGAATTTGTTCACCATGTAAGAACTTGTTCGTTATGCTTCAGAAGATCAGAGACTGATGAGAATTAGGCTTGGGGTGGATTAATGATTGTGCATTGAGTCCCCTGTACAGAATTTTATTGTTGTTAACTGTTAACAACCATTTGATCAATAAATATGAGAGATGGCCTCTCAAAAAAAAAAATAGGTATAGAGGGCAAGTACCTCAACATAATAAAGGCCATACATGACAAACCCACAGCCAACATCATACCTAACAGTGAGAAGCTGAAAGCTTTTCCTTTAAGACCAGGAACAAGACAAGGATGCCCAGTGTCCCCACTTTTATTCAACATAGTTCTGGAGGTCCTAGCCACAGCAGTCAGACAACACAAAGAAATAAAAGACATTCAGATTGGCAAGGAAGAAATTAAACTGTCTCTGGTTGCAGATGACATGATATTGTACATAAAAAACCCTAAAGAATCCACTCAAAAATTCCTATATTTAATATCTGAATTCAGAAAAGTTGTATGATACAAAATTAATACAAAGAAATCTGTTGTGTTCCTATACACTAATGATGAAGTAGCAGAGGAGGAAATCAGGAAAACAATTCCATTCACAATTGCATAAAATACCTAGGAATAAACCTAACCAAGGAAGTGAAAGACCTATAATCTGAAAACTACAAGACACTCATGAGAGAAATTAAAGAAGACACCAATAAATGGAAACTCATCCCATGCTCTTGGTAGGAAGAACTAATATTGTCACAATGGCCATAATGCCTAAAGCAATCTACAGATTCAGTGCAATACCTATCAATATACCAATGGCATTCTTCAAGGAACTAGAGAAAACTGTTCTAAAATTCAAATGGAACCACAAAAGACCTTGAATATCAAAAGCAATCCTGAAATGGAAGAATAAAGCCAGGGGGGTTATGCTCCCCATCTTCAAGCTCTACAAAAATGCCATAGTAATCAAGATAATTTGGGTCTGGCACAAGAATATACCCACAGATCAATGGAACAGAATAGAGAGCTCAGATATAAGCCCAAGCATACATGTTCAATTAATATATGATAAAGGAGCCATGGATATGCAATGGGGAAATGACAACCTCTTCAACAACTGTTGTTGGAAAAACTGGACAGCTACATGTAAGAGAGTGAAACTGGATTATTGTCTCACTCCATACACAAAAGAAAACTTGAAATGGATCAAAGACCTGAATGTAAGTCATGAAACCATAAAACTCTTAGAAGAAAACATACTTAAAAATCTCTTGAATATAAATATGAGCAACTTTTTCCTGAATGCATCTCCTCAGGCAAGGGAAAGAAAAGCAAAAATGAACAAATAGGACTACATCAAGCATAAAACTTCTGTACAGCAAAGGACACCATCAGTAGAACAAAAAGGCATCCTACAGTATGGCAGAACATATTTTTAAATCACATATCTGACAAGGGCTTAACATCCAAAATGTAAAAAGAAATCACATGTCTCAACAGCCAAAAAGCAAATAACCATATTAAGAAGTGGGCAGAAGATCTGAACAAACACTTCTCCAAAAAAGAAATTCAGATGGCCAACAGACACATGAAAAGATGCTCCACATTGCTAGTTATCAGGGAAATGCAAATTAAAACCACAATGAGTTATCACTTCACACCAGATAGGATGGGCAACATCGCAAAGACAAGAAACAACAAATGCTGGTGAAGATGCAGAGAAAGGGGAACCCTCCTACACCACTGATGGGTATGAAAATTAGTCCAACCATTGTGGAGAGCAATATAGAGGTTCCTGAAAAAACTGGATATAGAAATACCATTAGACTCAGGAATTCCACTCATAGGAATTTACTCAAAGAAAGCAAAATCTCAGATTCAAAAAGACATATGCACCCCTGGTTATTGCAGCCCTGTTTACAATAGCCAAGATATGGTAGCAACCTAAGTGTACATCAGTAGCTGAATGGATAAAGTAGAGGCAGTACATACACACAATCAAATACTATTCCACCATGAGAAGAAAACAAATCCTACTATTTGGAACAACATGGATGGAGCTAGAGGGTATTATGCTCAGTGAAATAAACCAGGCAGAGAAAGACAAGTACCAAATGATTTCACTCATTTGTGGAATATTACAGCAAAGAAAACTAAAGCAACAAAACAGCAGCAGATTCACAGACTCCAAGAATGGATTAACGGTTAACAAAGGAGAGAGGCTGGGATGATGGGTAAGGAGGGAAGAAGAAGGGGATTGAGGGGTATTAGGATTGTTACACATCATGTTGGGGGGGTGTTACAGGGAAGACAGTACACCAAAGAAATTAAAAAATACATGATTTTATTTTGCTGGAGTCATTTCTATACAATGGAAGTGTGGTGTGGCATTTGGAGGAAGCTATATGCTTGTGACCAATTTTCTTTGACTGGAAGAATGGTCTTAAGTAAGAACCTGCTGCTGGCAATTGTCAGGTGAGCAATTCATAGTGCGATGAGGAATCAGAGTGAGGACTGTGGTTCTCACAGGCCCCTAATGCCTGTGTCCCCCGAAACCCCCCACTCAGAAGGTCTGATTCTCTTATGGGAGCCTGCACTTCTACACATAATGAATTTATTATGAATGGGATAAAAAAATGTGGTACATCTTTATTATTATTATTATTATTTGTTATTCATAATTATTTATTCTGTGCTACAGCACAGAGAAGACAAGTAGTGACTCTGTGGCATCTTACTACACTGATGGACAGTGACTTCAGTGAGGTACTGGGGGAACTTGATAATATGGGTAAATGTAGTAACCACAGTGTTTTTCATGTGAAACCTTCATAACAGTGTATATCAATGATAACTTGATTTTAAAAAATTAAAATTAAAAAAAAGATAATTGGCACAGCTCTCTCATTGACTTGTCAGTCTGTGGAGTAAGAGCTACCAGAGTGTGGAAAGTCAAGTTGAAGGCTCTGAAACAGATCTTTCCCTAGTGAAGTGAGTAAATACGGAACAGTATTCTATCCTGGAGGGATGGCAGAGATCAGTGTCACCCTTTCTGTCACGAGGACACCAGGCATTGGATGTAGGGCTCACCCTAAATCCAGAATGGTCTTATCTGGAGATTCTTGGTCTCATTACAGCAGCAAAGACCCATTTTCTACATTCACATTCACAGTTGCCTGGGCTTAGGACTTGGACACAGCTTTCGGGGAGGACACAATTCAACCCACTACCCCAGATGACACAAAAGGCATTCAGCTCTACGGGGAGTCCAAGGAGTGGCCCTGCCATTTGGCCTGACTGACTCTGTGGGATGGGTGGTGTGTGGAGTGGGTGGCAAGCCCCAACAGGAGAGTTATGACAGTCCCTGGGGGCTCAGATCAGGGCCAAGCAGCTGAAGTGGAAGGTTTGCTGTGGGAAATAGCTCCTGGCGAGGTGCTAAGCTCTGCTGGAGGCAGAGTTCCGCAACAGTGTCACCAAGTGACCCCAGTGTGAGAACCGCCCTTCATGAGCCGAGCTTTATGAGACCCACCAAGTCGGAAGGTCAGCTGGGCCCAGCCAAGGTGATGTCCTAAGATGAAAGTGGCATGTTAGGGATTAGTCCTGAGCAAGACTAGAGGGCACAGGTGAACTGCATGAGAGGTGACTCAGACCCCATGTCACCCACGGGTTACAGCAATGCCTCTCCCTCAAACACACTGCTACCTTCCTCGGGGAGGGAGTCCCTCGTGGCCAGCTGAGGAAGGAACAACAATGCTGAGATTTGTTCATGGTGTGTAGATGTGAACCAGAAACGGACTTCAGCCCTACAGCCCCTCTCGAGGCTGGCACCGACAGCCAGTGCCCCTGGGTGCCCTGCCGAGGCGAGCAGAAGCCATGCAGGGTGAGGGGTGTAGAATGGAGGGCAACTCCTGCTGCCTCCAGGGCTGCAGTTTGTCCTGCTACCTTCCTCTTATGCGTGTTCCCTGCACACAAGGGCTCCCAGCTCATAGAAGGGCTGCTCTTGGAACCTGAGAAGTGAGGCCCAGCCGGGCAAGGCTGCTGCCCAGGGAGCATTTTCCATGGCTGAGAGGGCTGCCTGCAGACACCCAGCTGGCAGCCTCTGTATGACTTGCATGGGGCCAGAGTTTCTCAACCTTGCACCGTTGACATTCGGGGCTGCATCCTTTGTTGTGGGGCCATTCAGGGCATCATACGATGTTTAAACAGCATCCCTGGCCTCTACCCACTGGATGACCTCCCTGATGCCATGAAAACCCAAACCATCCCAACGCTGCCAAATGTCCTCTGGGGGTCACCTGCCCCCCGTTGAGAACCACTGTACCAGGAAAGAAGCACCATGTTGGGACCATGCCTCCTCCCTGGGGCAGTCTGCATCAAGTAAGGAGCCTGCAGCCAGGCCCCCACTTGGGACAATCCTGAAGGGTCTTCCAGCCTCGGGACACCTGGGGTTGGCTGGGGCACCTTTCTCAGTGACTGCTGCACTTCCCAGCCTCCCCTCTGCCCCCGCTAGGCTGGCTTCCTTCCGTCTCCAACAGTGCCAATCCCAGAAGGACTCCCTGACCGTCCTGCACACAATTCTCCCCCTCAAGCGTCAGGCAGCCTGAAGGAGCAGTCAACTTCAGCTTCCCCACAATCCACCTTAGTTAAACTACTGAATCATGCAGTTTTCTTTGCTGTACTACTTTCTCGATGAAAACATCAGCAATGCCTGGTTCATCTTCATGAGTTTACTCAATGGCAACAGTCAACAACAGCTGCAGCGTGGTTCTCATTGGCAAGGTCCTGGACTTGGAATTAATCATCGGACAAGATTTAGGTCCAGACTGGCTACATAGTTTGCAGGGTCACTTGTTTAAAACTTGTTAACAATTTAAGACAGTAACAGCAGAGCATCAAACCAAGAGTGGGCCCTCCTCAGCTTGGAATTTTTGTGGAGCACGGATTGTTCACGCATAGGTCATGTTCTCATGAGACCATCTTCTAGCCAGGGAGACAAGTATTCAACCATTAATTACATAATTAATTGTTTTATTGCAATTGTGAGAAGACTTATGTCAGAGAAGTGCAGGCTCCCATGCAACCTGTAATAAGACAATCAGACCTTCTGAGTGGGCGGTTTCGGGGGACACAGGGATTAGGGGCCTGTGAGAACCACAGTCCTCACTCTGATTCCTCATCGCACTATGAATTGATCACCTGACAATTAGCCAGCAGCAGGTTCTTATTTAAGACCATTCTTCCAGTCAAAGAAAATCGGTCACAAGCATATAGCTTCCTCCAAATGCCACACCACACTTCCTTTGCACAGAAATGACTCCAGCAAAATAAAATCATTAAAATAAAAAAATGTTGTTAAAATAAAGTGAATGGAAACATAAGGAGGTCCTTCACTGGTTTAAGAAAATAAACTCGAAACCAAAATATTCTGAGCAACACATTAGGGAATTAGAGGGAATCAAAAAGTCCACAATAGGGCCAGCTATATGTCAGGTTCAGAAACTGATTTAATTCTATGCTAATAGTAAGGAGACCTCAGTTCTATTCCCAGTGCTTTCTGATTCTGAGAAAGTCACTTTGGTTTTCTGTTCCTTGTCTAAATAATGAAAAACCAGTTGGTCTGTCATTTTCGATTTCATGAGTGTTATTAGAATGATTCTTTTAGGATACTTTGAGCTAGTTCTTCTAGAAACACAAATAAATACCATACTTACCTAAAGACAAGGCAATCTAAGGTTAGGGTACCCACACCCAGCCACAAACAACTATTGTGAATTCTGTGTCTACCAACCCCCACTATCATGTAGAAAAAGTTTTTGTGTGGAGACACCAGACTTTCATCAGTACTTATGCCCCCCATTTTGGCAGGACCTTCATCTCTTGTTCTTGCTTCTGTCAAATCCACTATGTCCTTTAAGAACACAGATGCTGATGTACATTTTCACATTTTGAAAACAAGCATAAGTGTATATGACTGTAGAGAATATGACAAATGCAGTGTTTCATGTGCGTAGTCATATTGGGAAAACTACTTACTTATCCAGAAAAAATTAAGCAAGCTTTTTACCTTACTCTAAATATTAAAATAAATTCCACATGGATTAAAGAGATGAAAGGTTAAAAATGAAACTTTACAAATATTGGAAGAAATTTAGATGATTTTATAATTTTGGTGTTCGAAAAATCCTTTCTAAAAATAACACCAAATGCAGAGTTTGTAAAATAAATCATCAGTAGATCTGACTATATATAATAAATTCCATATACCCCATAAGCAAAATTAAATGTCAGATAACAAAGCAGAAAAATATTTGCCATATATATTCCAGATAAATGACCAGTATCTTTTATATATAAAGAACTCTTGCAAGTCCATATGTAAAAGACAAATTCTTTGGCTACAAAATCCACTTCCTGAAATTCATCCTCAGGAAATAAGCCTAGAAATGGTTATCATCGTACTTCCCCTTTTCAAGTGCCCAAGGAGTCTGTTGGCCAGGAAAACTACCTGACTTAGAAGAGAGTGAAGGGGCTTTATGTAAGTCCAGGGGCCTGGAGGGTAGTCAGTGGGAGGGATGTGTAAGGGCCCATACTGTATCAATGACTAGTTCCTACAGAAAGGGGCTTCTAGAGAACCAAAATAGTGCATTAAATACAGGGGGTGCCCTACCAGGAGGGGTGTCCAAATCTAAAGACCCCCACTTCGGGTGCCCAATAAAAAATTACAACACTCAATGAGAGTGACATGAAAGACTGAAAATAATCCTTTAAATACTTTGATGACCCCAGTTAGTGTTCACATCACCCTTTTTTAAAATTCAGGAGAATAAAGCTGAGAAAGATTTAGTTACCCAAATTTTCATTCTCGAGATGGAGAAAATGGATGGAGCCCAGATCCTGTGTTCCAGTTCTTTGCTCTGTTGGTCTGTATGCTTTCTTGGCATCTTAACAAATGTTTCTGCTTCCTTTTTCTCACAGGGCAGCTGTACAAGAAGGCCTTTTTGATGTGAGCTCCGCATGTTGGGTAAGGGCAGACTTTCTTATGGATTCGTTTCTCAGTTTCATGGGCCTCTGGACTGTGTCCTCTAACTGTTTCCAGAAAGTACCCGAGAGGTCTGGAGAGTTTGAAAGGGGAGCTCTGTGCGCTCAAGGTCGGATTTCACGTGACCGTGCTGCAGCCGCGTGCATACTCTGGATTTCCCTTAATAAATTACAGGTCCTGCCACTAAGTTGTGAATGGAGGCTAGTAATAGGTGATTTAGAGGTGCACAGAGGCTCCCAGATTCTTTAAAGATCGGTTTCTTTTGTTTGTTTGTTTTTACCAGGAGATGGAAAGTCAGCCTTTGAGAACCTTGAGTGCCTCCACGGAGACTTCGGGAGCCAATATTTGTCAGGATTGGGTTACCTGATCTGAGCCCATGTACTGAGTTATTGAAAGTTTGAAAAAAAAAAAGAACTTCTCGTATAGACTTGTAAAGATCACAAAATTGGCTGTTATATTTTCTTCCCTAGCCCTTCATTTCCTCCCTATTCCACCTGGCCTGCTAAGATACATGGTGATTCATTGCAAAGCTGCAGCGAACATATATTCTGTGCCTCTCCTTCTGGGTCAGGTGGCATGCAAATGCTTTCTGAAAAGAGTGGATAGTAAATATTTTAAGCTCTGTGGGGCCAGATGGTCTCTGTCACAACTATTCAGCTTTGCCATTTGAAAGTAGCCACAGACAAGCATCAAATAAATGGGCTTGGCTATATTCCAATAAAACTTTATTCACAAAAACAAGCTGGGGGCTGGATTTGGCCCACAGGCCATAGCTTGCTGACTCCTGTTCTAGTAAAAACTCATGTACCCCATGTTCTGTTTTTTCCCTTATTCCCCCTCTTATTCATGCTTCTTCTAAGTTTCATGTAACTTTTATAACCTAACCAGCCCACTGACAACCAGAAATGAAGAAGTGGGGATTTGAACAATTTAGCACCTGGTGAATCTGAATATGCCTCTTTTTCTAGGCTCCTGTTTCCAAGGTGGGTATTTATGTTTCTTTATACACCTATTTTGCATTTCTCAGTCTGGTAGGAAATGACTGCTGTTGCTGAGATGAGGCCTAGCCTCCCATGGCACTAAATTTGCCAGCCCTAGAATCCTAAGTTGAATTCTCAGTTCTCTTTGCGGCCAATTATTAAGAGCATTTACCTTCACTGCTTTTAGCTATTTGCATTAAGTACCCTTGCACCGGGTGTAAGGGGGATGTCATTCTAATCCCTGCAATTCCCTGTAGGCCTATAACCCTGCTGCTCCTACCTGCTCCTGTGACCCTGGCATGACACTTGATCTGTACAGAATCAGATTGACTAATAGCTCCTTTTATTGAGATCCTATTAAGTGCAGAATATCTTTATCACATCACATAATCCTTCTGACTGCTCTGATATCATATTTGCTGGAAGAGATAATGGACTCAGAGAGGTTTACTCCATTGTCCAGCAGTACAGCTAGGATGCAAGCCTGTTTGTCTGACTCCCAGCCCCATGTCTTTAGTTGTTATACAACCATTATTATTAATTTACACATTTATTCCTACACTCATCCACTGCATACTTTCTGAGCTTTTTCTATTTCCCAGCACTGGGAATACAGCAGTGACAAGCAGCGATGGTCCTTTCCACGGGAGTTCTCAGATGCTCATCCATAATTACCCATAACCAAGCCATCATAAGGGCAGCATGGCCCGCAAAGGAAAGCCCAGGGGGCTATGCAGGTATGCGGCAGAGGGCCTTAAGTGCATTAGCTTACCTCTCATCAGGGTTCTAAGTTTATTCAAGGACAAAGATTGCCCTTATATTATTTGCTATTTTATGTAACTGCTCTATTGGGACAGAAAGTTCTGATTTCTCCATCTTCTCTGTCTGTGCACAGATGAGTCATGGGAGAGACCAGTGCGGCCTGTGCGGCACTCTGTGAAGCAGGCAGAAGCAGTGAGATCAACATACAGCAGCTAGCAGAAGCCTTGCAAGCATACCATGCAGGGTGTGGGGAAAGTAATGAAAATAATGCAATTTACATCATAGCTCTCATGTACAAAACAACCCAATGCGTTTTATAAAAAGAAATACGTGATTACTTAGGGACCTGCATAGAACACCACATATTGGGCCTGGGTGTAAGAGGGGGGAACAGCTGAGAAATCAGGGACAATGGGGAAAAATACAGCGAGAGAGGAGCCTTTTACAGGCTGTACTCAGAAATATGATTGATTAAATCTCTGCCCAAGAGGTCTCCAGAATAAACAACAAAAGCAAAAAATCATTTGATGAAGTAGCCTCAATGTTGAGCTGGACAGAGGGTGATGATGTTTAAATACCGACCCTTAGCTTCAGGCAGAGAGGTTCCATGATGGGAAATCGGGTCAGGACAGAGGCATAGAAGAGGGTTCTCTCTGTCAGAAGGGTGAAAAAAAAGAAAACCCTTTACAGAGAAGAGCCATGTCTTCAGTACTTCACATAAACCGCTCTGCGATAGCCAGCAAAGAATGAGGTATTGGGGGCTCCTGAGGTGTTTGAGGGATGACAGCCACCACATCCATGTAGAACCCCTTACCCAGATACCCTTCGTGAGGTCTCTTAGGCACTGTGCAACAGTAGGTGCTGCACTGTGCTGATAGCCTCACTAGGGTTATAGGTCCTATCTGACAAACTGTGAAGTAAAGAACAGCTGGCTGTGACCCCGCAGAGGTAAAAGCCTCTGGCCTCTGCCTCTTGAACAAGCTGTTCCCAAAACAATGCTGTCATTTTGGTTATTTGCAGTAATAAAACCACTGCATTTGTTTGGAGACACCACATACATCTTTCAAAATCTCCCCACCTCCCACTCTACCCAGGGTAATGAATATCAAATTTGGAAAGGAAAAGCATGAAGTACATCTCCCCCCACAGTCAGGGGCCAAGGAAATTAGGTTAAGTCTTTCTCTTAGTTCCAGATAAAATCTTGGACAAGATGGCGATCACACTGAGAGGGATCACCAAAGACGTTTTTATTTGCCAGCATTCTGTTAGGGGAGCTGATTTGTAGGTTTAAAATATGCAATGTACAAAAAAAGGAATCATTTATTTCTTGACTGACCTTGGGCCTTGATTTATCTCAAAACCAAGAGAACTTTCCTCTTGGTAAAGGTGGGCTAATTCTTTCAATAACTCCTTAAATTCCTCTGCCATCAAAAACAATCCACATGCTGAATGCACAGAAATGCTCTGAATTTGAGAAAGGTGATGTGGGGAGTAGTGAGGGGTGAGGGAGATGGCAGAAGGAACAGAAGCTGGGAAAATCTGGAGAGAATGATGTTTAGCTAATGGCACATATTTTAGGATAGAAGAAAAAGCCAAATGTTCAGGATGGTAAGTGGGGCCTGTGCCACCGGGCCCGAGGCACTTCGCCTTGTTCACTGACCACTTTTAGGCAGTCCTCTGTGGTTCGGCCTTCGCTTGCTGGCTGACCTTCCCCTGACTCCAGGAGGGGAGGATAGTGAGGCTCTGTGTCCTCCCAGGCCAGGCCGTCCTGCGACCCGCCTGGGACCGCGCAGCCCCCTTTCCCACACCCCCCCACGAAGGCCTTGCTGTAGGCTTGGTTTATTTTTTCAGGTGAGTAAACTCTGTATCGAATACTGGTTTCTCAGTTGCTTTTAATTAGGCTTCTGGGTTCCGCTCTTTCATCTCAGTGAAATCTGCGTCACTTTTCTCCAGCTATTTTTGGTTCTAAAGCCACGGGTTTGATTTCATTCAGCTAATTGAAGGCACACAGGAAAGAAGAGAGGGGATAATCCCAATCATTTGACATTTCTTAGGGTTGTGATAAACCACAGGTTTTTAGCAGCCGAAACTCTGCAACCTCTTCCCCAGGGGATGGGGACTGCCCACTCACGAAGGCTCCCAGATCAAAGTCGTGTGGGCCTCTCTGAAGCCCCTGAATTCCAGGTAGAGAGAGGAAGGGCAAGTGAGGCGTCATGATGTAACCAAATATCCCCGGCCTAACTTTCCCTCCCTGCTGGGAATCTGGTGTTCAGCGGGATCCCTTCAGCCTGGCCGAGACAGCACTGGGCCCTTGCCATTGATACACGTTAAGGCTCAGCCAGACACGTATTAACTTAGAGAACCCAGATGACAGTGACACCCCAAGAAATGTCCCATGAAATGAAAAGCCAGCAGCTAGGTGCATGCTTAATCCCAGGCAGTATATGCTTTTTATTAAAATGTTATTAAATCCTAATACAGGATCCTCTTCTAATTTTTGGAACAAAAGACTCTGTGAAAACTATATTCATGAAGTAGAAACAATCTGTTGTTTTTACCAAGGCCTATATAGTGAACAAACTTTAGATCTTGTCAGAGTAATAAAAATAGAGGGCAAATAAATTTATCGTAGTCATTCCATACTTATAATTGATAGGATTACAGGACTTTCATAAAGCTTCTATAAAATGGAAAAAAAGACCCTACTTATCCATTTCCAAAAAAATCAAAATAATATTTTACATCCATATCTCAATACACCATTGTCCCCCAAGTCCATTCCCGGAGACAAAGCAGTGCAAATTACTAGTTAATTCTAATTAAAAAATAAAGTACATAAGTGGATCCAAAACAGAGGCAATTGACAACAAATCCAAATTCCATGTAAAGTAGCCTTCATAAGATAATGAATGGGAAAAATATTTGTACTTCATTCACATAAAGATGGAAGAAAAATGATAACACACTGTGGTTGCAAGAGAGTAAGGGAAAAATTAATTTATAAAAAGCTGATGGAAGTATATACTCTTTTCAACTTCTATAGGGAATTTGGCAATATGTACTAAAATTATAAATGTGTATGCTCTTTGATCCTACATTATTTTTCTAAGAATTCATTCTATAAATATATTAACCTAGGGGAGAAATAACATTTCTATAATATTATTCATTGTAGCATTGGCTGAAATAGCAAAAGATTAGAAACAACTTAACTTCCATCAATAGGGGACTGGATAAATAATTTACACTATAACCCTACAATGGAATATTTTACAGCTAGAAAAAATGAGGAATATATATATTAATATTAAACAATCTCCATTACATATTATCAAGTGGAAAAAATCTAGTGTCTATAATACATTATCATTTGTTAATAATAGGAGATAGACAATGACGACAATCATGATCGTGATAAAGAATAAAGGCAGAGATAGCCAGTGTCAGCACTCACTGTGATTTTGTTTGTTTGTAATAATATAAAATAATCTCTGGAAGAATATATAAGCAATGTAGGTGCCTGTACCAGAATTGGGTGTGCTGAGGAACTAAGTTGAAAGGAGAATTTTCACCATACCCCCTATTAGAGGTTGAATTGTATCCTCCAAAAAGATATTTTGAAGTCAATTCCCAGTACCTATGAATGTGACCTTATTTGGAAATATGATCTTTGCAGCTGTAACCAAGTTAAGATGAAGTCATACTGGATTCACGTGGCCCAATTCAATATAATTGGTGTCCATTTTAGAAGAGAAAAAGACACACACACACACACACACACACACACACACACGGGAGATGGCCCGTGTAAAGACTGCAGCAGAGTTAGCAAAACGCATCTACAAACCAAGGAATGCTAAAGTCGGCCAACAAACCACAGAAGCTAGGGGTAAGGCCTGGAACAAATTCTCCCTCACAACGCCAGCCCCGCCTTCACCTTGATCTTGACTACCAGCCTTCAGAACTGCAAGACAATAAATTTCTGCTGTTTTAAGCCACCTAGTTTATGGAACTTTGTTACTGCAACCCTAGAAAACTAATGCACACCATTTTGTAATTTTTGAACTTTGAACCATGTGAATGTAATACTTATTCAAAAAATAAATACATAGATTGAATATTATTTGGGCATAAGCATGAAAAAATTAAGTAGGTCTTATTATACCATGACTCTGATTAACTTTCCAAAACCACATGGAAATATAGGGAATTTGTTTCAGTAGTCAACCATACTTAGGCTAATAGTTAAAAATGAAAGAAACAAAGAAAAATCCAGGGATCTTGGGTGCTGACTCTCTCTGTCTCTATTCCTGAACACCCACCCTGGCAGCTGGAAGCTGAGAGCTGGCCATGGGTGAAGTTGTCCTTTCCTCATCTTGCTTTCCTACCATTTTTTTATTCAAGAAAAAAAGGTGAAGTCATTTGATAGCAAGAAAAGCTGCCTGAGCCCACAGAAATGACTAGGGCCATTGAAAGACCCTTTTCTTGAGGGCTTTTGGTCACTGTCTGTTCGCACATTGGTCTTAGAGAGTAAATTAACCACAGATTTGCTCTGCAAATGCTGCAAAAATGTTGACTTCATTGATTCACCAGGTTCCTCCTCTGCTTATAGAGCAAACCTGTGCCTTTTCTTGCAGACTGGGACTGGGTTATATTTGTGCATATGGTATTAGCTCTGAGACGGAAAAAGTTTTTGTAACTACATGCAACCAAGACACCAAAATGTCTGATCAACTCAATAAACTCATAACTAGATTTTGACATAGAGGCTCAGCCCAATTTTTTTAAAAAAGAGACCTTTTTAATAGGACAGTTTTAGAAAAATTATGAAGATAACAGTGTTTCTTTATAGCCTACAACCAGTTTCCCCTATTACTAACTTTACGTTAGCCTGATACATCTGTTATGATTAGTGAACCAATATTGATTCAATGTTGTTGACTATATATATATAACCATACTTTATTCAGATTTTCTTAGTTTTTATCTAATGTCCTTTTTCTGTGCCAGGATCCCATCCAGGACACCATAGCACATTCTGTCCCCATGTCTCCTTAGGCTCTTCTTGGCTATGACAGTTTCTCAGACTATCCTTGTTTTGATGACCTTGACAGTTCTGAGGAGTTTAGGTCAGGCATTTTGTGGAATGTTACTCAGTAGGTGTTTGATGTTTTTCTCATGATTAGCCTGGGATTTTGGTTTGAAGGAGGAGGACCACAGAGGTGAAGTGCCATTCTCATTACATTATACCAAGGATACACACTATCAGCATGACCTATCACTATCAGTATTGACCTTGATTTTATCATATATTAATCCATATATGGTTGGGTTTATATCTGGGCTCCCTAGTCTGTTCCATTGGTCTATGGGTCTGTTCTTGTGCCAGTACCAAATTGTCTTGATTACTGTGGCTTTGTAATAGAGCTTGAAGTTGGGGAGCATAATCCCCCCAGCTTTATTCTTCCTTCTCAGGATTGCTTTGGCTATTCGGGGTCTTTTGTGGTTCCATATGAATTTTAGAATGATTTGCTCTAGTTCATTGAAGAACGCTGTTGGTATTTGGACAGGAATTGCATTGAATCTGTAAATTGCTTTAGGCAGGATGGCCATTTTGACAATATTAATTCTTCCTATCCATGAGCATGGGATGTATATCCATTTATTGGTATCTTCTTTAATTTCTCTCATGAGTGTATTGTAGTTTTCAGAGTATAGGTCTTTCACCTCCTTGGTTAGGTTTATTCCTAGGTATTTTATTCTTTTTGATGTAATTGTGAATGGAATTGTTTTTCTGATTTCTCCCTCTGCTAGTTCATCATTAGTGTATAGGAATACAACAGATTTCTGTGTATTAACTTTGTATCCTGCAACTTTGCTGAATTCAGATATCAGATCTAGTAGTTTTGGATGTATTCTTTAGGGTTTTGTATGTACAACATCATGTCATCTGCAAACAGGGACAGTTTAACTTCTTCCTTACCAATCTGGATGCCCTTTATTTCTTTGTGTTGTCTGATTGCCATGGCTAGAACCTCCAGAACTATGTTGAATAAAAGTCGAGAGAGTGGGCATCCTTGTCTTGTTCCTGATCTTAAAGGAAAAGCTTTCAGCTTCTCACTGTCAAGTATGATGTCGGCTGTGGGTTTGTCGTGTATGGCCTTTATTATGTTGAGGTACTTGCCCTTTATACCCATTTTATTGAGAGGTTTTATCATGAATGGATGTTGAATTTTGTTGAATGCTTTTTCAGCATCTATGGAGATAATCATGTGGTTTTTGTCCTTCTTTTTGTTGGTATGGTGGATGATGTTGATGGATTTTCTAATATTGTACCATCCTTGCATACTAGATCATGGTGGATGACTTCTAACATATTTTTAAATTTGGTTTGCTAATATTTGTTTGAGTATTTTTCATCAGTATTCATCATGGATATTGATCTGTCATTTTCTTTTTTTGTGGTGCCTTTGCCTGGTTTTGGTATTAGAGTAATGCTGGCCTCATAGAATGAATTTGGAAGTACTCCCTCCTCTTCTACTTTTTGGAAAACTTTAAGGAGGATGGGTATTATGTCTTTTCTAGATGTTTGATAAAATTCAGCAGTGAAGCCACCTGGTCCAGGAGTTCTGTTCTCAGGTAATTTTTTTATTACCAATTCAATTTCATTGCTGGTAACTGGTCTGTTCAGATTTTATGTTTCTTTCTGGGTCAGCCTTGGAAGGTTGTATTTTTCTAGAAAGTTGTCCATTTCTTCTAGGTTATCCAGTTTGTTGGCATATAATTTTTCATGGTATTCTCTAATAATTTTTTGTATTTTTGTGGTGTCCATAGTGATTTTTCCTTTCTCATTTGTGATTCTGTTTATGTGTGTAGACTGTTTTTTTCTTGATAAGTCTGGCTAGGGGTTTATCTTTTTGATTTTTTTCTTGAAGAACCAGCTCCTGCTTTCATTGATTCTTTCTATTGTTTTATTCTTCTCGATTTTATTTATTTATGCTCTAATCAATATTATGTCACTCCTTCTACTGACTTTGGGCTTCATTTGTTCTTCTTTTTCTAGTTTTCTTAATTGTTAATTTAGACTGCTCATATAGGATTGTTCTTCTTTCCTGAGGTAGGCCTGTATTGCAATATACTTTCCTTTGCTGCATCTCACAGATTTTGCAGTGTTGAATTATTGTTGTCATTTGTCTCCATATATTTCTTGACCTCTGTTTTTATTTGGTCATTGATCCATTGGTTATTTAGGAGCATGTTCTGAAGCCTCCTTGTGTTTGTGGGGGTTTTTTTATGCTTCATTTATTTCTAGTTTTATACCTTTGTGATCTGAGAAACTGGTAGGTACAATTTTAATCTTTTTGAATTTACCAAGGCTATTTTTGTGGCCTAGAATATGATCTATTCTTGAAAATGTTCCATGTGCACTTGAGAAGAATGTGTATTCTGCTCGTTTGGGTGTAGAATTCTGTAGATGTCCATTAAGTCCACCTGTTCTAATGTGTTGTTCAGTGCCTCTGTCTCTTTACTTTATTTTCAGTCTGGTTGATATGTCCTTTGGAGTGAGTGGAGTGTTGAAGCCTCCTAGAATGAATGCATTGCATTATATTCCCTCTTTTAATTCTGAAGTATTTGTTTCACATACGTAAGTGCTCCTGTGTTGGGTGCATAGATATTTTAAATGGTTATATCTTCTTGTTGGATTGACCCCTTTATCATTATGTAATGTCCCTTTTTGTCTCTTGTGACTTTGTTTGTTCTGATATGAGTACTGCAACTCTTGATTTTTTCTCTCTATTAGTTGCATGAAATATCTTTTTCCATTCCTTCACTTTCAGTCTGTGTATGTCTTTGAGTTTGAAATTAGTCTCTTGTAGGAAGCATACAGATGGGTCTTGTTTTTTATCTATTCAGTGTCTCCATGTCTTCTGACTGGTACATTCAGTCCATTTACATTTAGGGTGATTATCAATAGGTATGTACATATTGCCATTGCAGGCTTTAGATTCATGGTTACCAAAGGTTCAAGGTTAACTTCTTTACTATCTAAGAGGCTAACTTAAATCACTTAGTATGCTATAACAAACACAATCTAAAGGTTCTTTTTTTCTCCTCTTTTTTCTTCCTTCTCCATTCTTCACATATTAGGTATCATATTCTGTACTCTTTTTCTATCCCTTGACTGCCTTGGGGGTAGTTGATTTAATTTTGCATCTGCTTAGTAATTAACTGTTCTTCTTTCTTTACTGTGGTTTTATTACCTCTGGTGCCAGCTATTAAACCTTAGGAACACTTCCATCTACAGCAGTGCCTCCAAAACACACTGTAGAGATGGTTTGTGGGAGGCAAATTCTCTCAGCTTTTGCTTATCTGGAAATTGTTTAATCTCGCCTTCAAATTTAAATGATAATCTTGCCCAATAAAGTATTCTTGGTTCAAGGCCCTTCTGCTTCATGGCATTAAATACATCATGCCACTCCCTTCTGGCCTGTACGGTTTCTGCTGAGAAGTCTGATGATAGCCTGATGGGCTTTCTTTTGTATGTGATCTTATTTCTCTCTCTGGCTGCTTTTAATAGTCTGTCTTATCCTTGATCTTTGCCATTTTAATTATTATATGTCTTGATGTTGTCTTCCTTGGGTACCTTGTGTTGAGAGACCTGTGCATCTCCATGGCCTGAGAGACTATCTCCTTCCCCATATTGGGGAAGTTTTCAGCAATTACCTCCTCAAAGACACTTTCTATCCTTTTTTTTCTCTCTCCTTCATCTGGTACCCCTATAATGTGAATATTGTTCCATTTGGATTGGTCACACAGTTCTCTCAATATTCTTTCATTCTTAGAGATCCTTTTTTCTCTCTGTGCCTCAGCTTCTTTGTATTCCTCTTCTTTAATTTGTATTTCACTTATCATCTCCTCTACCATTTCTAATCAGCTTTTAAAACCTTCCTTTGTATGTTTCATTTCTGATAATATGTTCCATAATCATTGGATCTCTGGGCAGAATTAACTCCTGAGTTCTTGAATATTTTTCTGTACCTCCATGAACATGTTAATGATTTTTATTTTGAAATCTCTTTTAGGAAGATTCATGAGGTTGATTTCATTTGACTCTTCTCTGGTCAATTTTGCTTTGAACCAGTTTCCTTTGATATTTCATATTTGTATGTGGCTCCCTCTAGTGCCTAGAAGTTCTACTCTTTGGAGCTGCTCAGCCCCTGGAGTAATGTTAGGGGTCACAGGGGAGTGGTGTTGGTACCTGTGGGGAGGAGAGAGCTGTTTTCTGCTTTCTGGCTGTTATGCCTGTCTCCACTGCCAGAACCCGTGGGCCAAGCACACAGGTATAAGACTCTATGCTTTGTGTTTGTAGTAGGTGGCTGGCCTAATGCCATGGTAGGGTTTGTTGGTTTGGGCACCAGGTGGGGCTGGCCAGGAGGAAGGCACAGCAGGCTGCTTATCACAGAGGTGGGCCTTGGTGCTGTGTAGTCAGCCAGGGGGCTGGAGTGCCTGAAGATTGTGAAAGTTCCCAAGCTGCTGGGCAGAGTGCATTTGGACAATTTTGTCTACCTGTCCTTTCTCCTGAGCAGAAAGCTCTGTGCAGTCTTTGCCCCTTTAGCAGCCCTCTTGCTGTTAGGAAGTCTCTCATACTGCCCACATTTCTTTTGTCCCAGAGCAGCCAGATATGGATCCCTGCTTTCCACAAGTGGCTGGAATCTCAGTCTCTCCAGGTATTCTTCCTGTCTTAGCTTTCCAACCCCTGTAATCACAAGAGCACCATGCAATGTAGGTTTGTGCTCCCAGAGCAGATCTCCAGAACTAGGTGTTCAGCAGTCCCAGGCCTCCACTCCCTCCCTGTTCTGTTTCTCTTCCTCCCACTGGTGAGCTTGTGTCGGGGAGGGGCTCGGGTCCCACCAGGCCACAGCTTTGGTAGTTACCCTGTTCCATGAGGTTTATTCTTTTCTCCATGTGTATGCAGTCTGGCACAGTCCTCTTTCCTGTTCTCTTTCAGGATTAGTTGTATTAGTTATATTTTCATATTATATGCGGTTTTAGGAGGAAGCCTCTGTCTCACCTCTCATGCTGCCATCTTTCATCTCTCCTTTGGTAGTTATTCTGGCAAGCATTTTGACATAAGATAGGCAGTTTGAAGTAAGGCCCAGTCCAGAAAAAGCCTACTTTTTCCGGGTTCTAGGGGCCAGGAGTACACGGAGAACCATGAGGAAAGGGCTTGAAGGTGAGTGGCTAAGTGGGCCCAGCCACACTGACTGAGCAGCATGACACCAGGAGCAACTCAGCAAAGCCAGAGCCACTCGTCCCCCAGTGAGACTGGCACAGATTGGCATCCTGGTGGCTCCTTGCCTTTTTTCCAGTGGACTCAATACAGCAAGACTCACTGTGGAAAGGAGAGGAAGCCCAAGACCACACCCTGTTTTGGAAAGGAAACTTGTCCTTTTCCTTTTTCAATTTTTTGACCAGCCAATTAAATCCAAAACAAACTACTTATCCAAGATGGATGAGTCCCTTTTCCATACCTGAGCAGTGAGGGAGCTATAAGAACTTTATTTAATTAAGAAAAAGTTTATATTTACTGTAAACTTTATACACAAATGATCTACAAATGATTTTCAATTGTCTAGAGTATTTTATGGCTGGACATAGGCACAATGTTGTACCATAGCTATACTATTAATATAGCCTTTTTCCTTGGAGCAAACAAAAATCAACTTTAGTTAGTGATCCCAACCCAAATCATAAATTTGGTAGTCTGCATGCTTTTCTTTCTCTTTGGAAGATATTTCTATTAGAAAGATATGTACCTATGACCTGTATCACAGAAAAATAATCACAAATGTCACTTAGATACCATATTTTCTGAGGATATGAGGGAGTTGAGGTAGTGTACAGAACTAGTTAGTAAGGGTTTTGTCTCTAGAGCATGGTTATTCAAGTTCTCAAAATGATTTCCATCTGAGGAAGGTTTGGGGGCTGAGTATGACAGGAGGGAATGAGGTCAGCCAGTAATATTATCTTCAAAAAAATCATCACATTCATCATCTATGCTGGGGTCTTGGCCCAGGTTCTAAATGATCAGGAACAGAGAAAGAATCCACTTCTCTCATCCTAGTTCCTGGAGGCATGGCTTCTCATCCTAGTTCCTGGAGGCATGGCTGTTGTAACTCCAAGCCATCCATAGTTAGCCAAATGTGAAAGACATGCTATCCAGGTGTGTAGAATGAGCATAGGACTTGAAGACCCAGAAGCCATTCTCCTACAAGCCCAATGCATTTAAAAGGCCATTGTTCAAGGCAGAATCCTAAAATGAACCCTAGGATTCCATCCCTGATGGGTATGCAGATGCCTCCTCCCAGTCATTCAAATTAAAGACTAATGTGGATACTGCTGTGAAGGGGTTTTACAGATGTAATTAAGGTCCCCATATCAGATGACCCTAAAATGGTGAGATTAACCAGTGAGCTTTACCTAATTACATGACCTTTTTAAAATCTAAATGAAGGGGTCAAGTATTTGAAGCATGAGAAGGATCCCATGCACCATTGCTGACTTGAGGATGATGGGGCCCCATGGCAAGGAAAGCAGGTGACCTCTAAGAATTGAAAGCAGCCACAGCTGACAGCTAGCAAGGAAATGAGGACCTCAGTCTTGCAACCACAAAGAACTAAATTCTGCCAACTGTGAGAATGAGCCTTGAAACAAATTTTGTTCTACAGAAACTCTAGACAAGAACCCTTGACTTAAGCTTTTACCCAAGCAGAGAACCCAGCCAGACCATGTTGGGCTTCTGATTTACAGAAACGGTGAGATAATGTCTGTTGCTTTAAATCATTCAGGGAGTGCTAATTTGTTGCTCTGCAATAGAAAACACATGGCCAACTTTATATCTGTTTGTCTTTCTGCTTCTGTGTCACTTACTTTCATTCTCTATCTCTGATGCACATAAAATAAAAGGCAAGCCAGACAAGTGAGAAAATGTTATCTATGCAGGTCTAAAAGAGGAGGGTCCTTTATATGTTTAAAGGGGAAGTAATATTTCTATGATAAGATTATGGCATTTGAGGTTTTGTGTCTTAAGAAAAACAAAACAGTTTGAGACTACATAAAATGGAGACAGGTCATTCCCAGTGATGTAGCTAGCGGTCCACCAGGGCAGCCAGCAGCCCTCAGAGTCTCAGGCTTGGGAAAGCAGATGCAGCACAAGGGGAAGGGGAAGGAGGGACTCATCACAGGTGAAAAATTTAAGGGGGTGCCAAAAAACCCAGTCATTAACATAAATAAATTTTTGATTGTGGTGAAACATACATAATATAAATTTTACCTTTTAGCTGTTTCTAAATATATAACTCAATGGCATTAACTCACTGTGTTGTGTTAATGATCACCACCCTCCATCTCCAGAATACTTTTTATCTTTCAAAACTGTAACTTAGAACCTGTTACACAATAACTTCCCAGATAAATAACACTTTAATACAATATATTTATAGACTTTATTTTTAGAACAGTTTTAGGTTCACAATAAAATTGAGGGAAGATACATAGATACCCTCTGTCTCCCCCATTTTGCACAACCTCCCCATTATCAACATCTGCACCAGAATGGTGCATGTGTTATAATTGATGAACCTACGTTGACACATTATTATAACCCAAAATCCATTTCTTAGTGTTGTAAATCCTATGGGTTTGAACAAATGTATCATGACACGCCCCATCATTACACTGTCATACAGAGTACTTTCACTACCCTAAATATATTCTGTGCTGCATCTATTCCTCCCTCCCTCTCTTTAACCCCTAGCAAACACTGAATACTATTGCTTTTTCTAGGATGTCACATAGTTGGAATCCTGCAGTATATAGTCATTTCAGACTGGCTTCTTTCACTTAATAATATTATTAAGTGAAATAATATTAATTATTAATATTAATTAATATAAATATTAATTAATAATAATAAGTGCATTTAAGTTTCCTAATGCAATACTTTTTAAATATCAAAATTAATGCAAAAAAACAAATCCAGGATGAACAAAATACCAAAATTTAAAGACCATATCAGTGTTAGCAGCCACTCCAACCATCTTCAGAATTCAACTCACTCTGTAATTTGATCATGTAACAAACTCTGTCCTCTAATAACATTGGGACATTTTCCTTTGACCATTTGCTGCCAGAACTTTTGCGTATTTTGAGATCATCTAAGTGAATTATTAAGTCGGCCATGGCAGGCTGGAAGGAGTCTGGTGGCTGCAAAGTCCCTGCCAAGAGTCTGAGCATTCCTGCTCGTCCCACCCCCTCCCCTGCTGGACATTTCTGGGAAGTTCATAGATGGTAGGTGGTGTAGATAACAGCTGAGAAATTAGTTCAGATCATGCAAATAAATAACAGGCATGGAGAATCCGCATGAAGCATATGTCCCCGGCTTCCAGCACAAGCTCCCATCTCCGTTTCCAGAGCTTTTACTGGCGTGACTTCAAAATAATTTCTTTCTGAATTTCAGCAGAAATTCAGTGTTTTCAGCAGTGAGAGAATTACTTTGAGATTGGGGCAAGACAAAGCCCTGTCCCTTCACAGGCTCATTCCTCTCTCCAGCCTTCTCCACACCAGAAGCACTTAGAGGACTTGCTGGCCCTCCTCTGCTGAGGGGCTCTGGGTGCACTCCCCACCAGGGAGGCGGCCAGGGAGCTTGGCACGGCTGAACGGCTGAGGGCTGTGTGACTCACTGGGCAATGAGGCTTGACTGAATCAGAGAGCTCACTGCAGTGAAGAAAATCGGAAGAAAAGACCAAGTTCCTTTAAAGCCTGGTCCAGGGAGAATTCCAGAAGGTGCCATTTTCTGATGTTCCTTTCATGGAAGATGGTCTCTAGACTTCTCGGATGCCAGGCAGTGACTTGGCACTGTTGATTTCTGAGGGTGTGAGACCTGTGGTGAAGGAGGGAATGTATACCAGGTCTGACAATTGCAGCGGAGGTGGAGGAGAAACTTAGGGGATGGGCAGGGCAGAACCAGGGAAAGGACCTGCCTACTTTCCTCCTCAAGACAGAGAAAGGCACCCTGTCCTGCTTCCAGGAGGGAGGAGCATGCTCCTGAATAGACCCAGGAAAACCCGGGGGCCCACAGGAAAGAAGCACTTGCTACTTTCTTATGTTTATTCTCCTCTATTATGCATATAGAGACTGAGAGTCTTTGTAAATTCTCAGAGACTTTTCATTAATCTCCTGGAAATAGCACTTAGCCACTTTAATTTCAAAGGCACATTTGGTAATGTACATAACTGTACAGTCACTATGTGGAACACCTGCACTAATACAATATTGTATATCAACTGTACTTCAATTAAAAAATTTTTTAAATAGAGTTCCACAGAAGGGAAAAAATAAATAAAACTAATGTCTGAAAACCTTGCGTCTCTTTGCGACTTTTACGATTCCACATGGGACGTCATCCATGCCCCTCACAAGGGTCGCCGGCTACTTTCCGCCGTTGGTCGGGGGCAGCTTCTCTGTGGCAAAGGGAAAGGTGGCGTGTCCAGAGGGCCAGATCCCCGCCCTCAGCACTGGCCCAGAGGATCCCCACATCTGCGTCCCTCCTGCTGCGAGAGGGGGCCAGTCATCGGTGAGGAGAGGAGGTGGGACTCGCTCAGAGCCAAGCACTGCCTCTCCCTGTGCCCAGGGAGCCGGACTGTCAGAACGGAGGGTGGCGTGTGCGGTGCGCAGTTAAAGGGACCCAGTGCTCTGTGACTGATGTCAAGGCCGACTCTGCCTCCGTCTCCAGCAGTCTAAGCCTTCCCTTTCATAAACGGTGTATTTTATGTTGTGCGTTGGCTAGCTTGGTGGGATAAAGGTAACAGTGAAATTGGGCTTTATTGTTATTTCCCCAGAAATGCTCATTCTGGGATTCTCAGGATCCAAATAAAACTGGCCCTTTCTTGGAAGAGAGTGAAGGCTTCAGGGACTCATGGTGGCTAGTGCCACCTTGTGGAGCACGAGGTGGCTCCATGTGACCCAGTCCAGCAGGTGGAGACGCTCCTCCTGCTCCCCCACTCCCTCTGTGCTCTCAGCCATGGGGGGTTGGGCGGGAGCAGTGAATGGGGGGCACTGCATCTTGATGACACTCATAGCTTAGTAGATGCCCCCCACTAGAGGTACTCGAGCCCTGTGACAAGTGCCCCAACAGCAGGTTTCCCTGGCAGGGAATGGCACAGTGAGAATGTGTCACCTGTCCTCTCAAGGGGCCACAAGGGGGCTTGATTAATGAGGAGCCTGGGGTCCCCGGGGCCTCCCCACAGCCTGGTGAAGGCCTCCTCTTCTTTCCTGCTCTGCACAGAAAGGCGGAGTGTGCTCCCCTAATCTTACCAGAAGGCTTAGGTCTATAGGGTGGAGATTCTAGGGGGCTGTAGAATTAGACCCCTCCGACAAGGCGACTATGAGGTATTCGTGTTTTCTCAAGGTGAAGACTCACACCTGGAGCTGCCCAGGAGACAACCGCGGTGGTCTTTCCCCCTGGCCACTCTGCCCACGTTCAAGTGCTCAGTGCAGTGCAGGCGGCGCCGTGCTGCCTTTTTGGGTAATAAAAAAATGGCGAAAACAATTTTCAGCTCTGAACCTTCCATTTTCATCAACATAGAACTTCTCTGAAACAATCTCCAAACCAGCTCACCTCTCACCACCAAGGCTATTTCTGTTCCTGGTTGTGAATTGCAAAGGAAAGAAGCAAAATGGAGAAGGAAAGGGGAAACATTTCAGACTGAACAGGTGTGTTTCTATTTCATCCTTTTAAACAGGGCAGTTCATTCAACAAACAAAACCAAATGCAAATAAAAACACAACCTCAAGAGCTATGTGTTTTTGCTAAATTTGTCACAATTTGCAGTTGAAATGTTTGATATGTCTTTGCTACATCCTGAGACTCTAATTATGATTTTCTTTTCTCCCTGTTAGATTTTCTGTTCTTTTGAAGTTAGGAAATGTCGGTGGTTTCTTTCAAGGATCTTTGGGCAAGACTTTTTTTTTTAAGAGTCAGAGCAGGAAGAGGCCATTCAGCTTATCTTGTTCACTTCCTGAAATCTAAACAAGCCCTCAGAAAACTGCATCACACCCTATCCATTCAGTCAGAGTCTCTGCACTGGGACAGGGGATTTCAGAGCCATTTCAACTTCATAAGAACTTTTGGAACTGGTTTGAAAAGTGTCCAAAGATTTTGAGAAATAACTTAGAAAGTTTCAACTAAAATTGGTATGGCTATTTCCCTCCTAAGGAAATGATTCAGAAAAGTCCTTTCTTTCCTCAGAGAATTCCATCCCTGTTGGCCTCCCACAGCTCCCAAGGAGACTGATGGCTGATATTTTCAAACTCTTGTCCTAATTCTGTTTATTCATTGGGTGGAGAAAGCCTCCAGCTATTCTTGTAATTCCTCTTGTCCTAACTGAGAAGTGAGCTTTGCAATATGAATGTGAAAGAAATGAAGAGTTTTGAGTAAATCTACTTGCCCTCATCAAATAATTATCTATGTAAGACTTATTTATAGGATGTAAGGCTTCTCACCATGCAACAACAACCAAAAAAAAAACCACCAGAAATGCAATGCAAACTCCCCAACATATATTTCTCCCACATTTGTGAAGCCTCCTGCCTTAAAAACATTACAGGGAGGATCAGCTATTAGTGCAAATCATCTATGTGTGCAAAGACAGTGCAGCCTCTTGGCCAATCATCTATGCCTCTCCTTTCAGGATTCTTCCCATTTGAATGTGGAAAAGCAGAAATGTCAAGTAAAATATATTTTAAGGACCAGGCAGCAGGAAGCAGACAGTGTCTGGCCTTCTCATTTGACATGGCCAAGCTCCTTAGCATGGACTTGTCATGGTCTTGGGAACGTGACGAACAGTGTGGGTATGTGTAAGTGAGCTCTGAATGCCACTGCTATTAGTGCTACAGTTAGCACTAAATGGTCTTATCTCTGAATAAAAGCTGAGACTCCCAGGGGCCCTTGCAGGTTGCATGTGTTCAGTGCCTGCCACCAGAATCTATTTGCTGTTATCAATGCAGAGAGTAAATGCCTTCATCCATCAACCCGGCTGCTCATGTGGAAGCCCTAAACCAACACTCATCAGGGAAGTAAGACTGAGCTCAAGCCATAGAATGAGCCCAGTTTCAGAATGCAGAAGGTTCTTTTTTAAGTTCCATTATCACACCACAAAATTTGTAGTCATATTTCATTGTCAGAGTTAAAAATAAAAGTCAGTCCCCAACTATCATGACAGCTGTTTCTTTCTACTACAATGTGATTGCTTGCTATTTTTGAACTAGTACCATTGACATCTTACTTATCAAGCTTTTTTTTGTGATAAAGGAGAGACTATCATGAGTGAATCATCAAAAAGTTTCTGTTTATCCTTTTAAGTAGCACATTTTAATTTTCAATCTTAACCATTTTGGTTAAATTTTTTCCCCAAAATACATTACAAACCTCCCAGCCCTCGTATCAACTAATCTTTTTATTGTAGTAAAATATGCATGACATAAAACTTACTGTTCTAATCATTTTAATTGTATGGTTCATTTGTAAATGTACAGTATATAAATGGCATTAAATATATTCATATTGTGCAACCACCATGCATAAGAACTGATTCTTTTTAACACAAATGAACCTTCCTTTGCTGGCTCAGTGTCATCCATATAAACATCCAGCATTATGTTGTGGTGTAATATTATTCCCAGGGACAAATGAAGTGTTTATGGCTATTTATCCCATATGTTAGACAGCCTCTAGTGTTAAGGTTTTGAGGTCTTGAAATAGCATTTCGTATTGCTCTTGTTTTGGTTGTTCTTTGCTCCCATCAGGCTGTGAGCAATCATTTTTCTCTGCTTTCAGTATACTTGCTTGTGACATCCACTCTTTCATAATCTACTGCAAGAAGAGCCAATAATCAAATTTGTTAAAATGTGCTAAACTACAACTCCAGGGGCTGAGAAAGATTTCCTGTAAGGATCAAAAATATCCTGTGAATGGACCTCATGATGTGCATTTTCCTGATTTGGAAAACATTTTTCCTTCTTTCAGGTTCTTTGTCCTAGATTGCTGTGATTGACATACACCTGACCTGTAAATAAGGAAAGACTCTTCCTCTTGTGAATCTTGGTTGCCTGAAGCTCCCCTAAACATCAAAAGGCAAAATGTAATAATAACATCTGGAAGCCTAGTCCCCACTGTGAAAGCAAAAGAGAAAATTCAATTAAGGAGACAAAAAAATTTAAGCAAACTCCCTTTTAGGTTACTATCATTTCCTGCCATAGAAATAAAAGACAGATTCTTTCCATATTTGCTCTCAATTTGTCTCGATCATAATATTTTTACTCATGAAATTATTTCCCTAAATATAGCAGGCAGAGAAATAAATCCTGGATGGAACCTAAACTTTAAAAGCAGCCAGAAAGCAGACAAAGCTGGAACAGATAAACTGGGGGTGGGGGTGGGGGTGGGGATGTCCAATACCTCTCTCCTTTCTGCTTCAGTACCTCCTGGATGGATGAGTATTTTCTCTGAAAGTATCTGCTACCAGTACTTCATTTTAGCGTTTTAACTAAGTCAGTGGTTCTCAACTGGAGGCAATTTTGCCCCCGGGGAATGTTCGGCAAGTCCGCAGAAGTTTGGTTGTTGCATCTGGGGAGGGAGAGGTTCTAGGACCTAGTGGGCAGAGGCCCAGGAGGCAGCCAACTGCCCTGCAGTGCACAGGACAGCCCACATCACATAGAATTAATCAATGTCAGTAGTGCTGAGGTTGAGAAAACCTTAGGTAATTGGTCAGAGGATAATGGAGGGAACAGAAGGATGCCACAGAGAAGTGTCAGAGAGGAAGCTATAAGTAGATCACATAAATGCTGCATGTTTTATGAGATATTTGTGGGTGCAAAGAGTTCTTAAAAATGCACTTTTGAAGCTAGAGGACTCATACTTGAGTTTGATTGCACCAAATGGAAATGACCCCGTTCAGAAGTTGAGGCTGCAAGAATGAGCCCGCTGAGCGCCCTGAGGGCTGTCATGAGTGTGTCTGAGTGTGTCTGCTCCTAAGGGGAGGGGACAGGAGTCGCCTCAGCTCTGGGCGGAGGGTCTGACTCCAGCTTAATCTATGCGATCCCCGGAAGAAATCCACTTAGTCCATAATAATTGAAGAAATGCTCAAGCTTCTCATACTCGGAGAAGTACACGTCCAGACAGCAAAGTGCCCCTGCACACCCTCTGAATCACTGCATTTTAAAAGTGAGGCAATATCGACTTTTGCTCTTTGAACTTCTATATTGTTTAGAATATTTTACAAAGAGTTTGTACTCATGTATCATCTGTGTCCCAAAACAATAATAATTTTTATTTAAAGAATCAAATCCTTTTCACAAATATAAAATGTTGGTCAGTACCCACTACGTTTATTTTGAGATCCATTCATGTTTACCACCCTTGGTCTGAAAAACAGTCCCCTGGAGGAAGTTCCACAGGAAACATGTATGAGGATGTGATTTACAGGGTGGTTTGTGTGGTTGCTAATACTATGTGTCAACTTTGCCAGGCTACGGTGCTCAGATGTTGGTCAAACACTCTACTAGATGTCTCTGTGAAGGTTTTTTTGAATGGCATTAGCATTTAAATCAGTAGATTTTGAGTAAAGCTGATTATTCTCTGTAATGCAAGTAGGCCTCAGCCAATCAGCTGAAGGTCTTAAGAAAAGAGACTGAGCTCCCTCAAGAAAGAGGGAATCCTGCCAGCCCTTGGGAGTGAGCTGCAATGCTTCCTTGAGTCTCCAGCCTACCAGTCTACCTGAAAAATTTTGGTCCTGCCAGCCTCCATAATCATGTGAGTCAATTCCTTAAAATAATTCTGTCAATATATGTATATATAATAAATACATATTATGAATTTATTATTAGTATGCAATTGTATGTATTATATATTGATTTTATACATAAATTATACAAAGAGAGAGATTTCTCTATGTCTATAGATATATCTATATCTATAGTTATAGGTATATGAGATAGGTGGATATAGAGAGAATTACTTTACATACACACATATCACACACACACACACACACACACACACACACATCCTATTGATTCTGTTTCTCTGAAGAACCCTGGCCAACATTAACTAGTTTGTAAGAAAAATATTTGAAGACAATTTAAATTCCCAGTATTACTGGAGCCAATACATAAAAAGCACCATATTCATATAATGGAATATACAAGATATTTGTTACAATGAATAATTAAGTTTATGCCTTTTCTCTTAAACAGCTCTTGAAAGCAAAATGTTGAATATACAAAATAACGCTAAACAATGTATACAATAGAATGCCACTTATGCAAATTTAAAAAATATGAAATAATACTATGCTTTTATTATGGAAAATATATGTGTAATGAAATAGAGAATCATGGACTAGATGGCTACACATCAAATTAAGCAGCATTGCAGTCTCTGAGGAGGGGGAGGATGAGAGAAGCAGTACAAGCAGAGAAGCAACGGGAACAAAAGCACAAAGACTTCAGCTCTATTTGTAGTGCTGTTTTTCATAAAAAATATCTGAGGCATATGTGACAAGATGTTAACATTGTTCTTTCCAGCTAGTGGTTGAGGGAGTTGAACTGCAGTCCCCGGAAATACATCCACCCAGGGCCTGTGAATGTGACGTCATTTGGAAAGAGAGTCTTTGCAGGTGTAACCGAGGTAAGGATCTTAGGAGGAGGTCATCCGGGGTTAGCGTGGGCCCTAAATCCTGAGGCAAGTCCTTGCCACCAGAGATTTCAATTCTCCCAAAATTCTGGAACTATTATCCAAAAATGTGTTGATATATTTGAGAAAGAATGAAATCATGTAAAAAGGTGAAAATTAGATCTGATTTGCACAGTGGCACCTAACTAGTTCTTGTCCTTCTTGGGGTGGTGTAAGACCTCTAATTTTGCCATCAGAATATGATCTTAAAAGCCCCCCACCAACCCTCTGCCCCGCTCTTCCCCAAGTGGCAGTCTCAGAAGCCATGCACTCCAGATGGCATAGCTACAAGATGGAGGCCGGGGTCCTGCCTGACTCTGGAAGACAGCTACCCTGAGAGCTGCCTGCCCTGGACTTTGATAAGCAAGAACTAAGATTCTCTTGTTACTGAGACCTTGGGGGTTCTTTGTTTCTGCAGCATGACCCATTCCTAACAAATATAAGCCCCAGAAGTATTGGTCTCATTATTTAATCTTTTGCCCTCCTTGAGCATCAGCATTTACAGATCCTGCCACCAAAATTCTGTTATTTCTATGGCTCAGTCAGTTCTCCTTAGGATTATTAAAGACATTAGTAAACATGCATTAAAATCAATTTACAGTCTCTTCCACTGGGATTTCACAAATACTATTTCATAGCCAGATGAAATTACCTCTCTCATCTGACTCAGAAAAGCATAGTGTAATTAGAACACTTTGCACAATAAAAACAAAGCAGCGTCAATGGATTGTTCTGGATACCAAATATGGTTAAGCCACTCAACTTTAAGTTCTGACCAGCCAGCTTTGTGTATCTACACACATTTCACAAACAGGGGGTAGACTGAGTGGTGAATCAAGGTGTGCATGTGTGCATGTGCTTGCTATCAATTAAGCCTTGCTCAGTCTTAATTCTTCCTATCCCAAATCAGCACTTTTCTATAGACTTCTCCCACAGAAGACATGTCACACGTGATGGGGATATGATTTAAGGAAGCCATGAAATGTAGTAATGCAGAATACAGGCTTTGAAGCCCGAGAGACCTGGCTTCAAATTCTGACACTTACCAGCTGTGTGTCCTTGACCAGCTCGCTGAACTTCTTAATTTCCTTGTGTAGAACATGGACTAATGGTATGATCTTGTGGTATTTGTCATGCATATGAAAAGTCCTTAGAAGAGAATCTGGTTGGTCCTGAGTCCGGGCTGAGCGGTAGTTCTGTTGTAGTCCCAAGGATCAGAAGGAAACTCCCCACCAACCAGAAGGAAATTCTCAAAGCTTTCTTGCCTCACAGATGGAGGAAGGACGCGTCCATGGAACCCCTCCCCCTAGAGGCAGAAAGTGTAATATTCCCCGCAGGGAAAGCTCCGTAAATTGTCGCCCAGGGAATTCCATGTTAGGCAGAGTCAGTGAGGCCCTTCTCATAGGCACAGAAATTATAACCAAGCATTAATGAAGCAGAGAAGCAGACACCAGTGAGTGGGGGTGCGGGAACCCTACAGCCAGGAAGGCACCTTCCTCACAGAAACCCAAGGCCGACCAAGTTAGGCAAACCCGTAGACCAAAAAAACCACCTGCTTCAACTCAATTAAATGTGACCAATTTTCAAGTAGGAATAACCTGGCTATTGACAAGCTTGTCTTAAAATTAATGCAGAGGAGAAATGTCTTGAAGGACATTCATTAAAATAATCTTCGTTATCCTTGGATGATGGTATTTCAGGTGATTTGTCATACTTTATTTTACAAAAGCAATAAAACCATTTTCAGGAAGAAAAACAATAGAAATAAGAAGGAAGTATCCAATGTTCTGAGTCAGAGACCTGACTCCAAATCCCAACTTTACCCCCACCAGCTGTGATCTTGAGTGAATCACATAATTGCTGAGGGCCTCAGTTTCCACATCTGCAGAATGGGAGTGATGGTGGCAGCCTCCTAGGATTATCTGAAGCTTAAAGTAGGCAAGTCATGATATGCAAATCATCTAGAAGAGGGCTCAAAAACAGTAAAGTTTTTTTGTGTGTACTTTTCATCCCCATGACTTATTTGTTTTATGACTGGAAATTCATACCTCTCAGTCTCCTTAAAAATATATATAAAACTCCATCTGTCAAAGTGATTTTGACATATGAGCAATTGCAGTAAAATATAGGGCCAGACGAGGACCGGGCTAGTCACTGTGTACACAGTGCTTCTCTCCTGCATCTTGTCTGGGTGCTCTTCCAGTTTTGTGCCTCTGTCAAGCAGGGACCAATATTTAAACAGTATGGTTGAACAAACTTAATGCCAGCCATTGGAGACCAGTTTTAGGCAACCACCCTTCCAAAAACATTTTAGAATTTATGCCCCAGTTTTCTCATGTTGAAAGATAACTGAGCAAGCTCTAGCTACTTTAAAATTGCATGAAATAGGATACTTTTGTACTTTGTATATACATTTTGAAATGTACACAAGACTGGGCTGAGTTATAAGAAAACTATTGAATTTAGGAAGGCAGATATTAGCACAAACACCTGAACCTGTGTTAACGAAAGGAGACACAGGTTGCAACTTGAAGGCCATTTACTGTGCGCTTCAGGAAAATCCACGATGGGGCTTGAGGATGCAGTGGGTGGTGCTCATACCTCCATGTCAGGGAGTCAGCTCGAGGGAGACTTGCAGATAAATATCAGATGAACTAAATTATCAATAAAAATTGTTCGTAGTCTGGGAACTTTCTTCACGTGGTTGACGGCAGAAGATTCTACTAAGGAGAAAAGCAGGAGGGAAAGCTGCTTTGGATGTGTCTCATCCTTTCCTCAAAACATTGCAGGAAATGTATAATTTCATTCTACTTCTCTACTATTTTAAAATACATGTTCTACAGTGATTAAAGTTAGGTTTATGCAAATAAAGTAGTGTGACATGGCCCTCAGAATATCGAGATCGGATTAAGCTGGGAAAGTATGCTTATGTGAATCTTGGAGAAAACCAGCCATAATCTTATGGCGCTAAAATTCACCAACATTAAATTCTGTTTGAAAAAAGAAGTAGATATCTTTTTTAGAAGTTTGGTAACACTGTCTTCTTTATCTTCTTTATGGCCTATTTATTAGAGTCTAGCACTTTTATAATCAAATGAGACATTGGAAAGGTTTTTGATCACCCCTAATTTGGGTGTGCCTAGCTCACATCCAAGGTAGATGAGGATATATTTTAATAAATTATAAAACTAGGAAAATCAGAACTAATATCATTTCCTGAGCTCCTCCTTAAATATGTTTCTTAAATATATTTATTCTAGAGTTTGGGGAAATGTGGCCATAGATGTTTCATTCTTAAACTGTTCTTTAATATGAGGCTATATCATGGGTTTGGGAATAAATAATTGTGTAAAAATAATTATTAGGATATGCTTTGCTGAGTATTTATCAGTAGCATATAAATACGGCATTACTCCATGTGTGCACTCAGGATTACTATGTCAAATGAAATTTAAGAAGGAAACACAATTGGGTACATCCATTGTATATTTTGAGAAAGATGACTCTTACACAGGGCAGTTTTTCAGTGTCACCTTAAGGCAACATGTTCTTCCAAAGAAATCCATCTTTTCTTTTCTTTTTTTAAAAGCCTTCTGGCCTTCCCTTCCCACCCACCATCCTTCAACTTCTCCTCTCAGTGGACTCTTTCTTGTTTAATCAGGAAATGACCACACCTCAGTGATGGTAAAACAGCCCCTGTCAGGGAGTAGCCTCAAGTTATCTTGTGTGCTTGAGCTTCAGGTAACATGACTAAAGGTATATGTATGTATATAGTCACATGTGTATTCTAGCCAGAAAAAAAAGTGTTTATTTTGACACAGGAAAACATTGATTTATGTTGCTGAGGAACTTGAACCTAGTGAAAGTCTCTCTTCTTATTCTCTGAGTGGACCTGCAGTGACGCAAGTGCCATTCGTTCAGCAAATGCCCACTGGGCAACCTTTGAGCCACATAGGCCTGACTTCATGAAACCTGTTGTCCTGGGGAAGGCTAGTTTCTCCCTCTGATTCCTCAAGTCTGGGGTGAAAAGTCAGGGGCTGGGTGCTATCCTGCCACAGAGTTTTAAGGAACCAAGGTGTGACTTGCAAATACAAAATGTTTGGGAGGGCCCTGGGAATAACTTAATGGGAAGCTAATTTATTAATTTACAAGGGAGGTGTAGGAACCTCTGCCCTCTGTTCTGACACACTGAGGATCTCCTCTCAGCTGCTGCACCCGCAGAGGTTATGCTTGGTAAGACACCAGACAAGATGGACACGCACCTGCATTTCTAATGTGTTCTTGGGGTTTGATTCTGAGAAAAATGAAAGGTTTTTAATGAGTTAAACAAATGCACACACACACATAAACACATGTAACACTCCAAAGCAACTTGTTGGTTGCTTTCACGGAAGTTATGACTTATTGGAGATGGACCATCTCCCTGAACACAGTCGGCGCCAGGGAAAGCACAGGTGCAGAGTGCCCCCTCTCACCACCACGGCCTCCGAGACACTGGTTGTGGGGAGGGCTGAGGGCGAGGAGGGGACACTGGAAGGTGCAGCCGTTGGAACCAGAGGTTCATGTCACATCCACCCGTTCAGATTTCAGCTGTCACAGCCGAACTGAGATTCCACGGCTACTGTACCGACCCCCCAGTGTAACCACATCCCGGCACGGAAGCCCCAGGCCAGAAGCAACTTGACTCAAACCATCTCCACTTTGACTTGGTGTCCCGGAGCTTTTGAATGGATTGCACAAGCATGTAAGACCAAAACAGGCCAGTGTGCCTTCTCTGCCTGTGGTCGTGGAGGTTACTGAGGGCCGCCTGAACCTGGGCCAGCAGCACCACGGCCTCCTTCCCAGGATGGGCGGTGGGCAGGCGTTCTCTCATCTGCATTTCCTCCTTCTTCTCCCCTACTTCCCATTCGCGGCTATCTGTCTTTCTCTCAAAGTTGGCAGATTCACTGGAGACAATCCCCCAGCTGGCTTCCCTGCATTTTCCATCTTTAGGTTAGATTTCTCAGGAGGGCCAGTAATCTGCTCTCGGCTCATCAATAACTTCATCAGCAAATCCTCCCAGATCCACCTCTGCTCCGTGAGACGAGCCAAGACGCTGGCCTGGCTGCCCTGGGGGCTCCAGACCCTGCATCCTGCCCTTTCCCTCCTCCCAGGGCCTCAGTCTCCCTCTCCTTGTTTTCATCCTTTGCTTACCGTTTCACCACCACAATGAACGGTTGTTTTAGGTGACATTCTTGGAGTCTTTTCCGTGGGCTTGCAACTTTGTAGCAGAGAGGGATATTCTCTCTAAAGCAGAATGATGTCTTGTTTTTAAAAATGACAATAAACTGAAAGAGTTAAGTTCCTCTAAAGGAAGTTGGCCTATGGCATTCAAGTTGAGGGAAGAGTTTTTCCTACCCAGAATTTGCCCCCTTTCTGTAACCAAATGTGCACACTGCTGTGGCCTTCCTCCCAGGCTTGTTCCAACAGGCTTCTGCACGCGTGCTGGCGCAGGGCCTCCTCCCTGCCCTCTGGGCTGTAGCTTCTCAGACATGCCCCTGTTCCCGAGGGCAGGGAGCAAAACAGGTGGGGCATGAGCTGGGGAGACCCTCTGGGTTGTTTCTCCGCAGCAGCCCACACTCCTGATCCACTCTGAGCTTGGAGGGGAAGCACAGACTGGCCTCCAAGCGCTGGACTCGTCTCCTCCTCTGAACTGGCAAGAACATCTGTGGGGTAAAGGCCGACATCTCCTTGAGGCTCTGTGTGGACCCGCATGCTCAAATGTCTGGGTACCTATTCACTCACTTTTTCTTAGGAAACCATCGAAGTATAGCAAAGGGCCTGGTGTCTGAGAGCTGTGGGGCTTCAGTCCAGCTTTTATACTTGTCTCATTGGCCATGTAACCCGAAACATTCTGTCCTTCAGTTTCTTCAGGTGTAAAGTGATGAAGACAGTATCTACTTTGATAGCTTGTTGGGAGAATTGCCTAAAATAAAGTGGGTACTGTGGCTGCAGGCTTAATGAGCCCCTCTCTATACTGGAGAGGGGCCTAAGGCTCCCCTGCAAAATAGGAACCTGCCACGCTCACTGCTTGTTTCCTTTGCACTCCGAAAGTTGGGCATTCTTACCAAGCTTCTTTATTTTTGTTATTATCTCATCAACAGACGCCTTGACTTACCTTCTTTCCAATGTCCCAGTACACCGCATTTATAATTTCTTTCAACTGTCCTTAAAAAGACTCCATCTGTAACCTCTGCACTGCTCCAAGCACTGCTGTCTCAGGACTCAGCGGTTCCCAGTGCCTGTCCCCACATCTCCAGGCCCTGCTCTGGGGAGGTCATTTGCATTGGTTTCCTAAACTATGAGGAGCACGTTCTGCTCCCCGCAGACCACGCTGGCCCTTCCGGAGCCAGTCACAGCGCTGGACTGAGAACAAGGGCTGACTCGGCCCAGCAGGTCTTGGCTGGGAATGTTTTGATTGCTAACATCCAAAGTTGGTCTTCCCTCTATCTTTTATGGGAACAAATTCATGCATGCTCCCCACTGGATAGAGCCGCTTTCCCTGCTTTCTGCGGACACGTGCCGCCCTGCTCCTGACCCCTCCTCACCCTGGCCAGGGCCTTTGCCACCGAAGCCTGTCAGTAGATTTCTTTCCATATGTCCACCTGCGTGCTTCCTTATGACCACCTTATACTCCGCAGGAGTTGCTCTCCTTGCCTGTAATGTTTCTGAGAGCTTTGCTCTGAAGCTGCTGGGGGATGGGGAATCTGCGGAGGAATGGCGCTTTATAAATCAAAAAATAATAACGGAGCGTACCCTAAGCACTGGAGACTCGAAGTGGTTAGACATCCCCACGGCGCTTGGGAGGAGCGGGGCGCGTCTAGTGAATGACAACACTGCCCTCTGGTGGCCAGTCTGAACCAGAACCAGACTGTGCGGGCAGCTTTGAGTTTCTATACAATGCCGACGAGTTTTCCCACTAATCCCGTAGAAACCATAACCAAGCAATGAAAAGAATTCCCCAGGAAGCATGACAGCCAGGAAGATGCATAGTAAGAAAAAATACATTTTTGGTTTTGTTTTTTTTTTTTCGGTCCCCAGATAGCAGAATTTCTGAGTAGTTCCGAGCTCACTAAAGAAACCCAGACTTTTAAGGGCATTTTATAACGTTGCTTTCCATAAACAAAATATTTAAGCCATTGCTATTCTGTTACTGAGGGTTACTGTTAGCCAAAAATTATTGCGGAACTCTCTAAAAGGGGACAGTTTGTGCTTCTTTCGCGTTAAGTGAAAATGCCAGTTAAGTGAAAATGTTCAGTTATGAACAGCATATATAAACTCAGAGTTTAGGTTCTCTCTGAGCCAGAAACCTGGCTTCGGCAATCATCCACATACACCATGAGGACAGCATGCTTGTTGCTGAACATGCAAGCCAAGCGTGATGAAGTCTGTCTTTAACAGGGCATTTCATTAAAGTTTCAACCACTCGCTGTAAATATCTCCAGTCTAGACTGAGGAAAAAGTTGTAGCATACTTGGAAATTGGGGTGGAGTATTGTAGTCCAAGAAGGCATATTCCTTTCTGGTATTTTCCACTCCCTGGCTGCATAACCTTGAAGTCCGGATTCTCTCCGTTTCTTTGTAACTGGAAGAATGCTTGAATTTCTCAGTCTACCCCATAACTGTGTGGGAAAGATTAATATGATGGACTTTTCTAAAGCACTTTGAGCTTCTTTCAAGGGAGTAGCCTTATGAAAGCTACCTTCAGTGAAGTAAAAAAAAAGAAAAGAAAAAATGTGGCTTATATTTAAATAAGATGCTCCAAAGTCGGAATTGCCATGAACATTGTAGATCAAATCTGCCCCAAAATGAATTAATATAAACTTCAGGGAAATGTGAAAGTGGCCTTTGCATTTACTTTATGGTGCCTAAGTACAAAGGCCCAAATTGTGCTGGGCAAACTGGGGGCTACTCCTACCTTAGACCCCAAAGAGCACGAGCCACAGTACCCCCACATGGAGAGACCAGCCATCGTGATGAGGTTGACGCGACCCTGGAAGTGTACGCACTCGATAGCAGGGGTGCCCCAAGTGAAATGCTCTCTACATGAAAGCTCATCTTTCATTGGTTTTAGAGCTGCCTTCTTTTTTTTAAATTGTGACAAAATATACCAACACAAAATTCACCATCTTAGCCATTTTTAAGTATACTGTTCAGTGGCTTTAAGTATCTTCACATGGTGTGCAACCATCACCACCATGTAGATCTAGAACTTATCCATCTTGCAAAACTGAAACCCTATCCCAGTAAATACTAGCTCCCCTTGCCCATCCCCAGCCCCCAGCCCTTGGCAGCCCCATTCTATTTCTACTCTCCACCTCTGTGAATTTTACTACTCCAGGGACCTCATACAAGTGAAACTATCCAGAATTCGTCCTTTTGTGTCTGGCTTATTTCATGAGCATAATGTTCTTAAGTTTCAACCATGTTGTAGCCTGTATCAGGATTTCCTTTTAAAGACTATTTTCCTGTTAAGACTATTATTATTTTTAACTATTCTATTTTATAGATCACCACATTGTGTTTACCCATTCATTTGCGGATGGACACTTGGGTTGCTTTTACCTTTTGGCTATTGTGAGCAAGGCAGCTATGAACATGGGTGTGCAATTATCTCTTCAAGCCCATGTTTTCAATCCTTTTGCTTTTATACCCAGAAGTGACTCTGCTGGATCATACAGCAATTGTATGTTTAAATTTTTGAGGGCCCTCCATACTCTTTTCCATGCAATTGCATCATCTTACATTCCCACCAACAGGGCACAAGGGTTCCGGTCCCTGCACACCCTCACCCACACCTGTCTTCCGCGTCTTTGGTAGGAGTCATCCTGATGGTTGTCAGGTGGTAGAGCTGCTTTCCTTTGATTAATGTGATGATCACTTTCTCGGCCTGGGAGTTTTACAGAAAGGTTATTTCTTTTCATGGTATCTCTCAACAGGAAGTCACTTAGTGGATGTGGTTAGGCACTCCTACGCTCCCTGCAGTTACCCCCTTGCACTCCCCTAAAGTATGCTGGGAGTTGGTGGAGGGGAGGACACCCAGACTAGGAGAACCCTGGAGTTCCTGAGACCCAGTGCCCTGGGAGGCAGGCATCTGGAGGGCAGCGGCAGCCAGGCTGGACCTCACAGCCCCCTCACAGAGCCAGGACACCCCAACCCCATCAGCCTTGAGGTCCAGGGCCTACGGCCTCCTGGGTGCATGGGGCTGTGTGCTGATCTGCAGCCACACAGCAGTTTCCAAGGGAGTCTGGGGAAAGGGAGGCACCCCAGATTATAAGGAACAAGACCCTAGAGACAAAAATGACCACATGGGAAGCCACTGTGGCCCTGACCAGGTCTGGGAATGAGCTGGAATGGAAAGCCATCTAAATAAAGCCTGTTTACAGCCAATAATTCGGCTTTCCTGGGCACTGTTTGTATGAGAGTTGGTGACTGTAGCGCAATTGTTCTAAACCGGTCATTTTTGTCTCTGGCTTTTTATTTGCACTTGAAATGATTTTATTGTAGGTAATACAGAATTATAACCTCAGACTTTTGCTGCCATTGGAAGATATGCACAGCTTCCCACAAAAGCCTCATTTGGTGGTAAGCCTGTTTTGGTGTTTGAATATTTGAAATAAGGTTAAAAATAATCTGAGAGGATCACCTCATTTTTCCCATCTCAGCCCTCACCTTTCTTGCTCAGTTTCCTGGTGAAAGGTCTCTATTAACTCCTCACTCAGGGAAGAATGCAAATATAAACTCAATTACGGGCCCACTTCAAAGGTCTGTAAGTGGGAACGCGAGGGGACCAAGGATCCCACAGTCATGGGAACTGTCCTCGTAGAGACAGTGTGGAATTCCACATGTGGTTAGAGCTTCCCCATCTGAAAACCATAAGAGTGGACTCAGTAAAACACCCCCAAGTGATAAATTGAGTAATGTTACTCAGTAAAAAACCTAAATGCCATCTTTCCCCTTTCCTTCTGCAGTAAGCAGTCCCCAACTTTGCTGCCTATGAGAATGGCCTTGGGAGACTTGAAGAGCCCAGCTGCACCTGAGACAGATGGGACAAGGGCGACCAGGGCACCAGGCAGCAGTTGTGACTGCCCCCTGCTGACTCTTAGGTGCCCAGGGGGTGGGAACCTATGCCCAGCAAAGGGAAGGCAATGAGCACTCCAGAGAGGAACCCGTCTTGCAGGCGGGACCAACAGCAAGACATTTCAAAAGGAAATAGTGGATCAAAGGTTCTTTAATTTGGGGCAGTGAGCTGTTGACCTCTGAGAGAATCATGACTTTTATGCAGTTTGAAGGTAAAGCACAAAACATATCAAAGACACAAAACCAAAACTTGAGAGTCTTGTGAACCCACTTTTCATCAAAATACTTTCCCACCTGTCCTCATTAAAAATGCTCTCAATGTACAAATTTAATTAATTCACTCTAAAAAGTAAATGACCATGAAAAACCAAAGTAATGCCCTTCCTTGGACTACTGGACTTGACCCCTCTTCCCCACAACTCCAGCATACCCATGCACAGCATTTGCACACACACACACACACACACACACACACACACACACACACACACTCACTACTGTTGCATGAATCTTCATCTTCCTTCAAGTCTTAGAAGATGAGTTTTCTTTCTGCCTTCGCTTTTTGTCTTTTTGCCTCTTTGCCTTCTCTTTCCCTAAGATTAGCTATTTCCCAGGGATGTTTTCCTACACTTCTAAAAATAAACTGCGAGTCCATTTGATTTTAGAGAATTTAATTTTTTTTAATACAGAGAAATAGATAAGGTCATAGAAATAACAAGCAAGAGAGATAACAGAGAATCAAAAAATATATAAAATTTTGAAACAATGGTTCCAACACTCCCAGGTGCCTTTTCAAAGAGATTTGGAATATTCTCCCACCTCTGGCTTCTCCCTGTGTTTCCCAGTGACTGGCCAAGGGAAGCCTGAAAGCTTCAGGTCTTTGGTTTTATTCCTGAGAGTAAAATCACACCTCACACCCCCACCCACCCCCGCCAATAACCCTCCCTAAGTCCTGCAGGACTCCTGTGTCACCAGGCCCCCTATCAGCCTCTCTGCTGACAGACACATTAGGCATTTACTCCCATAGGATTCTAAACCTTAAGTTCAAAGACCAACTCTACCAAGACAGATAGTATTTGGGGCATCGGTGAACAATTGAGGAATTGAGTGACATGGGATCTTTGCTACCTGCTCCGGCAAAACATGAAAAGATAAATGGAAGGCTTCCTTCCTGCAAATCCCAAGTAGACCAAGTTCATGGAGGGGAATACTTCACAACAAAATACCTTTCAGCACTTACTAATTAAGCATGTGACATTGCCATTTATTAAATCTGGTAGGAATGGTTAGAGGCTCAACAGCTTAAAAGAACAAAATACTTGGCAATGTTGAATAGCTGACTATTAATGTCAGAATATGACAAAATGCTAATGTCAAAGTGTGCCACCAGTCTGTCAAAGTTTCAGGCTACTAATACATCTGCAAGGCCTTTAAGAACAGTTATTCCAAGCACTTGAGAGCATATGGCTTAGTGGAGAATACACTAGTCTAGAAAGCTCTACCCCCAATTCTGCCAGAAGTAACTTAGGTCAATCATTTAGCCACTATGGGCCTCAGATCTTCATCTGTAAATTAGTGATAAAAACGTCTACCTCGGGGTTGCTGAATCCCCTAAGAATATTTTAGCACACTGCTTGGTGCCAATAGTATGGACAACAAGCACATAAAAAATGCTCAGCATCATTATTCATCAGAGAAATGCAAATGTACAACACACTGGGATAGCCCGAGGCTCCCACTAGAATGGGAGTAAACAAGGTTGACTATACCACATAAACGTGAGGGTGAGGGGCAGCAGAGGTCGTATATATTCCTGGTGGGAATGAGGAGTGCCACCACCCCTCTGGAAAACCACGTAGCAGGATGGTGAACCTATTACTTCCACATAACCCGGCAATCCCACACCTAGATATTCACCCAAGAGAAATGAATCATGTGTCTACACAAAGAATGGAATGCCAACATTCATGGCAGCATTAATCAGATAACCATGAACTGGAAACCAAATGCCCTTCAGCTGCTAAATGAATAAACAAAATTTGGAATATCTGTATGATACAAACTACAGAGCAATGGAAAGGAGCAACATGAATGAAGTCCAAAACATTCCACTAAGTAAGGACATTGAATTCCTTCCCCCAAAATTACATATTGCTTTATTTCACTTATATGAGAGTCCAGAAAAGGCAAAACTCTAGACATAGAGAGAATCAGTATTCAACTGAGTCTGAGATCAGGAAACGGGGTCAACTGCAAAAGATACACAAGGACATTTTTTTTTTGGTATCATTAATCTACAATTACATGAGGAACATTATGTTTACTAGACTCCCCCCATCACCAAGTCCCCCCAACACAAATTCCATTACAGTCACTGTTCATTAGCTTAGTAAGATGCTGTAGAATCACTACTTGTCTTCTCTGTGTAGCACAGCCCTCCCCATGCCCCCCACATTATACACGCTAATCCTAATGCCCCCTTTCTTTTTCCCCCCTCATCCCTCCCTTCCCACCCACCCTCCCCAGTCCCAGTCCCTTTCCCTTGGGTAACTGTTAGTCCATTCCTGGGTTCTGTGATTCTGCTGCTGTTTTGTTCCTTCAGTTTTTCTTTGTTCTTTTACTCCACAGATGAATGAAATCATTTGGTACTTGTCCTTCTCCTTCTGGCTTATTTCACTGAGCATAATACCCTCTAGCTCCATCCATGTTGTTGCAAATGGTAGGATTTGTTTTCTTCTAATGGATGAGTAATATTCCATTGTGTATATGTACCACATATTCTTTATCCATTCAGCAACTTAGGTTGCTTCCATTTCTTGGCTATTGTAAATAGTGCTGCGATAAACATAGGGGTGCATCTGTCTTTTTTAAACTGGGCTGCTGCATTCTTAGGGTAAATTCCTAGTAGTGGGATTCCTGAGTCAAATGGTATTTCTATTTTGAGCTTTTTGAGGAACCTCTGTACTGTTTTCCACAACGGTTGAACTAGTTTACATTCCCACCAGCAGTGTAGGAGGGTTCCCCTTTCTCCACAACCTTGCCAACATTTGTTGTTGTTTGTCCTCCCTAAGTCTTGCAGGACTCCTGTGTCACCAGGCCCCCTATCAGGTGTGAGGTGATATCTCATTGTGGTTTTAATTTGCATTTCTCTGATGACAAGCGATGTGGAGTATCTTTTCATGTGTCTGTTGGCCATCTGAATTTCTTCTTTGGAGAACTGTCTGTTCAGATCCTGTGCCCATTTTTTAATTGGATTTTTTTGCTTTTTGTTTGTTGAGGTGCGTGAGCTCTTTATATATTTTGGATGTCAAGCCTTTATCGGATCTGTCATTTATGAATATATTCTCCCATCCTGTAGGATGCCTTTTTTGTTCTACTGGTGGTGCCCTTTGCTTTACAGAAGCTTTTCAGCTTGATATAGTCCCACTTGTTCATTTTTGTTTTTGTTTCCCTTGCCCGGGGAGATCTGTTCATGAAGAAGTCACTCATGTTTAAGTCCAAGAGATTTTTGCCTATGTTTTTTTCTAAGAGTTTTGTGGTTTCATGACATACATTCAGGTCTTTGATCCATTTTGAATTTACTTTTGTGTATGGGGTTGGACAATGATCCAGTTTCACTCTCTTAACATGTAGCTGTCCAGTTTTGCCAACACCAGCTGTTGAAGAGGCTGTCATTACCCTATTGTATGTCCATGGCTCCTTTATTATATATCAATCAACCATATATGTTTGGGTAAATATCTGGACTCTCTATTCTGTTCCACTGGTCTGTGGCTCTGTTCTTGTGTCAGTAGCAAATTGTGTTGATTACTGTGGCTTTGTAGTAGAGCTTGAAGTTGGGAAGCAAGATGCCCCCTGCTTTATTCTTCCTTCTCAGGATTGCTTTGAATATTTGGGGTCTTTTGTGGTTCCATATGAATTTTAAAACTATTTGTTCCAGTTTGTTGAAGAATGTTGTTGGTATTTTGATAGGCATTGCATTGAATCTGTAGATTGCTTTAGGCAGGATGGCCATTTTGACTATATTAATTCTTCCTAGCCAAGAGCATGGGATGAGTTTCCATTTGCTAGTGTCCTCTTTAATTTCTCTTAAGAGTGTCTTGTAGTTTTCAGGGTTTTCACTTTCAGGTCTTTCACTTCCTTGGTTAGGTTTATTCCTAGGTATTTTATTCTTTTTGATGCAATTGTGAATGGAATTGTTTTCCTGATTTCTCTTTCTGTTAATTTGTCATTAGTGTATAGGAAAGCAACAGATTTCTGTGTATTGATTTTGTATCCTGCAACTTTGCTGAATTCAGATATTAGTTCTAGTAGATTTGGTATGGAGTCTTTGGGGGTTTTTATGTACAGTATCATGTCATCTGCAAATAGTGACAGTTTGACTTCCTCTTTACCAATCTGAATGCCTTGTATTTCTTTGTTTTGTCTAATTGCTGTGGTTAGGCCCTCCAGTACTATATTGAATAACAGTGGGGAGAGTGGGCATCCCTGTCTTGTTCCTGATCTTAGAGGAAATGCTTTCAGCTTCTCACTGTTCAATATGACGTTGGCTGTTACCGCGTTCGCCCCTTGTTGCAGTGACGACAGCGATACGTACACAGACTTGGTTCACTTCAGTTCTTTATTGTTGCTCGGAAGGCCGGGAGAAGGTGAGTGAGAAGAAGCAACAGCCGGGGGGAGCGAATGAGAAGAAGAATGAGGGGAGAGAGGGAGACAGAGATTGAGAGAGTGGGAAAGAGAGTGAGAGAGTGAGAGAGAGAGAGAGAGAGAGAGAGAGAGAGAGAGAGTGAGAGAGTGAGTGAGAGAGTGCTTCTCTTTCCTGCTTATGCCTTATATAAAGGAAGCTGGCCTATGGTGATCAAGATCATGCAAGCCTATAGGAGCAACTTCCTTATGCTAATGCCACCAAACTAGGCAGGGTGGCGCCCAGGAAGCGTGCGCCACCTTAGGGCATTGGTCAACTAGAGTGGAAGGGCGGTGTTCAGCCATAGTGGGACTCAGCCTCGGCCGTAGGCCGGCCCCTACATCTCCCCCTTTTTTGTTTTTTAGCACAATGAGGCTCGGGGACCATGCCTGTCTTAGGTTGTCAGGGAGGTGCAGCATCTTTACCCGTCATAAGGCAACAGACAGCTAAGGTCTGCGCCCTGTCTTAGGTTGGTATGCGTACCTCTTGATCTTACCCGTCTTTGACTACTGGTCCAACATATTGTGCTACACCCTAGGGGAGATGCCTTCTTCTATAGCTGCCATGGCCTGCACCAGAGCTATCGCCCGCACTTTCCGATGTTGCCATTGCATGGAACAGAACACCTATGCCTGACCAGGCTTTGGTGGCATTTAGCACGGCTTCAGCAAACTGAGCTACAGACAGCGCCTCTAACTTTTGGGGACTAACATTCAATATTTCTTGCTATAGCTGAGTGGTGAGCACATCAAACTCACTGGACCAATTGGTGGATAACATCTTGCCTAATTCTCTGGACAGATTGGCAGCTTTAGAGAGGTTATGAAAAGGAATGCTAGCAACACATAGAGCTGTCAAAAGGCAGATATGGGAGATTAAGTGTACTATAGGTAGAGAAAAAGGCAGGAAAGGTATGTGCAGTTTCAGTCACCGGGAGTGGAATAGGCCAAGCCTTCACCAGACCCCATAGTTCTCTGGGTTCCGCTATTGCCTGCTGAAGGATCAGTAGCAGGATCAGCATCAGTGGCGTCGGCATCTCGCACTTCCGGTTCTGGTCTTGCCACTCTCCGTGTCAGGCGTTCAGGCACCTAGATGGGATTGTTTCGGTCTTGTGGGAAAACACAAACAGAGCCTCGGCTCCAGATTAACACTGGATCCGGGCCTTTCTATGATCTTTCTAATACATCCTTCCACATAACTGCGGGCATGTCTTTAGGCCTGGAACGGCGATTATGCCGCTCTGCTGCACTGTGGCCATCTTTGTCTAATGTCAAAAAATTTAAAATGAACAATATGATGTTAAGTTTGTCTCTGGGGGATCTGAAGTCTGCCCCTATTCCCCCTTTTTGTTTATAGAGAACATTTTTAAGGGTCAGGTTGGCGCGCTCTACCACGCCTTGCCCTTGAGGGTTATAGGGAATGCCCATGGTGTGGGTGATATCTATTGTTTTTAAAAAGCTGAGGAGCGACTGGGATGTATATGCTGGCCCATTGTCAGTTTTTAAATGTTTGGGCTTTCTCCAGGCCGAAAATGCCTGGAGGCAGTGAGATATGACATCTCTAGATTTTTCTCCTGTATGGCAAGAGGCAAAAATGATGCCTGAGCAGGTGTCTACAGACACATGGACATATTTCATCTTACCGAATTCTGGAATATGGGTAACATCCATTTGCCAAATGTGATTGGGGAGTAGCCCCTTTGGATTAACTCCTTCTGAGATGGAGGGTAGAAGTGTGACACACCATTTGCAACTGACTACTATGGCTCTTGCTTGGTCTCTAGTAATATTATATTTTAGGCGAAGGGTATGTGCATTGACATGGAATTGTTTGTGAAATTGAGCAGCTTGTTCTACAGGGTCAAATAGAGCTAAGATGTTAAACTCACGGGTCAGGGCATCGGCACGTCTGTTTCCCTCAGCAATGGGTCCTGGGAGGGAAGTGTGGGCTCTTACATGTCTAATAAAGAAAGGTTCTGATCGAGTCCATATTAGTTATTGTAGCTTTCTAAAAATGTTGGCAACGGGGGAAGACTGGCTAATATAACTTACATTCTCTAAGATGGACACAGCAGTCACTACATACTGACTATCTGCTAAAAGGTTAAAAGGTTCTTGTGAGAAAAGCGTAAAGGCTTGTGCTACAGCCAACAGCTCTGTTTGTTGGGCTGAAGTGGTTGGAAAACTGAATGTCTAAGATTGGTCACCAGTGACCACAGTCTCAATGCTATTCTTTGACTCATCAGTGAACACTACTTTGGCTTTGGGTATGGGATTACATCTTGTGTTTTTAGGAAAGATGACGGGATTAGAGAGGCAGAACTGTAGCTAAGGATGTTTTGGGTAGTGGTTGTCAAAGGAAGCATTGGTGATGGTGTAAGCAACAGCCCATGCATCACAGCATGCAGTAAGACATTCAATCTGCTCAGCAGTATAAGGCGTTATTATCATGTTTGGGGGAATCTCAAATGTTTTTATAGCTGTCCTGATTCCTTTGATGATCAAATCAGCTATACTCTGAGGATACTATCTTAATGTTTTTCTTGGAGAGTGGGCCAGATATACCTAGAGAATTGGCCCTTCTTGCCAAAGTACCCCTGTTGGGCTATTATTACTGGGTATCACTATAAGGAATAGCAATTTGCTATAGTCTATTCTATCTACTTGGGCAAGCTGCAAGCGGGATTGGACTAGGCTCAAGGCTTCCTTGGCTCGCTTACTGAGAGAGCGCGGAGATGATAAATCAGAATCGCCCTTCAGTGTCTCATATAATGGACTGAGCTCTTCATCTGTAAGCTTTAGGAATGGCCTTACCCAATTTATATCTCCAAGTAGTTTTTGAAAATCATTAGGGGTTTTTAATTGATCTGTTGTTATGGTCATTTTTAATGGCCTAGCAATAGTATCTTCTAATTTAATTCTTAAATACTGTTTGGTGCAAGTTGCCTGTATTTTCTCTGGTGCTAGTTCCAGGCCCCATATCTTAAAGTGTGCTTGCAAGAAGCAGAGGGCTTCTTCTACTTTACTATTTTTTTCATGACATAAGAGAATATCATCTATATAATGATAGATAATTACATCAGGGAACTTTTTTCTAACTTCTGCCAGGGCCTCATGCACATACAACTGGCACATAGTAGGGCTATTTGCCATGCCTTGTGGCAACACTTTCCACTCATACCGCTCATCTGGGCAATCATGGTTGATGGCTGGTACAGTGAAGGCAAACTTTTTACAGTCTTTAGAATGAAGAGGGATGGAAAAGAAACAATCTTTGATATCTATTACAATTGATTTTTAACTTTTTGGCAGGGCTATAGGCAATGGTAAACTTAATTGCACTGATCTCATGAGAATCATCTGATTATTTACAGCTCTTAAATCATGCAGCAATCTCTATTTTCTTGACTTCTTTCTTATGACAAATATGGGTGTATTCCATGGGGAAGTAGAACTTTGAAGATGCCCTGCGGCAATTTGCTCTTGCACTAATGTGTGGGCTGCTTCTTTTTTCTCTCTGGTAAGGGGCCACTGAGGAACCCACACGGGCTCTTCTGATCGCCATTGTATTTTTAATTGCTGTCTTCTTTCAATGGCCCTGAGGGAAAACTTAGTTCTGGGCCTCTAACCTTACTGGGTACCACTCCTGAAAGTGGGATAGGTGTCTCTCTGCCAGTCAGGTTTTTTTCTATGCCTCTGGCTCTTGTATAGCTCTGCTTCTTCATAATGGACTTTGCCTGATTACTATAGAAGGTTTCTGTTGTTAGTTTAAGATTCATCTGGGTTAGTATGTCTCTTCTTCAGAGAGACACCGGTATGTTCAGCACATAAGGTTGAATTACTCCCTCATGTCCCTCCGGGTCTTTCCAGGGGAGTGTGGCAGCACTACATAATGGGGCTTGGGCTATGCCTAGCCCTCTTAAAGTCTGAGCAGCTCGGTTTAAAGGCTAATCTTTTGGCCACTCATCTTCTCTTATAATGCTGCGATTTGCTCTTGTGTCTAATAGTCTTAAGAAGTTCTTATCTCTAATCTTTAGGACAAGCATAGGCCTGTCTCCCAGCTCTAATGTGAGACAGGTCAGAGGGGCCTCAGATGATCTAAATCTTGATTGACCTCTTTTCATGTTGTTATTCTTATATTGTCTATGCTTACTAGGAAGCATAAGAATTTGAGCAATGCGGTCTCTAGAATTAATGGCTGTAACGCTTCTTGGGGAGGAGACTATAATCTTTACTACTCTCTCATAATCTGGGTCAATAACTCCTGGGTGTACTATTAATCTTGCTTTAGTTGTGGAACTCCGGCCCAATAGAAGTCTCACTGTCTCTTTAGGCAATGGTCTTTTAAAGTCTGACTCTACTAACTGGACTCCCATCTCGGGAGTCAGTACGAGTCTGGTGGTGGCACGGATGTCCACTCTTGCGCTCTCTGAGGTGGCTCTCTTTGGTTCTTCAACTCCAAGCTGGATCTTTGATCTGTCAGATGAAAATGTGTCTTGGGAATTTGTTGGATCACCCTATACATTTGAGGGCTCTGAGGTGGGGGGCCCAGCCTCCCGTTTTTTGCCTGTTGCGGGGGTAGTGGGCGTCCTTCTACATCTACTACTGATCTGCACTCTCTTGCTCAATGGTTTCCTTTTCTACATCTGGGACATAATCTCGGTTGTGGTTGGATGTTGGTTACACTGGCTTTTCTTCTGCTTAATTTCGGGCAATCTCGCTTTAAATGACTCATCTGCTTGCAATAGAAGCATGCCCTGGGAGGGGTAGCCCTGCTGCGCGCATTTTGCAGTCTCTGAGTTATGGCTGCAGCTATTACCTGTCCTTGCACTACAGTGTCATTGATGTCCCTGCAAACTTTGAGGTACACATTTAAATCTTTATTTTTCCAAGGTCTGATAGCCTCTTTACACAATTTATTTGCTTGCTCATAGGCCAACTGTTTTACTAGGGGCATTGCTGTGTCAACATCTCTAAATATACGGCCTGCAGTTTGCATCAACTTTGCCAAGAAGTCTGCATAAGGCTCATTTGGTCCTTGGAGTACTTTAGATAATTGACTCTGTAAATCACTAATGCCCTGGAGTGTTTTCTAGGCCTTGACAGCTGCTGTAGCTATTTGCATATACACAGCAGGAGGGTAATTTATCTGATTATGCTGTCTTAGGTAAGGTCCTGTGCCCATTAGCATCTCTAGGTTCTACTGATTGTTCTCTGCGGCAGCGTTGCGCCGGGCAGTGTCTTGAGAAAGCTCTGCCCACGCAGTTTTGAATAGCAGGTACTGACTTCTAGTAAGGCATGCTCAGGCTACATTAGCCCAATCATTTGGTGTTAGATTCTGAGTGGCTAATGACTCCACTATGGCCACAGTGAACGCTGCTTGCACTCTATAGGTGGTGGCAGCTTCTTTTAGGCTTTTAACAAGCTTAAAATCTAGGGCTTGATGGTATTTTTGCTGGGTGTTTGGATCTTCTATTACTGGGAAGGCTGCATTCCCCTCCATGGTTAGCCATTCCCTCCATCTATTCTTGCCTAATTGTTCTTGGCACCCCTGGCCACTACAATATGAGTAACTCTGGTAAAGGGGTGGCTCTGCTCTATAGGTTGGAGAGCAAAATGGATAATTTGGGGCGGTTGGCACAATCTCCTCTACCTTACTGCTCTTATTGGGGAGAGGGGCTGAGCTAGTCTCTCCTTCCTCTCTGCTTATTCTCAGTCGGCTCAGTGAGGAGCACAATGTGGGCCGATGTCCTCTCTGAGCAGCCCTAGCCTCTAACTCTTCTCCTGATAATTCTTGGTCCTCTTCCTCATCAGAGGACCCCCCCTGTGTAGATCCACTTTCAGATGCTTTCGCAGAGGCTCTTTCCTCTTTCACTTCTTCAAGAATCTCCTCTCCCTCCCTTATGGCTTCTCTACAACTAGGTTTATTCTCCTTTAGGCAGCTCTTAACCAGCCCCCATATGGGGAGCGTCCCAGCCGGGAGCGGCTCCCTGCGATCTGCGCTGCGCAGATCCTCGCCTAACTTTTCCCACACGGGGGTAGTGATTCTTCCTGCATCTAGGAACCACGGAGCATGCTTCTCCACCGTGTGGAGGAAAGCCCTTGCGGTTTTTGTTTTTAATGAGGTTCCGTTGGCCCTCAGGAGTGCTCTCAAAGGCTCTTCTACTCTAATTCGAGACTCTTCAGATCCCATGTTAGCGATTAAAGGATAAAAGGCTACTTCTAAGTTTATGGGTAAAGGGAACTCTTATCGCTAACCTGCATTCGTCGCTATACCGCGAACTTTCCTTGCTTCGTCGCTTTCCCGCGAACTTTCCTGGCTTCGTCGCTATCCCGCGAACTTTCACTGGCGCCCTAACTTTTCATAACATTTTTGACAAAACAAAACAGTACAACAAAGAACACTATGACGGACAGACAAAACAGAAATCTCCACCACAGCCGCTTGCTATCTCCTTTCCTACTCCTACATTTGCTTTGCTCGTTGGTCCACTCACCCTTCTCATCTGAGGCGCCTTCCCGAGCAATCCTTCTGAACGGGGTCCACAGGTACTGCTTCAGGGTAAGAAGCTCTATGGCGTCTGCGTCTACTAGTTTCTCCTCTGGGTGGTTGGAGAAAAACTCCCGGGTTTCGGCACCAGATACCGCGTTCGCCCCTTGTTGCAGTGACGACAGCGATACGTACACAGACTTGGTTCACTTCAGTTCTTTATTGTTGCTCGGAAGGCCGGGAGAAGGTGAGTGAGAAGAAGCAACAGCCGGGGGGAGCGAATGAGAAGAAGAATGAGGGGAGAGAGGGAGACAGAGATTGAGAGAGTGGGAAAGAGAGTGAGAGAGTGAGAGAGAGAGAGAGAGAGAGAGAGAGAGTGAGAGAGTGAGTGAGAGAGTGCTTCTCTTTCCTGCTTATGCCTTATATAAAGGAAGCTGGCCTATGGTGATCAAGATCATGCAAGCCTATAGGAGCAACTTCCTTATGCTAATGCCACCAAACTAGGCAGGGTGGCGCCCAGGAAGCGTGCGCCACCTTAGGGCATTGGTCAACTAGAGTGGAAGGGCGGTGTTCAGCCATAGTGGGACTCAGCCTCGGCCGTAGGCCGGCCCCTACAGGCTGTGGGTTTGTTGTATATGGCCTTTATTATGTTGAGGTACTTGCTCTGTGTAACGATTTTGTTGAGAGTTTTTATCATGAATGGATGTTCAATTTTGTCGAATGCTTTTTCAGCATCTATGCAAATGATCATGTGGTTTCTGTCCTTCTTTTTGTTGATGTGGTGGATGATGTTGATGGATTTTCAAATGTTGTACCATCCTTGCATCCCTGAGATGAATCCCACTTGGTCATGGTATATGATCCTCTTGATGTATTTTTGAATTCAGTTTGCTAATATTTTGTTGAGTATTTTTGCATCTATGTTCATCAGGAATATTGGTCTGTAATTTTCCTTTTTCATGGGGTCTTTGCCTGGTTTTCATATTAGAGTGATGCTGGCTTCGTAGAATGAGTTTGGAAGTGTTCCCTCCTCTTCTATTTTTTGGAAAACTTTAAGGAGAATGTCTTCTCTATATGTCTGATAAAATTCAGCAGTGAATCCATCTGGCCCAAGGGTTTTGTTCTTGGGTAGTTTTTTGATTACTGAGTCAATTTCTTTGCTGGTAATTGGTTTGTTTAGATTTTCTGTTTCTTCCTTGGTCAGTCTTGGAAGGTTGTATTTTTCTAGGAAGTTGTCCACTTCTTCTGGGTTTTGCAGCTTGTTAGTATATAGATTTTTGTAATATTCTCTAACAATTCTTGTATTTCTGTGGGATCCGTCATGATTTTTCCTTTTTCACTTCTGATTCTTTTTATGTTTGTAGATTCTCTTTTTCTCTTAATAAGTCTGGCTAGGGGCCTATCTATTTTGTTTATTGTCTCAAAGAACCAGCTCTTGGTTTCAGTGATTTTTTCTATTGTTTTATTCTTCTCAATATTATTTATTTCTTCTCTGATCTTTATTATGTACTTCTTTTGGCTGACTTTGGGCCTCATTTGTTCTTCTTTTTCCAGTTTCACTAATTGTGACTTTAGACTATTCATTTGGGAATGTTCTTCCTTCTTTAGATAGACCTGGATTGCTATATACTTTCCTCTTAGAACTGCCTTGGCTGTGTCCCGCAGAAGTTGGGGCTTTATGCTGTCACTGTCATTTGTTTCCATACATTGCTTGATCTCTGTTTTAATTTGGTCATCGATCCATTGATTATTTAGGAGCATGTTGTTAAGCCTCCATGTGTTTGTGAGCCTTTTTGTTTTCTTTGTACAATTTATTTCTAGTTTTATGCCTTTGTGGCCTGAGAAGTTGGTTGGTAGAATTTCAATCTTTTTGAATTTACTGAGGCTCTTTTTGTGGCCTAGTATGTGGTCTATTCTGGAGAATGTTCCATGTGCACTTGAGAAGAATGTATATCCTGCTGCTTTTGGGTGTAGAGTTCTGTAGATGTCTGTTAAGTCCATCTGTTCTAGCGTGTTGTTCAGTGCCTCTGTGTCCTTACTTATTTTCTGTCTGTGGATCTGTCCTTTGGAGTGAGTGGTGTGTTGAAGTCTCCTAAAACGAATGCATTGCAGTCTATTTCCTCCTTTAATTATGTTAATATTTGTTTCACATATGTTGGTGCTCCTGTATTGGGTGGATAGATATTTATAATGGTTATATCCTCTTGTTGGGCTGACCCCTTTATCATTATATAATGTCCTTCCTTATCTCTTCTTACTTTCTTTGTTTTGAAGACTATTTTGTCTGATACCAGTACTTCCATACCTGCTTTTTTCTCCCTATTGTTTGCATGAAATATCTCTTTCCATCTCTTGACTTTTAGTCTGTGTATGTCTTTGGGTTTGAGGTGTGTCTCTTGTAAGCAGCATATAGATAGGTCTTGCTTTTTTATCCATTCTGTTACTCTGTATCTTTTGATAGGTGCATTTAGTCCATTTACATTTAGGGTGATTATTGAAAGATATGTACTTATTGCTATTGCAGGCTTTGGATTCGTGCTTACCAAAGGCTCAAAATTAGCTTCTTTACTATCTAACTGTCTAACTTAACTCACTTATTAAGCTATTATAAACACAGTCTGATGATTCTTTATTTCTCTCCCTTCTTATTCCTCCTCCTCCATTCTTCATATGTTGGGTGTTTTGCTCTGTGCTCTTTTATGTTTCCTTTGACTGCTTTTGTGAGTAGTTAATTTTATTTTTTAACTTTAGTTAGTATTTGGTTGGTCTGCTTTCTTTGCTGTGATTTTATATTCTCTGGTGACATCTATTTAGCCTTTGGAGTACTTCCATCTATAGCAGACCCTCTAAAATACCCTGTAGAGGTGGTTTGTGGGAGGCAAATTCCCTCAACTTTTGCTTGTCTGGGAATTGTTTAATTCCTCCTTCATATTTAAATGATAGTCGTGCTGGATACAGTATCCTTGGTTCAAGGCCCTTCTGTTTCATTGCATTAAGTATATCATGCCATTCTCTTCTGGCCTGTAGGGTTTCTGTTGAGAAGTCTGATGACAGCTTGATGGGTTTTCCTTTGTAGGTGACCTTTTTTCTCTCTCTGGCTGCCTTTAATACTCTGTCCTTGTCCTTGATCTTTGCCATTTTAATTATTATGTGTCTTGGTGTTGTCCTCTTTGGGTCTCTTGTGTTGGGAGTTCTGTAGGCCTCCATGGTCTGAGAGACTATTTCCTCCCCCAGTTTGGGGAACTTTTCAGCAATTATTTCTTCAAAGACACTTTCTATCCCTTTTTCTCTCTCTTCTTCTTCTTGTACCCCTGTAATGCAGATATTGTTCCATTTCGATTGGTCACTCAGTTCTCTTAATATTCTTTCTTTCCTGGAGATCCTTTTATCTCTCTCTGCATCAGCTTCTCTGTGTTCCTGTTCTCTGATTTCTATTCCATTAACAGCCTCTTGCATCTCGTCCATTCTGCTCTTAAGTCCTTCCAGAGATTGTTTTATTTCTGTAATCTCCCTCCGGACTTCATCCCTTAGCTCTTGCATATTTCTCTGCAGCTCCATCAGCATGGTTATGACCTTTATTTTGAATTCTTTTTTGGGGAGATTGGTTAAATCTATCTCCCCAGGCCCTCTCTTGGGTGTTTTCTGGGTAATTTTGGACTGGACCAAATTCTTCTGCCTTTTCATGGTCATAGAGGTAGCTGTAGGCAGGTAGTGCATGTGTCAGCTGGAACAACAAAGTCCTTTCCTGCTTGCTGGTCATCTTGCCCTCCTGCTCTGCCTGTGTCAGTTACCCGCACTCCTGGGCAGCCTCCAGATTAATCCCCTAAGCTGCTATGGGTGGGGTATCCATCAGAGTAGTACAGAGCCCTGCGGGGGTGGCCAGCACTCCGGGTGTGCTCTCCTGCGAGAGCAGCACCCCCGCCAGACAGCTGCATGGTAGCGGTGGCCTTTGGGTTTGGCCTGGGTGGCTGTGCACTGGGAGAAGATTCTGGGTGGCTGCTGGGGGCACAGCCACTCCTGGCCCACAGGCTCATGCAGGCCACTCCCAGGCTCCTTGCTCGGCCTCCGCCACAACCAGGGCTCACACGGGCCACTCCCAAGCCACTCATTCGGCCGCCGCCACCACCACCAGCTCACACAGGCCACTCTTCAGCTACTGGGCCAGTGTGTCAGGGTCCACACTGGCTTAGGGAACAACTGGAAGGCCTCTTATTGCCATGAGGGGCTTCAGAGTTGTGCTGCCATGCAGGGGGTTAGGTTACCTAGAGTTCCCCAGGATTCCCAGCTGCTGGGCTGAGTGTTCCAGGATAATTCCATCCAGCTGTGAGATCCCTGTCCCTTTAAGACTTTCAAAAAGCACTTGCTTTTCTTTTGTCCCAGGGGAGCCGGCCGCTAGCAGATTTTACTTTTCCATTTCTCTAATATCTAGCACACTGTGCACTGTGTGTCTGTGCTCCCGGTGCAGATTACTAGAGCTGATTGTTTAGCAGTCCTGGGCTTTCACTCCCTCCCTGCTCCAACTCCTTTCTTCCCGCAGAGGAGCTGGGGTGGGAGGGGTGCTCGGGTCCCGGGTCCCGCAAGGCTGTGGCTTGTATCTTATCCCCTTCATGTGATGCTGAGTTCTCAAAGATGTAGATGTAGCCTGGCTGTTGTACTGTATCCACTGGTCTCTCTTTTAGGCATAGTTGTATTTGTTGTATTTTTTAAAATATGTGTTTTTTGGAGGAGATTTCTGCTGAACTACTCACACTGCCATCTTGGCTCCCCCTCCACACAAGGACATTTTTAGGGTCATAAAAATGTTCCATATCTTGATTGAGGGGATGACTGCTACATAAAATTACCAAAATCCATTACACTGTGTTCTACAGTGTGTACAAAGTGATCTGTATACAATGAAAATGCCTAAATTTTATTATACATAAATAATGCTTCAATTAAACTAGAAAAAAATTTAAATACCCCATGCAATATCCATTTTAATGCTATCATTATGGCATTGTCTTTGGGGCAGGCAATACTTTCTGGTTCCCACTCACAGCTAGCATCACTCACTTATGTGGCAACTGACCAAGTTTCGGGATTAGCCTCAGCTTGGCTCCATCACCTCTGTGCTTTCTAAAGGGACAAATAGCTGTCTCCTTTGCTGGCCAGCAGAGCAACTACTATGTAAGGACTTTCTGCTTCCAGGAGGGGAACCGAACAGCAGCAGGAATGAAGCCACCCACCCTTTGGGACAAAGCCCAGGGAACAGTGGCTGGAGCAGAGACACTTTCAGATGCTCCTCACTGTACTCAGGGAGGCCTGAGCCCGGGACAGTGTACCAAACAGGGAAAGATGCTACAAAAGTGAGGTTCTGAGCAGGAATCCTGCAGGAGGTCTCAAATCCAATCTGGGAATGTACAGCAGGGAAAACCATTCATTGGAAGCAGCATTCATGATGCCGTTGTGTTAAGAATAAATATGAGGCCATCAATTCAAATAACCAGGTGGATTGTTTATTTATTTGAATAAATAAACCTTCTTTTCCACTTTATCAAGTGGTGGTGAATTAGCTAGTTGGTCATTTTGTTCGTGTGTGACATTGGAAGGGTGTGTTTTAGTTTGATTTATTTTGAAAGAAGAACCCAAGACATGAATTTGCATGCAGGTAGTTTAGGGAGGAAGGTAATCCAGGGGAGCAGCATGAGGGATGGAGACAGGAAGGCTGAGAGGGAAGGAAACCCCATCAGGGCTATGCTCCTGCAATGGAGATGTCCTGAGAAACTCGGCATCACCTCTTCAGAGGACCGGAAGTCAGGCATTTCTCATTGACTTCCAGCTCCCATGAGTTGAGGGTCACAGGGGGCTATTTTCCAGAGCTGTACATACCTGAACAAAGCCACTTTTTGTGGCTTAGGAAAAAGTCCCGAAAAGCAGTGAACCCCTGCTGGAGCACACATTTGTGTGGGCTCTGAACAGCCCACTGCAGCCACCCTGCACTCCGGTGAGTGGAGGGCTGTGGTGCCAACTGCAGGTGAGGGTCCAAAGGAGGACAGGTAGGTGGCAATAACAATCTTTCCAGCCAAAGAGAGTACAGACTCATCATCCCCCGAGACACTACAGGGACAGAGCAGACAGGCCCCTCGTGGGGTGTTGGGGTGCTCCCTCGGTGCTGCTCAGAGGAAGTGAGGTGAGAGTGGAGAGCTTCCCATGTCACTGTTGGCTCTCTGAACCTGTGACCCTGTGGTGGTGCGGGTCTCCCGCACTCTGGGAGAACTGGAGGTGCAAGATTGCTACCATGTGCTATTCATCCCAAAACTTAGACTAAGCCATCACACAAACACATGGAGAAGCTTTAATGGTTTCATTTTAATAGAATCCAATTCCTCCAAGACAAGCTGGGGGCATACTTCCTGCCCTGTGCTTTGCACCTGCAGTGAAGATCCAGAACCAAATGGAAGACAAGGTGCATTGGGGACAATCTGATACCCCAGCATCATTCCTAGCATAGGTGGACAGAATATGCACATGTGTAATAAGAGCTCCAGGGGTCACCAGGCACTTGACAAATGACCTGGGGATTATGTGCTTTTAAACTTTTCTTTGGAGACAGGGGATGATCAGCAGGTTTTTGACACTTTTGAAATATCTGCTGAATGTGCCCACCTGCTCTACAGAGATTACTCCTTCCTGGAGCTTGGAGCCAATGTCTCTAATTCTCTAAGAAGCTCACAACCTGGAACAAAACTCTTGTTCTCCCAGAGGAGAACCAAACCCCCAAGCAGCTCACTGAGGAGAAACCAGAAGGCAAGACAGATTTTAGAGAAGCTCTTACTAACGAAAAACTTGCATTAATGATGGTGTTTCCCCATATCACTGATTTCCAGGACCTGTCTGAACACTTTGGGTGACCAAGAGGCCAGCCTACCCCAAGGGTGTATTTGATTTTCAATTGAAAAGGCTGCACTAATTTAAGCAGTTCCAGAATGGCTAACAAGTATGAACAAAGCTTTAGAATGGAGGTAAGAGTAAAAATGTAATGGCTGCTTTCATTTTTAATGAACAGATCAATTTTACAATAGAGATGATAGATTAGAGCACCTAACAAGTCAAGCTCATAGACACATTTCCCGTGAATAATTCTCTGGTAAACACTGACCTAGCCTAGGAAAGAGGCTGGGATATCAGATTATCCCAAATGTGCTTCCTTGTCTTCTCTTCAGATGTGTGGCCTTTCACAGCAGGTGTTGCAGGACAGTGTGCAGAAACCATATTTGTGAGTGAGTCTTTGTGTGTGTTTAAACAATTTTCCATCTTTATGCCAACTTTTCTATACTCTGATGTTTTACGTATGAATTCATGACCATTTATCTTAACCTTTATTAAAGGTTTCACTGAGAGTGAACCACAGAGTGTGATGTGTGTATATGTGTGGGTGTGGGTGTGTGTGAATTCATAAAGAATATAAAAGCATACAGTGAACATAGGCAATGAAGAGAGTTTCTTAGTGATGTCGTAAGTGCCATATAGGTGCTAACTGGCTTCGTGACCATAGCTCTTTTGTTGTAATCATATGTATCAAAGAAGCATCTCCTCAGTAACTGCTGAGGAGAAGATGTATTTTTCACAATGGAGAAAATTTCAGTTTCTCGAATGGGCTCTCTCACACTTCTCCCCTACCCCACTGATTTGTTGTCAGCCCCACCAGATTAGTCAAGACACGCCTGTGAAGAGGCTTTGGAGGCAGGTGGTAGACTGTTTCACTATGGCTTTGGGTTGGAAAAATTTTTAAGTAAACCCAAGCCTTACTAACCGAATGACATTCAACAAGTTTCCTAGATGTAGAAGACCCAGTTTCCTTATATGGAAAATCGGTAGTATAGTAAGACACACCACTTCACCCAGATTACTATAGAGATATATAAATTAGATAGTGAGTGTTAATCTCAGCACAGTGCCAGACACAAAACATCTGCTCAATTAATGATAATAATTGTGAACATGGTATGCCTGATGACTTTTTATGCACATAGCACCAATGCTTGAATACCTCCTCGATTTGTTTCTATCTTAGGGCCAGTCTCGTTCTTTGGGCAGCACATTGGAAGCTCCTTTTTAAATGGTCCATGAGAGCACAAAACTCAATAACACTAATATTCCATAGAGTTGCAACCAGGAGAGAATAGCCATGAAAGAGTTAATGCAGCTTTGCCTGCTGCATCCATGGTGTGGATCCCATATGCGGTGCTACTAAGAGACTGCTGGGCATTTTATTTTATGACGGAAGCTGGGTAACTTCCCACATATGTCGTGGACTTCCTGGGGAATGACAGCTGGAGCAGTACTCGGGGCAAGTATTAGCACTAAATGCCCATATTAGAAAAGAAGAAATGTTGCAAATCAGTGACTTAAACTTCCTCCTTTAAAAATTAGAAAAAAAAAGAGCAACCTGACCCAAAAATTTTAAATAGAGAGGAAATAATAAAGAACAGAAATCAACAAAACAGAAAACAGAAAATTAACAAACAGAGAAAACCAAAGAAGAAAAAAGCTGATTCGTTGATAAGCTCAATAAAATGGATAAATTTCAAGTCAGATTGATCAGGAAACAGAACACAAGTCAAGTATGAGAGACGTAGAATCATCACAGGTTCTGAAGATATTAAAAGGATTTTAGGGAACATTATGAACAACCGACTAATAATGCCAATAAACAGATTAAATAGATACATCATTTGAAAGATACTACTTACTAATATTAACTTAGAAAGAAAGAAATACTCTGAGCAGTCCTATATTTATTACAGAAATTGAACTGAATTTTAAGTTAAAAGCCTTCCCAAAAAGAAAACTCCAAGAAGATAGCTTCACCGTTGAATTCTAAAAAAAACATTAAGAAGCCAAAAGTCATTACAACAAAACTATAGAATAGATAGGATAGTATCCCTCATAAACACAGATGCAAAAATTCTAAATAAGGTTTTACCTAATTGATTCCAAGAATATTAAAAGAATAATTATGGTCAACTTGGGTTTGTCCCAGGAATACATGATTGGTTTAATATTTAAAAATCAGTCAATGTAGTTCATATTAATAATCTAAAAAAGAGACCATATAATCAAATAGATACACGGAAAAAAGGTATTCAACTAATTCAATATTCATTCCCAATGAAAACTCCCAGAAAACTAGGAATAGGAACTCCTTAACCTGATAAAGACTATCTACAAGATTGCTTGCTCTCACCACTCTATTCAATATTGTACTAGAGATGATTGCCAGTGCATTAGGAAATGAAAATAAAAATGAAAAGGCATTCATATTGCAAAGGAAGAAGTAAAATTACCTTTATTTGCAGATCATATGATCATCTATACAGAAAATTCAATGGCATATACAAAAATCTTTAACAATTATTGAGTTCATTAAGGTTGCAGGATAGAAAAATCAGTATGCAAAATAAATTTGTTTTTATAATAGCAATAAACAATTAGAAACTATAACTTTAAAAATACAATAGCATCAAAAACATGAAATACTTAATGACAAAATTCGACAGAAAGAACAAAAGACTTCAACACTGAAAAACAACAAAACAGTGATGAGAGAAATTAAAGATGTAATTAAATGTACAATTATACTGTGTTCATGTGTCGGAAGGCCCAGAATTTTTAAGATGTTAATTCTTTCCAAATTATTTTATCAGTCTAATTCAATCCCAGTCATATTCCAAGCAGATTTTCTTTGTATAAATTAACAAACTCATTCAAAAAAACCTGTGGAAATGTGAGGAATCTAGAATAACCAAAACAATTTGATAAAGAAAAAAGTTGGAAGACAAATATTACTGATTTCTAGACTTATTATAAAACTCCAGTAATCAAAACAGTGTTTTAGCATCAAATAGATACAGAATATCGTCCAGATCACATATACATACCCAACTGATTTTAGAAATATGCATAAATTTAGTGCAGTGCAGAAAGGAGCTTTTTCAACAAATAATGCTGGAACAATTGGACTTCCATAGACAAACAAGCAAACAAGCTTTTATTCATAGCTTGCATCATGCACAAAAATTAACCCAAAAGCAGTATGAACCTATATGAAAAGTTTAAAATAATAAAACTTCCAGAAAAAAAAACAGAAAATCTTCATGACATTGTGTCAAAGAGATCTTAGATATGGTATCAAATGATCCATAAAGGAACAAGCTGATCACTGCTGTTTGAAGTTAAACCTTAAAATTTTTTATTATTTTAAAAGTCAACTTAAAAATTTCTGCCATTTGAAAGACACTGTCAAGCAAATAAAAAGACAAGACATAACCTGGGGTAAAAAATTTGCAGATTGTATATCTGATAAAGGACCTGCATCCAAAATATATCAAGAACTCTCAAAACTTAACAATAAGAAAACAACGCAATGAAAAGGGGCAATAAATCTGATCAGATACTTCCCCAAAGTAGATACACAGATGGGAATCACAAAAATGTAAATACACACACACACAAATTAAATGGACATTAGGAAATTCAAATTAAAACCACCACAAGATACCATTACATATCTATCATTAGAACAGCTAAAATTAAAAGGGCTGACCTTACCAAATTTGGCAAAGATGTGGGAGAACTGGGGAAAACTTCAGTTGGCACAAGTAAGCTGAAAAACAATTTGAAAGTTTCTTAAGGAGTTAAATATTCATCTACTATATGATTCATTCTGTTAATTTCAATAAAGTTACTAAAATTATATTATCTATTTTGTGTATGAAGTGCCTATATGCACTTTATTTTTGGTATCATTAATCTACAATTACATGAGGAATATTGTTTACTAGACTCCCCCCTTCACCAAGTCCCCCCCACATACCCCATTAGTCACTGTCCATCAGCGTAGTAAGATGCTGTAAAATCACTACTTGTCTTCTCTGTCTTGCACATCCCACTCCGTGCCTCCCCCCATATTATACATGCTAATCGTAATGCCCCCTTTCTTCTCCCCCCACTTCTCCCTCCCTTACCACCCATCCTCCCCAGTCCCTTTCCCTTTGGTAACTATTAGTCCATTCTTGGGTTCTGTGATTCTGCTGCTGTTTTGTTCCTTCAGTTTTTCCTCTGTTCTTATATTCCATATATGAGTGAAATCATTTGGTACTTGTCTTTCTCAGCCTGGCTTATTTCACTGAGAACAATACCCTCTAGCTCCATCCATGTTGTTGCAAATGGTAGGATTTGTTTTCTTCTTATGGCTGAATAATATTCCATTGTGTATATGTACCACCTCTTCTTTATCCATTCATCTACTGATGGACACTTAGGTTGCTTCCAATTCTTGGCTATTGTAAATAGTGCTGCGATAAACATAGGGGTGCATCTGTCTTTTTCAAACTGGGCTGCTGCATTCTTAGGGTAAATTCCTAGGAGTGGGATTCCTGGGTCAAATGGTATGTCTATTTTGAGCTTTTTGAGGAACCTCCATACTGCTTTCCACAATGGTTGAAATAGTTTACATTCCCACCAGCAGTGTACGAGGTTTCATCTTTCTCCACACCCTCACCAACATGTGTTGTTTGTCTTTTGGATGGTGGCGATCCTTACTGGTGTGAGGTGATATCTCATTGTGGTTTTAATTTGCATTTCTCTGATGACTAGCGATGTGGAGCATCTTTTCATGTGTCTGTTGGCCATCTGGATTTCTTCTTTGGAGAACTGTCTGTTCAGCTCCTCTGCCCAATTTTTTAATTGGGTTGTTCGCTTTTTGTTTGTTGAGGTGTGTGAGTTCTTTATGTATTTTGGATGTCAACCCTTTATTGTATCTGTCATTTATGAATATATTCTCCCATACTGTAGGATGCCTTTTTGTTCTATTGATGGTGTCCTTTGCTGTACAGAAGCTTTTCAGCTTGATATAGTCCCACTTGTTCATTTTTGCTTTTGTTTCCTTGCCCGGGGAGATATGTTCATGAAGAAGTCGCTCATGTTTATGTCCAAGAGATTTTTGCCTATGTTTTTTTTCTAAGAGTTTTATGGTTTCATGGCTTACATTCAGGTCTTTGATCCATTTTGAATATACTTTTGTGTATGGAGTTAGACAATGATCCAGTTTCATTCTCTTATCTGTAACTGTCTAGTTTTGCCAACACCAGCAGTTGAAGAGGCTGTCATTTCCCCATTTTATGTCCATGGCTTCTTTATCATATATTAATTGACCATATATGTTTGGATTAATGTCTGGAGGCTCTATTCTGTTCCAATGGTCTGTGACTCTGTTCTTGTGCCAGTACCAAACTGTCTTGATTATTGTGGCTTTGTAGTAGAGCTTGAAGTTGGGGAGCGAGATCCCTCCCACTTTATTGTTCCTTCTCAAGATTGCTTTGGATATTTGGGGTCTTTTGTGGTTCCATATGAATTTTAGAACTATTTGTTCCAGTTCATTGAAGAATGCTGTTGATAATTTGATAGAGATTGCATTGAATCTGCAGATTGTTTTGGGCAGGATGGCCATTTTGACGATATTAATTCTTCCTAGCCAAGAGCATGGGATGAGTTTCCATTTGTTGTCCTCTTTAATTTCTCTTAAGAATGTCTTGTAGTTTTCAGGGTATAGGTCTTTCACCTCCTTGCTTAGGTTTATTCCTAGGTATTTTTTTTTAATGCAATTGTAAATGGAACTGTTTTCCTGATTTCTCTTTCTATTAGTTCATTGTTAGTGTATAGAAAAGCCACAGTTTTCTGTGTATTAATTTTGTATCCTGCAACTTTGCTGTATTCTGATATCAGTTCTAGTAGTTTTGGAGTGGAGGCTTTAGGGTTTTTTATATACGATATGATGTCATCTGCAAATAGTGACAGTTTGACTTCTTCTTTACCAATCTGGATTCCTTGTATTTCTTTGTTTTGTCTAATTACCGTGGCTAGGACCTCCAGTACTATGTTGAATAACAGTGGGGAGAGTGGGCATCCCTGTCTTGTTCCCGATCTCAGAGGAAATGCTTTCAGCTTCTTGCTGTTCAGTAAGATGTTGGCACTGGGTTTTGTCGAATGCTTTTTCAGCCTCTATGGAGATGATCATGTGATTTTTTTCCTTCTTTTTGTTGATGTGGTGGATGATGTTGATGGATTTTCGAATGTTGTACCATCCTTGCATCCCTGAAATGAATCCCACTTGGTCATGGTGTATGATCCTCTTGATGTACTTTTGAATTCGGATTGCTAATATTTTGTTGAGTATTTTTGCATGTATGTTCATCAGGGATATTGGTCTGTAATTTTCTTTTTTGCTGGGGTCTTTGCCTGCTTTTGTTATTAGGGTGATGCTGGCTTCATAGAATGAGTCTAAAAGTATTTCCTCCTCTTCTGTGTTTTGGGAAACTTTAAGAAAAATGGGTATTATGTCTTCTCTGTATGTCTGATAAAACTCTGCAGTAAATCCATCTGGCCTGGGAGTTTTGCTCTTGGGTACTTTTTGATCACCGATTCAATTTCTTTGCTGGTATTTGGTCTGTTTAGATTTTCTGTTTCTTCTTTGGTCAGTATTGGAAGGTTGTATTTTTCTAGGAAGTTGTCCATTTCTTCTAGGTTTTCCAGCTTGTTAGCATATAGTTTTTTGTAGTACTCTCTAATAATTCTTTGCATTTCTGTGCGGTCTGTCGTGATTTTTCCTTTCTCATTTCTGATTCTGTTGATGTCTGTAGATTCTCTTTTTCTTTTTATAAGTCTGGCTTATCTATTTTGTTTATTTTCTCAAAGAACCAGCTCTTGGTTTCTTTGATTTTCTCTATTGTTATATTCTTCTCAATTTTATTTATTTCTTCTCTGGTTTTTAATATGTCCCTCCATCTGCTGACCTTAGACCTCATTTGTTCTTCTTTTTCCAATTTCGATAATTGTGACATTAGACTATTCAATTGGGATTGTTCTTCCTTCTTTAAATATGCCTGGATTGCTATATACTTTCCTCTTAAGACTGCTTTTGCTGTGTCCCACAGAAGTTGGGGCTTAGTGTTGTTGTTGTCATTTGTTTCCATATATTGCTGGATCTCCATTTTAATTTGGTCGTTGATCCATTGATTATTTAGGAGCATGCTGTTAAGCCTCCATGTGTTTGTGAGACTTTTTGCTTTCTTTGTACAATTTATTTCTAGTTTTATATGTTTGTGGTCTGAAAAGTTGGTTGGTAGGATTTCAATCTTTTGGAATTTACTGAGGCTCTTTTTGTGGCCTAGTATGTGGTATATTCTGGAGAATGTGTTGTTCAGTGCCTCTGTGTCCTTACTTATTTTCTGTCTGGTGGATCTGTCCTTTGGAGTGAGTGGTGTGTTAAAGTCTCCCAGAATGAATGCATTGCATTCTATTTCCTCTTTTAATTCTGTTAGTATTTGTTTCACATATATTGGTGCTCCTGTGTTGGGTGCATATATATTTATAATGGTTATATCCCCTTGCTGGACTGAGCCCTTTATCATTATGTAATGTCCTTCTTTATCTCTTGTTACTTTCTTTATTTTGAAGTCTATTTTTTCTGATACTAGTATTGCAACACCTGCTTTTCTCTCTCTGTTGTTAGTATTAAATATCCTTTTCCATCCCTTGACTTTTAATCTGTGCATGTCTTTCGGTTTGAGGTGAGTCTCTTGTAAGCAACATATAGATGGGTCTTGCTTTTTTATCCATTCTATTACTCTGTGTCTTTTGATTGGTGCATTCAGTCCATTTACATTTAGGGTGATTATTGAAAGACTTGTACTTATTGCCATTGCAGGCATTAGATTTGTAGCTTCAAGGTTAGCTTCTTTACTACCTTACTGTCTGACTTAACTTGCTTATTGAGCTATTATAAACACAGTCTGATGATTATTTCTCTCCCTTCTTATTCCTCCTCCTCCATTCTTCATATGTTGAGTGTTTTGTTCTGTGCTCTTTTTAGGAGTGTTCCCATCTAGAGCAGTCCCTCTAAGATACCCTGTAGAGGTGGTTTGTGGGAGGCAAATTCCCTCAACTTTTGCTTGTCTGGGAATTGTTTAATCCCTTCTTCATATTTAAATAATAATCGTGCGGGATACAGTATCCTTGGTTCAAGGCCCTTCTGTTTCATTGCATTAAATATATCATGCCATTCTCTTCTGGCCTGTAAGGTTTCTGTTGAGAAGTCTGATGATAACCTGATGGGTTTTCCTTTGTAGGTGACCTTTTTTCTCTCTCTGGCTGCCTTTAATACTCTGTCCCTGTCCTTGATCTTTGCCATTTTAATTATTATGTGTCTTGGTGTTGTCCTCTTTGGGTCCCTTCTCTTGGGAGTTCTGTGTGCTTCCGTAGTCTGAGCCACTATTTCCTCCCCCAGTTTGGGGAAGTTCTCAGCAAATATTTCTTCAGACACTTTCTATCCTTTTTTCTCTCTCTTCTTCTTCTGGTACCCCTATAATGTGGATATTTTTCCTTTTGGATTGGTCACACAGTTCTCTTAATATTGTTTCATTCCTGGAGATCCTTTTATCTCTCTCTGCATCAGCTTCCATGCGTTCCTGTTCTCTGGTTTCTATTCCATCAATGGCCTCTTGCATCTTATCCATTCTGCTTATAAATCCTTCCAGAGATTGTTTCAATTCTGTAATATCCCTCCAGACGTCGTCCCTTAGCTCTTGTATATTTCTCTGTAGCTCTATCAGCATGTTTATGATTTTTATTTTGAATTCTTTTTCAGGGAGACTAGTTAGGTCTGTCTCTGCAGATCCTTTCTCAGGTGTTGTCTGAACTATCTTGGACTGGACTAAATTTTTTTGCCTTTTTATGTTGATAGCAGTGGCTGTAGGCAGGTTGCAGGTGTGTCAGCTGGGAAAAGAAAGTCCTTTCCTGCTTGCTGGATGCCTTTCCCTTCTCCGCTGCCTGTGTCAGTTACCCGCACTCCTGGAGCAGCCACCAGGTTAGCCCCCTAAGCTGCTGTGGGCGGGGTCTCCGTCAGAGCAGTGCAGAGCCCTGCAGGGAGTGGCAGGCATGCCAGGTGTGCTCCTCTGCAATAGCGGCGCCCCTGCTGGGCAGCTGTGTGCCAGCAGCATCCTTTGGTTCTGGCCATGGCGGCTGTGCATTGGGCTGGGATTCTGGTTGGCTGCTGGGAGTGCGGCTGCTCCCTCTGGCACCACTGCAGGTACATGCAGGCCTCTCCCCCATGGGCCTCTCCCAAGCTCCTATGGCACCACTGCCACTGGTGCGCGCAGGCCACACCTGGGCTGTTCGGTCACCACCGCGATGGACTCACATGAGCTGCTCCTCTGGCGCCGCAGGTGCATGTGATCTGCTCCTGGTCCCCCGGTGCACACTGCCACTCTCTCACTACTGGGCCAGTGTGTCAGGGTCCGCTCCAGTTGGAGGAACAACTGGCAGGCTGCTTAGTGCTGTGAGGGGCTTCAGAGCTGCGCTGCTGCCCCGGGGTTTAAGACGCCTAAAGTTCCCCGGGATTCCCAGCTGCTGTCTAAGTGTGCCGGGACAACTTCGTCCAGCTGTGGAGTCCCTGTCTCTTTAAGACTTGCAGAAAGCACTCGCTTTGCTTTTGTCTCAGGGGTGCCGCTTGCGGGTACCTGCCCACAGGTTTTGCTTTTCCATTTCTCTAATATCCAGCACCCCGTGTACCTTGTGTCTGCGCTCCGGGTGCAGATTTCTAGAGCTGGTTGTTTAGCAGTCCTGGGCTTTCACTCCTTTCCTGTTCCCACTCCTTTCTTCCTGCCGGGTTTTGGGGTGGGGGAGCGTTTGGGTCCCGCCTGGCTGCGGCTTGTATCTTACCCCCTTCATGTGATGTTGAGTTCTTGCAGATGTAGATGTATCCTGGCTGTTGTACTGCATCCACTGGTATCTCTTTTAGGAATAGTTGCATTTATTGTATTTTCATAAATAAACATGTTTTGGGGAGGAGATTTCCACTGAACTACTCATGCCGCCATCTTCCCGTGATCCCATAGGAGGCTTTTTAAAGATGCATATCACTAGGTGCCCTCAGCTTGGACTGAAATGGTCAGAGAGGCACAAAGAGGATACAAGCTTCTTATTCACAGACTTTAGGGAGCAGGAAGCAAGCTGAGAAGCTGACAGCTGCACACACCAACTGGCTTTCACGGACAAGGAATAGTGACCCAGAGGGTGAGACCAAGAGCTCAGAGTCATGAGTCATGGTAAATCATTCCTGGGAAGGAGTGAGACTGAGTCCCAAATAAGGAACTCCAACATCTGCCTTTAACTGCTATAGAGTAGTGATTCTTGTATGTTGTCCCTTTTCTGTCATTTTGAATAAGAATAGTCATAGTGGTTGTCCTATGCCATGTCCACCTTGGTATGTTAGGTATGTATGTGGTGGAGGATTTTTAGTTACATGTCTTTGGACTGAGAGGAACTGTATTCAAGGAACTAAACTTAAGGAACTTCAATCAAGAAGACTCATCCACAACTAGACTTGATTTAGAAGCCAAGATTCTTGATGTTGAACTGAAACTGTAATAGGATGAGGTTTTGAGGGATGTTTGGAATGGCATGTTTTGTATGTGGGCGGGATATGTATTTCTGGAGAGCCATAGGATGGTGATGGTCACTAGCCTCCAAAATAGTTCCTAACGAATCTTACCTCCTACTATTATTCTTGCCTTGTTGTAGTCCCTTCCCACATAGAATAGGGCATGTGGAAATTAGTCACTATTGCTGATAGTAGGTTATGAAAAAGATTGAGCTTTCTATCTTACTCTCTTTTTCATTACATGTGCTGAAAAGGCCCCTGTCACATGAGCAGCCCTATGGAAAGGTGTACCTGGCAGGAACTGAGGTCTCCTGCCGAGAGTCAGCATCACTTGCCAGCTATGCAAGTTAGCCATCTGGGAGATGGTCCTTTCTAGCACTGGTTGTCTGTGATAAAAAGAAATACCACCACAAACAGCTATAACTCTTTATTAATGACTAAATGATCCCAAGGCATTCAATTAAAATTTTTAGTATCTGTTTTGTCCAAAAAGAGCCATATCTATAGGTCTCCTTTGTCAGAAATGCCAAATTCTGACCCTGCTGGAGGCCCAGGAATTAATTGTTGTGTCTTTAGAGTAGAAGGGGTGGAGAAGCATGGCAAATTATGCTGAAAAGTAAGGTTGAATGTGCTAATACATGAGGATCTTGAACATGATACTAAGGAGTTTAGGGTTTTTTTAGGCAAAAGTTCTACACTTTAAAGTGATATAATTATATTTGTGTTTTAAAGATGAAATTATCGTCAATATGGAGAATTGGAAGAGAAAGAGAATGGAGTCCAGACCAATCATGAAATCAGTGAGATGCGTGTAGCATGAAGCATGTAAAAGCTACCGCTCCCCAGCACAAAATCAGGATGAGCGACGGACCACAGGAAGAAGAAGGTTACTTAAGAAGGCTATTTGCTCACTACTAGTTCTCTCCTCCACAGAAAATTGCAGGATATTAGTCTTAGGAAGGAATGAACTCAGAAGGGCCATCCCGCTGGAAGGGATGAGTGTGGCCGCAAAGTTCCCGAGAGCAAGATTCTTCTTTGCTGCTTCATGTCTACTTTAGGGACTTGCTTCATTAGACTGTGAAGAGGGACAGAAGACACTCCTTTTTAATAGCCCCTTGTTGACTCACAATCATTAGCTAACTCTGCAAGGTACAGATGTCCCTAAAGACGACAGGCAGGGATTCCGGGAGTCAGACAGGCCTGACGTGCTTCACAGGGTGAGTACTTTGAAGCAGAACGAGTCTGCATGGGAGAGAGGGGGAGGGAGAGGATATATGTCCCTTCTTGTGTGTTCCCCAACTTGCTAAACAAGGGGCCAAGGCAGAAGCTGAAAGACCTTTTTTTTTTTTTTAAGAATAATTGTGTGAGATACTGTGGCCAAGCTGTATGATTTTTTTTCTGTGTAATTTACTATACAATACTCTGGCATAGAAGTTAGCTAACATTTGAAGGATGCTAATCTAGTCTATAATATATACCCAGGACTTGATACATAGCACTTAAAATTAGCAATAAAAAGCTGATTTGTATAATCTTTTCTTCCGTCTTTATGTCTTTTCAATACCAAAAAAGTTTGAAATTAACATGGATAGTAGAAAATTATTTTCTTTAATTGGTGAAATAAGTAGTTTCAAATGTATAGATTGGCTAGAAATGTTGTATGGACATTTCTACCCTTAAATGAAAATAAAAATATAATAATAATGTAATGAATAATAATTGAATTATTATACTATATTATTCATATAGTAATAATGTAATACTTATATAATGATATAAGAATCCAACAAGCTCAGAAGCTTATACTCTTTAGAGCAGCCCCCAGCCTTTAGAATCCAGTGGGTCCTAACCTCAGCCATTTAAAAAAGGATGTTATCATCTGACCCAACAAGTTACCTGGATCTTACAATCAAAATATTGTCACATCTGCCTTGAGTGAACATTTCATGCAGGGTGCTGTCAGAGGGCATGAAAGGACAGGCAGCAGAGGCTCCACTGGGCTCACACAGTTTGTTCAGCTATGGCTGTACCTGCTACTCATGATTGTAGGTAAGGCAGAAGGCAGCCTGAGCCTCGCTTTCATTGCACCAAATCCCACCTAGTAGTCGGGCTGTAGGGGAGGAGACTATTGCCTCCACTGATCTCTACCTGTCCGCTTGTAATGGCTCTGGAGGTGACCCGGTTAGCTGTGATGACCCAGATTGCTTAGGTCTGTCCCAGCACAGGACAGTGAGCATTCTCTGCACTTCTGTGGGACCGCACGACTGCACACATCCTCTTGTGCTGGGGACTCCTGGGAACACTGCCTCAGGTACTGAGAGGGCTGACCTCTGCAGGGAAGCCAGGAAGCAGCACCGTTGGCAGTGGGACATTAGCAGGGAGGTGCCCTTGGTGGTGTCTTGCCAGAAGAGGCCACTCTTCCTGACAAGCTAGTTCCTATAAGAATATTTTGGAAGCATCTAGAAATAACTGGAGGAGCTCTAAGGGGGCTCAGAGGCTCTAAACTCTGCAGTTGAGGCCATGAGCTCACTAAATGCAGTTTAGTAGCTTTCCTGAGACCCTGCTTGTACCCACAGTGGTGACGGTGAGGTCCCATCTGGGGAGCACTGAAGGAGGAGCACTGGGAACTGTTTCCCTTCCTGAGGGGTTCGACCATGAGATAGGCTGGTGTCCCCTTCCAGAGCAGGGGGAGCTCAGGGGAATGGTGCTGTGGGCTTCAGCGCCCTCCCTTTGTGGGGTGGTGAGGTTGACTGCCCGGCAGAGGGCGAGGAGGTCAGGAGGACTGAACCTTATCTCTGAGTTCCAGGCCCTGAAACACTGGCATTGAGAATCTATTTCTGGCAAAGTGTGGGGCTGTCCCATCTTGTGCTGCTTTTAGAGCATAGAGGAACATGGTTTCTCTACTCATAACATTTTGGACATTAAATGTGTGGGGTCTTTTCCTCGAGTTAAACAATTCTGACCCTAACTACTTGGAGTTGGCTTAGACCCGTCAGATGCAGGGCTCAGTCTCACAAGACTGCCCCACTTCACAAGATCACAAGGGGTGGGTCCCAGTCTGACCTGACTACAAATTGGGGCTTCCCATGACCTCCTCCTAATGCTTAATAATTTGCTACAATGAACCCAGGGAAAAACTTTGCTTAACTATTACCAATTTACTATAAAGGATATAATAAAGGATGCAAATGAGCAACCAGATGAAAAGGTACACAGGGCGGAGTCCAGAGGGTCCTAAGCACAGGAGCTTCTGTCCCTGTGGAATTTCAGACAAGCCACCCTCCCAACACTTGATGGGTTCTTGCTCACCAACCAAGAAACTCTCCAAACCTCTTTGTTCAGGGTTTTTATAGAGGTTCCACTATGCAGGTATAATTAATAACATTAGCCATTGGTGATCAACGAGATCCCGAGCACCTTGCACCCCCCTGGAGGTGGAGGTGTGGGGCTGAAAGGCAACCCCACATGGTGGGTTCTTCTAGCCGCCAGCCTCATCCTCCAAGAGTTGCTTCACAGGCATAAACTCCGGAGTGGCCCCCGGAGGCTGATCATGAGTAACTGCAGTGTTCCTCTCACCTCTCCTGCCCAGGAAATTACAAGGGTTTGAGGAGCTCTGTGCCAGGAACCAGGGACAAAGCGCAAACACATAGCTCTTATTTTATCACCATATGATGGAGGATTGATGAGGCTTACTCACTTTGGGAAAGAAGTCAGAATGCCTTGCCTAGAGATTCAAGCGGGAAAAGACAGGTTCAAAAAAAAGGGACAGAGTTGCTTTGTGTGAGAACACAAACACCCCACTTCTGCATTACATCAGGACACTAGGAAATTCAGTGAGACTGTCTCGACCAGGTTGGGGTGGAGGATTTCGTGGGCATGAGAGAGTCCATCACTGCTGGGCTAAAATGTGAATGTTGTCATGGACCCAGCTGTCATCCTCAGACGCACATGGAACTGGGCTGTCACAGCAGCATTTCCAGCCCAGGTGCTGGCCCCAGAAAGCAGTGTGGCAGCCGATGACTGGGTGGCCATTTTATACTGACTTTTCAGTATATGGCAGATTTTCTGAAGCAGACGCCTTGCAGGGACTGAGGAATATTCACCGAGGTATGTTAAAAGGATTGAACAGCTGCTAATTGCCTTAATAACTTTTTAAACATTGTTCTGGCACTAGAAACTTTACAGGTATCTCAGTCAATACATTAGTGTTAATAGGAAAAATAATCCTAGATGCCTGGTTAGGGTGGTACATTGTAACCACCATGTTTTCAAATGAGAGATGTTTCTGCCCACAGGGGCTGGCCACTGTTCTTGCAGGTGGTTCTGAAGCCCCTGTGCCACGGCTCTTTGCAGGTCTCCTGGGTTCTTAATGTCACAGTATGTTTAGCGTGTCAGAACTTGTCATAAAGGACAGAGTTTGTATTGCATTTGCCAAGTCCTTCTTTGAATGATTTAGCTCATAACCAAAGGTAAATAAGGTCTATGTTTATTTTTCAATATAATACATATATATGACTGTTATACATTTTTAGAAAGCAAAGAAATATAGCCAAATGAAACTATGTTCAGAAATAAAAAATATACATGATATATGCAATCACCACATCATGAATCCATTTTTATTTCTTAACTACACTGATAAAACTCACTGTTATCAGCTGGCACAACTACAAAATACCTATCAGTCAACATATGGACACTTAGGTGTTGATGTTTTCTGCTCTTCTGAGTAAATAGTAGTTGAGTTATAAACCTTCACAGAAGGTGAAACTGACCATATAAAAATCCCCTCTAGAAAACGCACTTGACTAAAAAGGCAAGAGGACAAATGCATAGAACTTCTAGTCTGAGAAGCTGGGGACTTCATGCTCTACAAGGAAGTCATCTTAATTCACAAATTGAGCTCCTGGGAAGTCTAGCACAGTTTCCCTTAGGACAGAAAACAATTTGCCTTTTGGAAATATAAATTTCATCCCAAAAAGGCTTTAGGGGAGCATCATGATGGATGAGAAGATGGACTTTGATTCTATCTGAAGAAAAAGAGAAAGAAGTAAAAAAAAAAAATTAAAGATAGAGCAAAAGCAAAGTCAGTAACATGGTGGCTATGGAGAAGTGAGCCTCAGTGCGGTGCAGCCCGCATCCACAGGGACCCGCCTCCCAGGGAGCAGAGAGCTGAGCTGGGGCTGCTAAGCACACTGCAGGGTGCCTGCCTCTCCCTCTCACCGCTCTTGCACAAATGAGTTTTCCAATGAGGCTCCCTCAGCTGGCCTACCTTCCAAACCAAACGAAACGAGCATGTGTATGCAGCCTGGCACCCCTTACCTAATGGCTGGGGTAGGGATAGTGGGAGCAGAAGGGACAAAAAAGGAATGCAATTAAGAATAAGACCCTCAGTTTCCTCACATCAAATCCCTACATTTACAAAAGAAACAGCAACTACCTAATGCAAAGAGAGTGAAGCCATAGCATCCATTAAGAGGGTGGAGGAGAAATACAGGCTCTCAAACTCTAATCACTTTTTGGAAAAACTGATCGCAATAGCCTCAATCTAGCCAGACTCAGCTTCCCTGGTTCATGCTCACATCTGGTTTGATGACTGCTGTGCAAAGCCTTTTCCCATCCGAGAGGCAATCTACCAAGTTACAGCTCTTGCTGGAGTAGCCACAAGGGGGTGGAGGGAGGGGAGAGGATAAGCAGAAGACTGAAGTCCTCCTACTCTGCTGTAATTCTAAACCATAACAATCAACTCTGCAATGCAAACTATCCTCGGCTCTCAACTAAAACACACCCCACTGGCATGGGGATGCCTCCCCATCCAAATGCAGAAATTTAACTACAAATTCAAGGAAGATCCATTTGCAAAGTCATCTCCTTTCTAGCATCTTTTAAAAAAATCACACCCACTTACTGTGGGGTCATTGGTGGATTAATTTGACAAAGAAATTATTCCTTCATTTGACCTAACCTGTCTCTTCCATGTGTGGTAGGGTCTGGGGAAAGTTTACCAGCCAGCGCGAGTCAGAATGGGAGCTGGATGCATGCTGCATGCCGAGGCCCTCCTGCTCGATCTGGTAGGGCATGCACACCACAGGACAGAAGATGCCCTTCCATGACGGATTTCAAATCAGACCCTTGTGTCTTAGTTAACATCTGAGTGAATGCCAGCTCTCTGAGGACTGAGTATTAATGCTTCTATTTTTCCAAACTCAATGGATACCATCAGCTAAAGATAGCACAGTAATACAACACTTCAGTCACAGAGCTTTGTTGTTGGTTTTTTTTTTTAAGGAAAATAAATTAAACATTTTAAGCACAGTCACATAACAGGAACAGGAGAAACCAACCTTGGGTAAAGGCATGGGCCAAAGGAAAAAAGAAATACATCCTAATGTAAGAGCAAAGGCTGACAGACTTGGTTTTACAGCTCGCAGGACCACTACACTGGCATGTGGCCTTACCTAAATACCCATTTTCTTCTGTCTTCTTTACCTTTCACATGAGAATAAGGATATTGCACATATACTTATTCCTGGGCATGTTCTAAGGAGTCACTAGGTGAACAGGAGAAATAACGTAGAAAACCCAGCCACCCATTATTCTTATTCCATTTCATCAGTGTTGTGACAACTGGAGCTTAGAACAATTTACATCTAAAACCAAAGACATTATCATAGTTGATCTCAACACAAGACTTCCTTGGAAGTGGAAAAGGTGAGGGAGCTTGAGAAGCTGAAGGGTGAGCTTGGTGCCCGGTGGGAATGAAGTACTAGGTGTGGCCTTGCCCGGTCTTTTCTTGGTAAAGAAATGATACACAGGGCTCACCCCTCTGAGGCCCTGGGCCTTTCTGTGCAGGGCTCATGTCCCTTATTAAATGCCTGTGATGAAACACATGAGCTCAGAGCCAGGAGAAGCTTGTAACTGGAAATCATTCTCATGTCCAAAAAGTGAGGTGGGGTGTTCCCATCACCTTTGGTTTCTGAATGCTCTGTCCTCACAGTTGAACCACGGGGGTCGGAGTGCAGCTGAGGTCATTGTCTTCATCAGGGTTTGAGTTTACCCAGGAACTCGAGTGCTATTCCCAGTCACCACCCTGCCCCAGGCCACACAAGACCCATCGCTTCTCATTGACAGCTGTAGTGTGAGGAAAGCTCTCCTAACTGTTAACAGTATTCAAACGGTGTGATTATAAAGACCAATCACAAGCAGATACCTCTTACCCCACCTCTCAAAACCAGCGTTTTATGCAGATGAATGTTCAATCAGAGGAGAGCTCGGAGTACGTTGTGAAAATGCACATTTGAAAGTAGCTTCAGCAACCTGGAAGAAACTGATGTGTGTGGAGGAAAGGTCCAAATAAATGGAAGACAGTGTCTGATGCCTCTTGCCTCAGAATTCAAAGAAAGCTTATGTTCCAGAAAGTAAATTAGTCGTCAGTTGGATTCACCTGAGTTCAGAGCAATTCACACTAATAAAGTCTGAGAAACTAAGTTTTCAAGGGTGCACCAGACTTAGAACTTCTTCTGGCAATAGAATCACCCTTTGATTATCCCATTAAAGGCAAAGTTTAATGACTCAAAGCAATTTTCTCTGTCTAAATGCACCCTCCAGGTTTAAAAATCTGAAATAAATATCCAATACAATTTCTCTAGTATTCAGAGCAATAGCAGAAGCAATACACCCCTTTGCCCTGGTGGGTAAAATCAAAATATAAACACCAAAATCCAAAAACCTCAAGATGGCTCGCCTGCACCCCTGGGACGGCAGCACCCGGCAGCCCCAGGGACTTGGTGCTCTGAGCTCAAGTGCAGCAGTCCCCCACTCCCCCACTGCATGGTCATCAGTAATCACAGGGGTCAAGGCATCAGAACTGCTGATTTTTCCAAAAATCTTCCCCAAGCAGCAGCAACCACAGCAGTTTTCCTGCAAAGCAAACAAAATATGACTCTTGTTAATTCAGCAGGGCTTTAAAAATTGTAATTAGTTGGTTGTGCCCCTTAGGAAAACCACACAGGATTTTTTATAATGTATGTGTGTATGTGAGAGGAAAATAAGAAACCCCTTGAAGGATTCCACTGCTTACCAGAGTTGGGGGTTCAATTTTTTTTTTTCAGTTTGCGTAAGATATTTTAGTGCTATTTACAATATGGAAGGACAAGGCTTCTTTGTTTCATATGAAGCATAGCCAGTTCCCAGAACGGCTGCCACACCATGCACTGCGTCAGCTTGATCCGGCATCAAAGCCAGACTGCGGAGGGCGTGTGGGAATATTTCCATTCGCTTTATGACTGCCTCTGACCTGCGGCCCGCACACCATTTGCTGCCCTACATCATTCCTGTGGACCTAAGGGGGTGTCTTCAATTTATATGTCACAGGCTGGCCAGAGATGCAACAGAAACATGAAACAAAATGCCACCAGGTTGATTTTTTGAGTGTTTCCTCAACACATCAAAAAACCTCTAACAAATTACAAGACATTTATATGCCTCAGTTTAGGCTGTGGTTTATGCCTTATTCATAGGACCCTGGAAGTCATTCCTTTTCCACAGGAATAATCTTCAACCACCAGATTTTAAAAATCAATATTATCTCAACATGGGTTTTACTAGTAATATATCTTGCCAAAAATCCCATGTATCCTAGCAGGAAATATTGTGAAGAATGATCTATTTTTTTTTTAAAAATATTCTTCTCAAATGAGGCTAATCCCAGAGTTATTATCTTAAACTGTAAAAGAAAAAGAAAGAAGAAAAGAAACTATGTAACAGCCACATCATGTGGACCTAAAACAGTTTTTGCCTGGCCTGCAGTGCAACCAGGTAAATTTCTGTGGCCAACTGTTGCTGCAGGGACCAGGGAAAAGAAGGCAGCCAGTCCCAGCGACCATCAGGAGGCGGGCCTGACCAAGTCAGTGGAAGGGCTCATCAAGCAGTGCCAACAAAGATGGCAGCGAACGGCACCAATGTGACCAGCTCATATGTCTTGGTCCTCTGCATAGCTGTCACTGCTCCAGCTGCTGCTGTCTTCCATGCCGTGGGATTCAAAGCACAACTTAGCACGGAAGGACTCCCCGACCTCCCACCGCTATTTCCTCCTCATTCTTCCCCTACCAGAGCTGACCACAGGCCTGCCTTGCAGTGCAACCTCCTGTCACCCAACGAATTCATTCCCACCCACTCAAAAGTGACTCTAGTGTGTATGGTGGGAAGGTAGCTTGTGACAAGCCCTCAGGGTTTGTGGTAACTGGGGATGAAATTGCTTCTGCAGCAGTGGGGTTGTGGGAGAAGGAATGACACAGGCCAGGCTGGCTGCCTGTAGACCCAGGTGCTCACGGCTCAAGGTGAAGGCTGGTTGCATCTCAGGTAGCTCTGCAACCCAGGCCCAGGAGCCCAGAGTCCTTCCCCTCTCCGCATTGGCACAAGACACAACCTACCTTCTACTCTTCCCAAAACTTTAATGTCCTCGCTATTTTTGACAAACAAGAATGGTCTTTGTCAGCATAAAGCACAAGTCTTCTTATTGACTTTTGCAGGTTTCTAGATAAGTGATTGACTCATAAGTGGGCAATCCTTGCGCCAAAGCTGAATGCTTTCATAACACTTATCTGTGACTTTTATTATGATTTACTGATTTATTCCTACCCGATCTTATTCTACAAAAGATTCAAGGCAGTTTATAAGAATATATACAGTCAAACAGACAACCAAAAGCCTCAGAACCAGAATAACTACAAATCAGAATAAAAGATTAAGACCAGTGGGCAGCAAGAATGCAGACTCGCAGGTCATAGGTCCTACACAGTTGTTAAAATAGAGTTGCAAAGATGGCCATGGACTCACTGCCCAAAATTAGGGAGCTGGTTTGCTGGAGGATGAATGGCCCCCGGACAAGGACACGAATTTTGGAATTTCTGAAAGTCCTTTGCACTAAGCACACTTCCTTAGGCTTCCCCTTTAGGGCATCAATTAAGGTAGCCTATTGATAATTATGTATATTCATGCAGTATTGAATTGTATTCTAAGGAATTCATGTGTAAGACTCTCTTAGTAATCCTGACAAAATTCTGAGCAGGTAGAGGCTTTATATTAAGTAGTGGCTCCTCTGAATCCAAGAGGGGGGCCTCCCCAGAAGCTGCTCAGGGAAGAACAGCACAGGGTTTAGATTCATGGACATCTGAGAGGATCCTGCCATCCCGTTTACCAACAGCATGGCTCTGAGTGATTTATTTAGTCACTGAGTCTCTGAGACTCATTGTCCACAACTGCACAAAAAAGGTGTTACTTGCTCCAATCCCACACAATCATTTTAAGGACTACCAGAGACCGTTTCTGTTCAGTTGCTGGCAAGTAATGATCAAGCACCCACGATGTGCCAGGCCTTGGTCTCTGGACTTTGCTTGAGTTATCTCATGAAGTCACTCAAGAAGCATAGTAAGTAAGATTATCCTCAACCCACAAACCAGCAAAGGGAAGTTGCCCCGTTAGAAAATGGCAAAGCCAGGGTGCAGACACAGCAGTTTGATTTCAGGCCACCCCCACCCTCAGCAGAAACATTGCCTTGCTTCCCACACAGTCAGCGCAAAAATATGTTTCATTTCATTCTTGCTCCTCTCACCTAAGGTTTGTACAAACGTTCTTCAGGGAAAGAAGGGAGACCAACCTTTCCAACAGGCGCCTCCCATACACTATTTGGTCACAAGATCCTGAGCGTCAGAGCAGCAATTTCTCTTCTAGGAAAACCAGAAGACATTTTGAGAAAGATTAGAACTTTTTTAATAAGTTCCTGACTTATGATACAAGAACGTTTGAAGGGTCAAAAACTTGCTCCTGAGTAGGAAATGTTCCTCAGATGTTTTTGGAGCTGAAATTGCTGACAACCCACTGACGCACCTTCGGGGTACAGCTCAAGCAAGTCCCCAAGTCTCCCTGATGCCTTGTCGTCACCGCCTCTCAGAGTCAGAGACAAAGAGCTTAGCACTTGATGGCTTTTTACACGTCTTGTCAAAATTCACTTTGACAAAACACAAGAGTCATGGCTGATCCTGAGGCTGCGGTGACTACAAGGATGAGTCAGACACAGGCACTGCTTCTTCCAAAAGCTTTCACTCTAGCAGGCAAGTTATGAAAGGGCTTCAAGAAGACAGAGAAGCACTTCCAGCCTGGGGGTTGACAAGAGCTGCCTTAAGGACGCTGCATTTGAAATAGGCATCCAACAGTTGCAAGGGCTGGGGCTGCTCGGAAGGGGTGGTGGGCTGCCTGGACTTCTGGGTGTGTTTATTTAGTGTGCACAGAATCCCACATGAAGATCTTCTGATCACGGAGTAATATGATCAGAGTTATAATTGAGGGAATAATGATTTGGTGAACTAGGGAAGAGAGTGGATGGAGACTGAATACCATCTCATAGGTTATGTCATTAGTTCAGTAAATTGGAAGAAAGGCATGAGCTAAAGTAGTAGCCCTGGGAATGGGAAGAAAAGGCAGCAGGTTTGTTACTTCTGGGAGAAAAAAACCATGTCATATTGGCTCATCTTTCCTTCTTTTGGCCTCGAAGCATTTATTAAGTCTGCAGCGTGTATTTGATGAACACTAATAGACTTGTAGTTTGGGAATACTTTGCTCCACCCCAGTTGAGAGCTGTTTCTGATGAAAGAGGGGCAACGTATGGATGGTTGGAGACACAAAGAGAGCTGAAAACCACAGGGTGCCATCTGGAGCACAGCACAGAAGGCAGACAACTTCAGAAAGAAGAAAGAAGTATCCGTAAATATAGTGATTGACTATAGGCATGGTCAGTGATAAGAAACAGTAAGTGCTTTTAAGCATGAAACAAAAGATATAAATGGAAGTCTGTAAGACTTCCAAAAATAGGATTTAGATTTAAAGAGTAAATCGTTTTGAATAAGAGTTACATGCTTAAGATAAATTTTGATTTATCTTAGGACATATGAGAACCAAGACTATTCCAAAAAATCAATCATCTGGAAAAATTTAGCTCCAACATTTCATTGAAAAATGGAATATGTTAAGCTTAAATAGTGGCTTTCAGTAACACCAAAAATGTATGGCACATGAATGGTTTTGGAAACATCATGAGGCCCCCTCGCCGCTGCAGCCCGGCATCCAGCAGGAGAGCGGAGTGCTGAAGCCCTGCCCAGACGCCCGGCCTGCCCTTCGGATGCCGGCTGGCCCTTGCTCCTGGGGAGATCCCGCCCAGGGCTTGCCCCCTGTCCCCTGTTCCTCATCTACAGAATGAGGATGATAACAGCACCTGTTACAGAGGATTGGTATGAGGGTTAAATGAGTTAATTTTCGTAAAGCAGTTGGAACAGTTTCTGGCATAGTTCCAAATAATAATAACTTCAATAATAATTAGATTTATATAATGGAATTCTTTTTTCTTGAAATCCTCATCATTAATGAAGTATATATTCACCTTGGGTCCCAGGAGTCGGATAGAATTACAAAAAGGTGATTTTCATTGCTGTTGTTATATGGTCTAAAAACATTTTTAAACACTTTAAAAACTGTATAATGTCATTAATTATCTGCTATGGTTTCCATATTGTCCTACCATGCCAATAAGCTTGGGTAAAAATACTTCAGTGGAAAATTGGCCCAAAACAGGTTGGTAACTCTAATAAGCAGTTTATGTAGTTGGGTGAGGTACCAACTAGGTAGAAAGTCTATTTTTACTTGACATCAGTACCAATTATCAAGGAGAGGCATATTCAGACACAAATAAAACTTAGTACTGATGCTGAATTTAGAAGTAAAGTTAATTTCAATAAAAGCTGAATGTGGAAAAAATGAGTACCTGAAACATAGTCATTCCAAGGTTTGTTGCTCAGTGAAAAAGCTCCATTTCAAAGCCCCAGGCAGGAGGGAGGATGAGGAGCAGACATGGAGGACAAATGTATGTCAAGCACATTCCATTTCAGGGCATGACAGGAGCCGTCCTCACTGACGCTCGTGCCAGACCTGCCCTCAGTGTGACTTGAGGTAGAGATTGCTTATTGCCTCTATATGCACCTTCCCAGTTGAGCATGCTACGCGTTCAGTTAGTTACTTAACTGTTATGCATCTGCTTTTCTGTTCTTTGTATGATACAAAGATTTGGTGATTTGGATGGAGATAGTCTGGAGGTGGCTACTGTAGTCATTCAGAAGAGGGGTGTCCTGGGCCAGGATAAACGTGGGGGTCAAGAAGACTAGACAGATTCCAGAAGTAATCAGGGAAAATGATGGACAGAACTTGGAATAAATTAAATATGAGATGGGGAGATGGAGGGAGAGGAAGGGTGCCAACAAGGTGCCCTGGGGTCTGGGAGAGGCTGTGCAATGGGGCCCCTTCTGGGAGGAGGGTTGAGAGCGAGGTGAGGTAGGCGAGATTCAGTCAGTTTGGATAGAGAAGACCCAAGTAGAAATGTCAAGGACACAGTGATATATGGATCTGAGGCTTCAGAAAGAAATCTAGTCCCTCAGGATATAAACAGCAATTAAGGTAATGAGAGTAGACAGGGAATTTATTGTCAGAAGTTATTGCACTGTGGCCTCTGTTATTATCAACAAGCACTTCGGTCCTCCACACGCAGTCTTTGGTAAGAGTCTCCCTCACATATCCTTCATTAATGTCTGGCACAGGCTGAGTATTATAGCTTTTGGTGCCCAGAGCATATGAAAACAGGTAAGCATAGAAGTGAGAATTCTGAGTTCTGTCTTAAGGAGGTATAACTATCCTTAATGTACATTAACATATATTCTCCAAAGCTTTATGTTTATATATCCTAGGCTATATGTGTGTGTGTACATTGTACAGTGATGTAATTCATTTTATGATTATAATGATTTAATAATGCATACAATAAGTAGTTATGCTACTAAATAACATAATTAGCATTTATTTTAAAAAACACAAACTGCTCAACAAAATCACTTTAAACAATTTAACATGAACTCAAGATTTGAAGGCTATGAGAAAAGGCATTAGAAGGAATCTCACTTAAGGTTAAGATGCCTCAAGTATCTGATCATCAAAGGACTGAGGCCCAGTAGAAAAAAAGAGGAAAAAACAAGCCTCGGTTACCTGTGTTTTGAGCCTGGAGTGGAGCTTATGGTCTAATAACCAAGGGTGTTTGAGAGCTTCACTTGCACTTATTCTCCAACTAAAGGGAAATTCAGAAGATTATTAGTAGAGATGCACCAAATCAGGCCTGAATCTGCCATTCAGCCTCAGCTCTGGCTGCTGCTACTGGGAGACCAGATGGCAGAGTGTTAAATTCACAGGCAACACTGTCATTTTGGAATTGCTATAAACTTACATGACTGCACGTTTCAGTCACATCCAATCAGGATAACAGTTATCAGTTAAGATAAGAAAGGCCACTAAATCAAAATTCTTGTTAATAACAAACATCTACTTTCACATATAAGTAACCATTCTTGATTATCATACCTGAGCTTCATAAATTGAACTTCTATTAGTCATTGAAGAATAAGTAGACACTATTATAAGAACAAAATGCCTATGATTCTTGATGTTTACAAAAGCAATTTATGTATTAAAACTTTTGAATAATATGCATTACTAACCTCTGAATATGCATTACTAACTTCAAAGAATTAAGTAAATAGATGGAGAGTTAACATAAAACATTTTTTAATTGGAATATAGTTGATATGCAATATTATATTGGTTTCAGATGTACAACATAGTGACTCAGTAGTTATATACATTACTAAATGCTCCCCAGGACAAGTATAGTTACCCTGTTACCATTCCAAGATATTGGTTATGATTCTCTAGAGTTAATAATATAATATTATTGGTTATATTCTCTAGAGTTAACCTAAGTATTGAGAGGGAATATATTAGATACCTTTCCAAAGAAACTATACCTTTTTGAGCCAACAAAGCTCTACATAATTTTAAAAAGTAATAATAGGAGGAAGAATTATAAAGATCACATTATATTCTAATTCTGAACTTTGTAAACCTGTTTTGTATGCTAATGTTTATCACATTAGACCAAATAAACTTTCAAAATAAAAACACTAAGTAAGTGTAACAACCTGAAGTCTGCTTCTGAAACAATGTCAAGAAAGTAGTTCCAAATAGTCATGAGGCCTCAGTTTATATAATTGCTTTAGTAAGTTGCTTTATCAGATACAAAATATTTAAGTAAAAGATTTGAAGAAAAGATAAGTCTTTAGTTAATGAAGGAACATTTAATAACTTGGTGACAATATCACCATTAGTATGACTCTAAATGGGCAGATATAATTTTTTTTAAAACTCTTGGCCTCCACCAACCTTGGTTGGTATTATTCTTTAGAACATCCTTAATTTTCACTTTTGGATCCCCAGAAGCATTCCAAAAGCTGACGGTGCCAAAAAATTATTATTCCTGCACTCTAATGTAAAACTTTTAAAAGCTGACTATTAAAAGGTTAACAATAACATTGTACTACTAATAATTAAATTTTTAATACATTTTCAAGTTTATTTTAATACCCCAGAAATTTATTCTATGATAGTGGTATTTGATGTTGGCCTTAGTTTCATCCAAGTGTTGACTCGAATACTTGGCCACTTGTCATTCTTCCCAAATGTGTAATCACTCCTCTTAATGAAGCCCTCAGACTGAAGGCACGGGCAGGGCAGGGTGCTGAGTCTCCCAGGCCTGGCTCTGAATCTGCCCTGACCCGGCATTTTACTTCACTACCCTCAGCCTCTACTTCCTCACCTGTAAAATAATGGTGATAACAGCTCCATACCACAGGATTACCCAGAGGATGAAATCAGATAACATAAAAAGGGTATCTGTAAAATAGGTTCTAAGTATATGTGGATTTCTCATCCATCAAAGATTTGATAGCGTCGACATTTTCCATCTGTTCACACTTGACTCAGTGATGTAGAAATAATAATAATAGTAACACAGGCTATTGTGCCTCTCTATTAAAGGTAAAACCAATGTCTGTTCATTGCCCCTCCTCTCAGAATGATACCTCAGCCTGGTTAAGCCCTCTCACCCTTCAAGACTCAGCTGTGGTCCTTGTCAATGTACTCTATCTTTGCATTAGCTACATGGTATTATATCTTTCTAGAAATATCTATCTCTTGTATTAGATCATGAGTAACCTAAAGACAGACACTGGGCTTTATCTATCTGTTCTCAATGCCCCAGATGCATTTCCTGGCATATTGTAGATAATCTATTAAGTGCTTACATGAAAGAGCCTCCTGTGTGTACGGCTCTGCACCACACCCCTTACTCATGTTGTTTCTTTACCCTTGCCCCCTTGCACCCGCCTGTACATTGGTTCATGGTCATGTTCATTAATACCTAAAAGCCATAAATATAATAAAACAATAGTGACTATTGTTGGCACTGAAAATCTTAAACACTATCTACCATTATAGGATGTAGATATAAAACCATCTGAAATCGTGTTTTTGATAGACTAATCACAATGTCCTTTCTTTACCCATAATTTTGAAATGGAAATCACACTCATTCAACCACTGAATTTTGAATTACTGTGGTTTTAGCAAAAAGAAAATAGAAGTCCATGTAATATCTAACAGTTCAGCGTGCAACCTTGGGGGGAGCTGGACATGTTTGATTGTCAGTTTTGCCCCTTTCTAGTCATATGATTAAGGCAAACCACTTAAGTCTCCCCCATAAAATAATAATGATAATTTCCACCTCATGGATTTGGGGACTAAAAGAGATAATATATATAAAGCACCTGGCATAGTCTGGCCCATAGTAGGTTCTTAATTAAATGATAAACTGTTCAGCTACACAGAACCACATACATGCTTTGTAGATGTGAAAGGGATCATGGAAATAACTTATCCCACACCCTTTATGTTGAGGTCAAGTCCACTGAGGCAAGAGCCCTCAACTGCTAGAGCCTTAAGGCAAAAGGTAGAAGGAGGGAAGTTCTTGCAGCCTTATTCAAACCTCATGACCAAAGCAGTCCCAGATCTCAGTAAATTGGGTCAAAAGCATCAAAGTCATTCTATCTACCACTCTGCACAGGCATCAGAGATATCACTAAGGGAATCTGATAGTTTCCTGACATGAATTCCAGGAACCCTGTTAGTATTCTGCTTCCCTATTATCTCTACTCCTTCCAAAACACAGAATGAACTTGGATTACCTCTTCTCCTTAATCAGAAGCTTGGAGATGAACTCCCTGGCCTCTTCTGAGATGTCCTGAAATTCTTCGTCTTCTAAGTCCCACCTGCAGGCCAGGATGTTGTTGAGGGTCTCAGCATCATTATCACCCAGGAAGGGGGACAAACCACTAAGTCTATAAGACAGAGGATCCAGACTGAATATTTTCAGTTTCAAACCCTTTATAGAGAGGCGGCTTTTTTTGTTTTTTCATTTAAAACTGAAAGAGGGCAAGTAATCTAATAATTAAACATAATTTTATAATATTTTTTGCAATCAAGAAAACTTATCTCCCCCACCCCAACTCCTAATTAAGCAAGTGCAGCTATGGAGGTGGCAGCTACACTCCAATACGAATCTCTGAGAAGAGTACGGCTTCCTTTTTAAGGCTAGTGAGGTCTATGACATACTCAGATAGCAAACACCAGGGGGGTCATGTCTGAAGAATAAGGCTAGCATTAGTCATGTAGGATATTAGGACACTGGTTTGTTTTTAAATGTCTTTTAGGGCCTGGTATCCTAGAGGTTAAAGTGATCAGTGAGGACATTTACTTTTTCCAATGAAGCACAAGGATAGAATTTACTCCTTTTGCCCCCCAGCCTAAAACCTAGAAAGTCACTGAATGTGTGTTGTTTATTTGTTAAAGACCTAAATTAGAGCTTTCATTCAAAATAGCAAAACCTCATAAAATATGCATGGCAACTGAGATGAAGTCCGAGAGACTGGCCGGCGCTCTGCTTACAGCATGTAGGCAATGACCCCCACACTCCACATGTCGGTGGAGAAGGAGACAAAATCATAGTTCACAACTTCAGGGGCAAGAAATTCTGGGGTTCCAAAGTTCACCTTCAGTTTCTCTCTGGGTTTGTATCTGAAATTAAGGAGACAAAGTGGAGAGATGGAAAGTGTACATCAAAAATAAAAAATCATGGAAATTGAAAGGATGCAGTCTATAAGACAAAATAACAACAGCCCACACAGCAGATTTAAAATAAAAAGACTTTAAAGGAAATCACATACTTAAAAGATAGTGTCAAAAACCTGTAAAGAAGTTTGAGGAATTTTAAGTCATAATTCATACTATAAAACCTTAATATAAAACTTACATAAAACTGTAATACTGCTGAACACCTGAATGTAATACTTAGAACAATTTCAGAATATGACAAAAGGAAAAGTGATGGTCTTCCACATGCAGACGGCTTGAATATGCCCCCCATATTAATGGATAAATGAAACACAAATATTTGCAACATCCATTGCATATTCATTGTTAACACGCTAAAGTCCCCATAAACTCTTTGTTTCCTTAAGAAGCTCTGACATGCCATGGTCCTTTGCAATCTTGTTTACATTATTAATTTTTTTAAAGTATATCTTTTCTTTACAGATGGACAAATATGAAAGATTAAGACAAATCTGAACAAATTCTAAATTAATGTCTTCAAATTTAATCACTTCACTACATTAGGTTTTAGTTTTTCATATTTTTTCTCTCATGCACTGTGGAGACTTCTAAACATTCAAATCCCAAGACAGCAAGGTAAAGCCAAAACAATTTTTGTAAGCTAATTCATACCATGAAGGTATGAAACCAAGGGTATGTCAATTTTATCTTTGCAAAGAAAGAGCACCCACCACACTCCCTAACTCCATTCATACACCTATGTCCAAACAGACATACCTTCTGGCCAGTCCAAAGTCAATAATTTTTATTTGCTTAGCATCCCGATTCACACACAGGATATTCTCAGGCTGCCAGGAGAAAGAGACACATTAGCAATGAAAACAACCATCATTCACTCAAATTGTCCTTGAACCACAACTAAAAATACAACGATGCTCAGGAAAAACATATCAGGCCTTTCACTTTGGGGCTGGCTTGTCTGTGTGGGTATTTTCTCCTTTAATTATGCGGTGGATGAGGTTGTGGGTACCCTGCCAACCTTACATTACCCTGCCCGTCCCTCCCTGGCTCTGCAGTTTACCATAATGCCTGAGTTCAGGCAGAGGCCTCCTTGGGGGAAGACAGAAAAGGAGGCTGCTTCAGTACTTTCTAAATGGATGGTGGAGGCCGCCTAAGACTTGACAACGGCCCCCCTAAAATTATTAGGTATGAATTTTCCTTCTTGGAAGAATATATTTTCCCAAGGATTTACGAGTTCCAAGAGAAATGGCCTGATTCATTTAAACAGCCACACTGAATATGCAATTTAATGTGCATGTTCTGACCTCCAGACTCCCCCTCCGCACTTAGTCTATGGGAACGTCACGTAAAAGGAAGGCTTTCCCCCCGTTCACCCTTCATTCTGGGCAATTCCAAAGTTTTGCTGAGTTTGGTCTCAGTACCTAAATGGGTTCCCTTGGAGTCTGACTCTGGCAAGACTTTGACCTGCCAATCGGATAGTCTCAGGGAGAAGAGGGAGAAAGCGAGATGGTAGCACTGCTACTCCGTGTTTATGGAAGGTCTTACACGTGTACTGACATTTGTTAGGACAAAAGAATTGAGGTCTGGGAAAAATAGGGCATTTGATTTAGAGTCAAGGTCATCTACAGAAGAGAAATAAAGTTTTCAAAGAATTGCCTGGAACTCTCCAGCTCTGATCCCAACGCTTCCCTAAGAGCTGGGACGCATTAGCCCAGTGGTCGAATCCTAGGATCCCAGGTGGGATCATGGCTGCTCCTCTGCCTGTCTCAGTGGAGAGGAGCTTCAACTGAGATCAGAAGCCTTTATGAAGTGACATAAAATATGCATTACATAGTGTCTCCTTATCAATATTCAATAGTCCATTTGGTTGGCATAATGTCTCTGGAAGCCCTTTTCTAAAATATCTATAAAACAGGTGTCTATAGGTAAAGCTGTTTATAGAGAAGTGAGTGCTACATAAGATTTGGATTCATGCTTAAATAACTGATCAATCATGTATAAAGCTGCACAATTGTCAAAGACTACTATAATGTAAAAAATTTGTTTGCAGAATTTAAAGAAACAGCTTTGATAGTGCTTAAAATGTTAACTTTTTTCTAATTATGAAATTAAAGCATATTCGCGGAATAAAACTTGAAAAAATGCAGAAGAATATAAAGGAGACCATTTTTAAGTCACCTATGTTCTTCCCTACATAATAACAAGCATTCTTAATAATTTTGGCCCTTTTCCTTTCAAGGAACTTTCTGAAGGAGATGGCTGCTCCTTAATGACCCATCCAACTACCACCTTTCTTATTATCTTTACATACAGTGTGTAACTAAAACTGCCCATTGCCAGTCCTTAATCAATGTTATGAAGCCACATATGGAGTAGTTTGGCTTACGATGGGTCAGGTCCTAGTTCCAGTTGCCAATCAAATCCCTTTAGGGATAACTGCAGAGTATCTACACTCAATAAAAATGCTCCATTAAAATATACATTATCAAACTCAGGTGATAGCCAAGGGCTTTGCTAATGATTTTTAACCTCTGACTTTGTCGTTTTATATACCATTTCGTCCTGCACTGTGGATGGGAGCAGCAATGTACATAAATCAAGTCAGTGAGGGAAGCCAAGTTATAGAAAGAGAGACCCATGGAAACCTACTTAAAGAAGTTAAATTTATTTAGCTGTGCAATCCCTGATGACTTGCCATAGATGGTATGTTATATAGAATATATATTTTATCTCTCTGTCACATTGGGCAAACAGAGAAATGAGGAAATGATAGAGCCACACAAGAAGAGGCACTTTATGATACTCAGCTCTGATACTGGAGTTAGAGTTATTGGCCTGGGTCTTTTCCTGGTTGTAACTACACGCAGTCCAGTTATAGGAACTTCATAATGGGAGCAAGATCAAAAGGGAAGGGTCATTAAATAGAGGAGAAAGGAAGGCAGCATAGCTCCCCACTGCCATATAGGCTTTCCATCATTGCCAGCATGGTGCCTGGCTCCAAGCCCTCCACCTTCTCTGCTCCTCAGCATTGCAGCACCACCCTCTGGCTGCCTTATATCCCGTTTTGCCACGGGCTTCTCCTCAGTGCCCTAGCATGCCCACAGAGGAACAACCATTAATGTCCAGAGCTGCCCCAGACTGCTGCGGATTCCTGGAGAGCTAGAAAGTCTGGCTCCGCTAGGGAATTCTGAATTAACTAAAACCCTCACACCTACTTATCCTAATCGTGAGGGACACAGCAAGGATACCATGGTGGTAGTGGTGGTGGTGGTGGTTTTAATTCTAAACCTTTAGGGAAACCATGTCCCATGTGTCTTTTAATACAGGCAAATTACAAGAATACGAATAACCCCCAGAGATAGAGGCATGTCAATATTTAGGGGATGACAGAAATTGGGAATGGGGAGATGAGGCTAATAGTCCAAATTTTCATTAATTCCTGAATGTGTATGTACCACATGACAGCATCAATTTCCCAAGCTTGTGTCAGTAACTGGCAGGGCCCACTAATCTGCATGAGGGGAGGGGTGGGAAGGGCTTACATTACATATGATACAAAAACCCACTCTACCTTCAGGTCCAGATGGAGAATGTACATCTGATGCATGTGCCTTATGCCCTCACATATCTGCCTGATGAACAGGATGGTATCAAACTCAGTCAAGTTGTAGTTGTCGTCAATGATGCGGTCGAATAGCTCGCCTCCATCCACACTGCAGAGGGAAGGGGGTGAAGTCAAGTCATGACCCTTCAATGAACACATGACTTCCTTGTAACAGCCGAGTGTTTAACTGCTCTAACTCATCCAACAGATGTATGACAGTTATTTCTCTACCATCTTTGCTGTCTCTGTTAGGTGATGCTTATGTTGAGGGCCCTTATTTGGGGCCATCAATTTCACAAATGCAAAGTCTCACAGTCCCTTTCATGCAGGGGCTACAGCTCTGGAGTGAGGCCACCTTTGCCATTTTCTGACATGTATGGAAGATAAAGAGGATTTTGAAAAGGCCAGGAGGGGATTCCAGCACAAACTGAAGGTCAAACAAGATCTCCGCAGACTAATTTCAGTGATAAAGTGCTTCTATGTGGCTGATGCTAGATATTTTATTATACAAAATTCCTTTTTACACAATGACAAACAAAATCCAGAATGGGGCAGAAAAAAATTAACTGAATCACAATACTGATTCAGTGTGAATTAGAACTACTACTTTCTAACTAAACGCTTAAGTTCTTATAATGATGATTTTAATGGAAGCACCTTGGCCCTGATTATTAAGATTTTGACATGAAATTTGCATTAGCAATTAGAGTGAATGAGAATTGCAGCTCAAAAACTACTGTCCTCCAGGTTACCCAGAAAATACGTCAACCAGATTTTTGACAGTATAGCTTAGATATAAAGCTCGATCTATGTTGTTACTCTACTTTTTCTCCTTGAAATCACCTACGGAGAGGTCTATTCCTAAGTAATTTCCTCTCTGAAACTGTCAGACGTGACACACACAAATCGAAATCAGCAGTGCAGTCAGTGTGGGCTTAGCACCTGCTGAGGCAGGTCAGAGCTTCAGGTGTGCAGTCACAAGTGCCACGGGGCTCTACACGTGTGTGTGAAGCTTTGAGGGATGGGAGAGAGGGCAGGAGGGAACACATACTATTCCATGACCAGGACCACGTCATTCTTAGACTCGAAGGCGTCATAGAGCTGAATGAGGTTCACGTGATCCAGCTGGTTCATGATGTTAATCTCGTTCTTCACTTCATCCTGAGAAGACAGAACGGCCCTTTAGTGAGGTGAAGACAAGGACTAGGAGAGAGCCACACTGCATAACCTTCACCTTATCCTTCTTGCTTCTGGTCTTGATGATCTTGGCTGCCAGCTTCAGACCTGTTGCCTTCTCTTCACACTTGTGAACCTGGCCAAAGCGCCCCCTGCCGGAGAAGAGGACAGGGTGCATGATGAGGGGCTGTGTCCACCAGGACCTGGCTTCAGCCACTCTCAAGTGCACCAGGCAGTTGCCCTGGGCATTTCTCTTTCTGAGTTTGAATGAGCAAACCTATTAGTGCATCTACTGTAGCCAGTAAACTTCTAGCACAGTGTCAAGGTGTGGTCTGTGGATCACTGGCATCAGAGTCACCTGGGGCAGTGTTGGGAATACATATTTCCAGGCCCTACCCCAGACCTACTGAGGCAGGAATCCAGGGTGATGCCCCAGAATCTGCATTTCACAACATTCCTTGGGGTGATTTGTATACACCCTAAAATTTGAGAGTCTCTATTATAGAAAAAATAGTATCTTTCTCAATACATATGAATGTAAAGTGCCCAATACAGACTATGGATCAGACACATCAAATTATTTTTGGAAACTGTATGTAAATAAAGAAGAAGTAATAACAATATAGTATATAACATGTGATCAAAAATAGATATTACGTAATCACCCATGAGATTTTTGACAGTTTAGCTTGGATATAAATTTATATATACTTTGGAAGACAGCTTCTTACAAACACAATCACATAAAGATTCACATGCTCAAGAACAATTTTGAAATTTGACTTCTTGCTTTGATTTCTGATTTTGTAAAATAGACAGGACACTGGCGCCAGCAGCGGTGGCTACCACAGCAGGAGTGACAGGGGAGCTCCCCAGACCACCGTGAGCCAGAGGCCCACCGCATTCCTGGAGGACTGCAGAGGTGAGGGCTGTGGCAGTAACTGACAGAGGCTGGGGGGAGCGGGCGAAAGCCGCCACACCCCACTCAGCTCGGCTACATACGCCCAGCAGAAACAGATGAGTTTTGCAGAGTGACATTAACGTAAATCTAGCCAAGTGGTAACTTCAATTCCAAACACCGTTCCACACGTAGTCTCTTAACTGAAGTACATAAACACAGGCCCAAGTGCCTTATACGTAGCTGCTGATACAGAAAATGCTTTTTTCTCTTACTCGGCAATGGCCCCCAGGGCTGCCTGGCCCGGCAGTGGTGCCACGTCACTGTTTAGCTTCAGGATTACCTCATCCATCTCTCATGTGTGATTCGTTCTGCAAGAGCCTTGAACGATTAGTCTACCTCACAGGATTCCTGCTGGTCCACCATTCTGAGCACCTCATGTCAATTGAACATGGTGAGTAGGGACTATAAATACCTAGAAGCCACAGGGTGGGAGATGAACCCCAGGAAAATTCAGGCAAGTTTTTTGGGATCCAGTGATCCTTGGCTTGTTGCAATATCTCTACCAAAAGTGAAAGATAATGTGCTGATCGGTAATTGTCTACCGCTAAAAAGATCACTTGATCTCTTTGCAGGTGAGGGCAACGACAGGCATGTGCTCGGGCTCCCCTCACTGCCTCCCAGAGCGCGGTACAGCTGCCTGCTCTGGGTACAGGTCAGAGCGGGAGACGGCGGGCCGTTGGTCCAGACTGCAGAACGTAGGCCTGAGAAGACCCGAGGCTACCCACAGGGGCAGAAAGGAAGTTTTCAGACAGACCCTGGGGGTTGTTTCCAAGCCTCTTCTGAGAATAACCAGGAGAAACGGCTCCTGGCTTGCCAGCGAAGTCCCCAAGACCCACCGAAGCCGTGTGCGGTGACGCTGCGGGCTGGTACAGAACCTTTCTGAATTCCCGTTTCTCCCTCAGCCCATCACACAATCCCACGGGAGGCTCTCCGATGGTCAGCTGGCTAGGGAGGAAGTTGGGGTGGTCCCCGTGGTGGAGGGCAAGAGAAAGGTGAATGGGAGGAGGGAGTTGTGATTTTACAAAGGTCAACCACACTGCCAATGACCAAATGCAGAAACGCACACTCTAGTAGCTGTGCATATTTTCCATGTGTTATTAAGTAAATTTTGCATGTTTGTCTAAATTTTCTGCTTTCCTCCTCTTATTTTACATAGATATGCTGATGGTAATAAACTATACTGTAGGCTTTATGTTACAAGATATCATAGGGGGATTGTGACGGAGGCAGAAGAGCAATGAACTTAGGAACTTTATTCCTTCTTCAGGGAGAGAGTGTGCATTTCGATGTCCTTCAAATAAGTGCTCCAGTGAGGAAAGTAATGGATTGAACTGGATGATATAATTAATACAGTAATAACGTAAATAGAAAACCAACAAAGATTAAAAAAAGATTTAACATATGCCTATAAGAAATAGTGTTACTTGATAATATGGGTGAATGTAGCAACCACAATATTGCTCATGTGAACCTTCATAAGATTGTATATCAGTGATACCTTAATTTTAAAAAAGGAAAAAAAATATAGTGTTCACTCATTTCGACATTTTGTTTCTCTGTTTCCAAGCTTTGGACAGCTTCTAAACCTGGTGACTCACACTGAGTTTCTCTCACTTTCAGACATTACAACATGGGAAGTAAAGCAGATAATAAACATGGGGTTTAGTCACTGTCACCACATCAAACTTCCTGGCACCAATGACGATTTTCAGAAATGGTTATATCTCTTAAAATGTTTGTTTCTGACGTTTCTAGTTCTCAGTTTGAGACTTGTGGACGTTTACAAAATCCTCAGGATCTTTTCTTTGAAAGCTCTCTTCTTCTGTCAAAAAAAAAGTTAAAATTGAGCATTACTTACCCTCCTAAAATTCCTGTTCTGTTCACAGTATAAAAGCTGTTGACCGCTGCTTGTTTGGCCATCACAATACGGTGATTAAATGGAGCAGGAGGAGCCAGGATATCACCTGGAAGGTGAGGGGAAAAGCTTCTCTGTTAAGCAGTCAGACCACTTTGTGGCACTAAGCATAAGTAAGACTTTGGCCCCAGAGTAAGACTTTGCTCATTTAATAATAAAATACAATGGGCCTTCTATTTTATTCCTAATGACCCAAGGGAACATTTTCATTTCATATTGTGATCTGTGATTCAGGGAGGTGACACCTGACACCTTTTAGACAGAATGTCAGGACCACTCAACTTTGGTCCATATCATCTTCAGGATGACTTTTAGAAATATCAAAATAGTTGACAATCTCCAACCCCAATGCAGTGCAGACAGGTAATACTTCCAAGCCTGAGGTCATTTAAATTCAAACACAAGAATTTGTTTGATCCATTTTTTAAAAAGCACCATTATAGTCCATTATTTTAATTAAAGCAGAAATGAAAAGTTTCTTCATGCCATTGAAATGTTTGATTTTATTATATATTACTTTCCAAAATATTTTAGCCCTTAATTCAGACACATTTAAGGCACTAAGGTGAATTTTTCCTGGCTAGAAATAAAACACCCAGTAAAACTAGCTTGGTATATATATTCCACAGGTCTCCAATTTCTGCTACTTTTCACCTTCCAGCCTAAGTGCTAAAGTTCTAGTCCACCTCAGGACCAGCTCTGAATATAAATTACTCAGTAATACTCTTCCAGTGTTCTTTTTACTTTTCCACGATTACAACTGCTAAAATTTGCTTGCCATGACCCTGTTCATTTCCCCGTTTATTCATGATTTAAGCATCTATTGCATGCAGCTTCTTACATGCATATGGACAATACAAAGGGAAGTGAGTAGATAACAACTTTACTTTCAACAATCTGTATTTATTCAACATACAATTCATGAGCACTTATCTGGTGCTAGGCACTCTTCCAAGTGTTATATTTTTTAAAAATTCAGATAATATAAATCTCTGCAAATATGATTTGATATGGAAATTCACATCTCAGGGCATAAATATGCTGGAAAATAAAGAAGTCAGGAGGGAACTCTTTTGGTGGCATTCACCCCTTCAGTCCAAAAACAAAAAAAAAGGCTGTTTATACACACAAATGGCATCAATATGACATGACGTCTCCTTCAGGCTGTTAGGTTAAGTGAAGTTTAGCTGGAAATGCTTGCTATGAAAGGTTAAGAAGCTTTAAAAGGCTGACACAAAAGCCATTTATTTCCTACCCAATGGGGTCACCAAATCTTGCTGTCTGGAGATCTTGCTTCCAGCAGACCCCCAGGGTTTGCTGTGTAAACTCTCCTGGGTTTGTCTGAGTTCCTGTGTCCTGGTAACTACATGTCTTTCCCCTGAACTCGCTATGTCTATTCTGCTCTTTTGCTGTCCAGGTGGATGGACTATTCCTCCGTCACCCTCCACTTACTGCTGCCCGCATGCTCTGCTTGTTCTGCTTTCTGGAAAATGGGTCCTGTTGCTGAGTTTCCCGGGATTCGTGATGTGGAAACGGCTTGTACACTGCTGATAGGCCTGGAAAATAAAATCCAGCTGCAGCTCTCAACATTTCAAGGAGATAACTTTCAGATGGCCAAAGTCTTCAGGACTAAAGCTTCCTTCGAATAGTATTTTGGTGAAGGGACGTAAGCTTCATGACAGAGAGTTGGCCATTTCAGTGTTTGGGGATAAAATGGAGCAAATCTAAGTGACATGATAAGTGTAGATAACTAGGATCGTGGAGAATTTCCTGATGATCTCATTGAGACCCCAGGTTATTCCCTTGGCCCTTCACAACAGCAGCCAGTTTATGAATTTATGAATACCTAACCAATTTGATCTTCATTCTTTTCCCTTCCTTTTCTAATTCAAGAGAGAAATGGCTAAACTAAAGCATAATAAAAGAAGCAATCATCTCTCTGAATAGCAACAGCAGTGAGAGGAATCCTTTATTGGTGAAAAAAATTGACCTAATTTCAGTTTTCACAAGCTCCAGGCCTTACAAAGTACATCTTCACAGTGAGGGACTTTCTTAGTAGCCATTAGTGCTTATGTTTAATTCTTGGAAAATTAGACTTCTCCATGATTTGTTTTCAATACGTTATTAAAAAATGTAATACAAATTGTATCTTAAACCCCTAAAAAGTTACAGTTTGTTTAGAGAATCTTTGTTCCAAATTCTGGGGCTCATCATAATATAAACTAATTAATTTTAATTGGTTATACAATTACCTGAATTTATATGTGAAACTTTGCAATTAAAGTAGAGTCATTCAGTAATCTACTTCTTATTCAAGCTTCACAGTATTTTTGAGAAAACAGCCAATTTATATGTGTAATGGGGGCAGGTAAATTTTTCACGAATTAGGTTTTTAACTTAGAGATAAATCTGATCTTTATTCAATTCTTGATCTCAGGAAGGATGTGCTCTGCTTTGCTAAAAATAAGAATTTTTACTTGATCTTTAAAAAATACTGGTTGATATGAGTTCTAATAATCATTCTTTTTGTCTATCAGTTAGTAGAAGATTTAGAAAATAATAAAATGCCTGAGAATGTCACAGGCAAGAAGAAAAAGTAATGACAAGAAAGTGTGGCTAAAAGAAATCTAGACAAGCTTGGAAATGGGTTTCTAAACGTTTGCTTAAAAAGTGAACACTTCGGTTATCCTTCCGATACAGCCTTAAGTCGCACCGGCACACAGATCCGCAAAAATGGCAGCTGTAGATACGCAGACGTGTAACCCTACCTTTCACAAAATTGATCACCATGAATTTTGTCAACATACTGCTTTTTATTTGAGCACTTGTTCAGTGTATCATTTGTGATTGCTGATCCTTCTTTTTTCTCAACTTCTTTTCTACTTGTATCTTCCTTACAATAAGGCCCATTCTTCTCTCCTTTGACCAACGGACATTCATTCTTACCCATGGTGCAGGGCTGATCACCACCAGCACTGTTATTTTCTTGTCTGCTCGGTCCCTCTGTGTGTGAATTGTCTCTTCTGTCTGTACTTTCTCTTGGCTCTCTGGAATGTCTTAGAGCAAAATCTTCTACCTCATCTTGCGGCCCTTCTTTATTAAATGTGGCAACACTTCTCTGAAATAGAGAGGCACTGGTCTTCTCTGCATTTTTCTTGTTGAGTTTATTAACCTTTTCTGTCTAAGAGAAGGGCTGGTTCTTCTGGGAAGATCTCTCTAAAAGCCACCATAGGACACAAAATATTTTAATGGGAGATGCATGTGATCAGTATAAATTTGGCTTTTCTATTCAATAGAAATAATGGCATTTCTATTCAAGTTTCTGTTTATCAGCAGATGCAACCTTCTGAAAAGCAGAGTAGAAGTAACATGACCAATTGTCAGACAATTGGGTTCCCAAAGACTTCTTAGTTTGTAACTAGTAGGACCCAAAGCCAATCATGTAAAAGCATTCAAAAAGCACTCCTCCCAGCAGAGAAGTTATGAACATGTAACAAGTTCTTTAAAAAAGAACAATAACTTGTATCCAGAGCATTCTTTATTCATGAATATCTAGTCTTCTAAAGACATTACCTGTGACAGCCAATGTCCTTTTGCCTTTGACAGGTGCTGTTTCCTTCAGGGGAGGACATGACCACACGTGCTCCTTAGCCTGCAGATACGCAATCAAGTAACTGAGGTTACATGTTACACCAGAGCTTCTCAGCCTCAGCACTACTGACACTTGGGGCAGGATAATTCCTTGTTGGGGGAACGTCATAAAATGTTCAGCAGCAACTCCTGCTCCCACCCACCTGATGCCAATAGCACCCCCCCTCCCAACTGTAACATCCAAAAATGTCACCAGAAATTGTTAAATGTCCCCTAGAGGGAATATCTCCCCAGGTTGAGAACCATTATATTACATGACTCAAGCACAGGAAAAAAATATATAAAATTAATAGTAATTTAGAGAACAGGAGAGTATGAATGAATGAAACCCTACATAGACTACAGTATTTGAAAACAAATGAAACTCTTTTAAAAGAAATTCTATAAAACTCTGGCACTGTTTGTAGAAGGTGGACCATCTTCATGAATAAAGGATATTGATAACGTATATGCCACCTTTGACCTCAGTTTATATTGTCTTTATATGGTTCACATATGAATCAAATAAAAATGAAAGGATATATGTGAATGGGTTTTGTTAACCAGAAAGTGGGAGACTAAAATAAACTTTTATACATGGAGCTTTTATGTTGTTCAGAACAGATGGCTTTTTACCCAAGAAGATAAACATTCTTCTCACAGTCATGGCTTCCCTGAATTAGCTTAGCAAACCCTTTTTAAGTACCATATAAAAAGTAAATATTAGCTCAATCTACCCAAATTATCACAAATTCTAAAGTTATGCATTATAAATTAATGAAATTATATGGATATCCAAAGAATCAGTCTTTTTTTCCTTTGTGAAGACAATAAAATATGCTTTAAGGTGACTTGCAAGCATGAAATGCCAGGTAAGCGCAGCTCATAGACATCAAGACAAAGTGCAAATGTACTTTTTAAACAATCCCAAGAGCAGTTCCATAAGTTCACAGCATTTCCATTTTTTACATAAGGACCTTAAAACACAGAAGCATGTTTAATAAGTCTGTAGAATAGCAAAATTAGAGATTAGAGCCTCAGAGTTTGTAACTTTCTCTTTTAAGTGCAGGGAAATGTACTTCAACTTCCTTGGGCAAAGCCAGTTGCTCTCTTCTCTATGCTTGCACAGCTCAGCACCTACCCACCCCGGTATTACTTGCAATACCTTATTAAACTTTATTTCCTGCCAGTTTCCCACTAGGCTGTAGGCCTCAAATGGGCAAATAGACTAGTTTATCTGTGAATCTCTGGCACTTAATCCAGAGACTGGGATAAAGTAACGACGGTGGTGGTAGTGGTGATGCTGTGGGTAGTAATGGTGGTGGTGATGCGGATGATGGAGATGGTGGTGGTGATGGTAGTGTTGATAATGGTGAATATATACTAAGCACTGACTATACATTAAGTACTTTTCTAAGCATGTTACCTTATTAACTCAGTTGCTTCTCATAGCTAACTTTTGGAATAGACATAATTAGCTCCATTTTATAATGAAGTTGGGTAATTTCCCAGGGTTATATGGTTCCAAATGGTGCAACCAGGATCACTTATGACTCAGTTGTCTACGTCAGTCTGTGATCTTAATAAATACACTGTACTGTCTCTCTGAATAAAGAAACAGAAGATTAAAGGCAAGGTACATTATTAATATTTACTGACTATTTATGCCACACAGCCAGCACCACAGGAGATAAGAAAAAAGGCTAGGAGAGAAGGGTACAAAATGAAAACAAATGAACAGAATGAAGAAATAAATATTTATTGATCAAAAGATTAGAATTAATATGGAAGAGAGGCAAGAGAGAGAGATAACTTAAGTCCAACTTTGAAAATAAGTCACATTAGTCAAATAAGACAGTTAAAGAAATTGTGTAACTTTGTCTTTCATTGCTTCTCTTTGGAAATAAAAAATTGGTGGACAGGGCATTGTGATTCTGTATTTATTCTGAAGGTGTGAACACTATGGTAAAAGCATACGTGTCTTAATAACGAAAACTGGTGTGTCCACCAATTTCAGTCCATCATTACATGTGAAATTGAGAGTTTGGTTGTAAGACTCCACAGAGTGCTCATCAATCAGTGTCGGCCTCTAAGGCCTGAGTGTTGGTGGTGGTAAACGTCCACAAGTCATGTCAACATTCTTTGGGAACAACAGTCTAACTTGAGCAACAGGAACGTCTGCTGATCCTGGGGAAAATAAGAAACCAGCTTCCAAAAGAGGCTATATTTTTTCTTCACCAATTATATATCAGATACGTTTTACCATTTAAATAATGTCAAAAGGTCTTTCTTTATTGTCACAGGCTATTGTATTTTCATTTCCTTATGTAATACTGACATCTAGAGGAACGTTGAACTAAAGAGTCTTCAAAAGGCCAGAAGTACTTCTTTTCTGTTTCTGGACAACTTCAAAATGAGGGGTTTTTACTTTGTGTTTGTTTCCTAGTTATATTTAGAAGTAGCTAAAATAGGAAGTGCAAGTCTGTAGATATGTGTTCTTTGTGTCCAAAAATGATGTATTTTCTCCTCGGCAAAGGGGCCCAGGACAGTGCTGTTAGGCAGAATGTGCCTGTAAGGATTACCGCCACCCTCTGTTAATAGACAGAGATCATGTCAGAGGTTGTATCCCTCTCCCCGATTCATGCTGATGACCACGGTGGGCCTGAGGGGCCTTATTTGACTCAAATTCACTCATTATTCATTCACTTAATAAATACTTACATATTTGCATATGCATTCCTTTTATAATAATGTATCAATGGATTTAGAATAACAGAGGGAAGAAAGGGATCCCAAATAGCCAAGTATTCAAAACACAGTTCCGCTTTCTCCACTCATCTGGTTTCCTAGACCGGCGTCCTAAGGGGGTGCATGTGCCCAGAGCATATCCAGGAAGTCTTCACGGAACATGAAGGAAATGTTAGAATTCATTTCTAGTCATTTTTCATTCTTTTAAAACTTATATTTACCTATGTTTATAAAACTACACATATAAATTTTATAAGCATCTGTAACATATTAAATGTTATTTATAAAAATAAATATACATGTATTGCTTATCAAGGTATTTAATTTATAAGTAAATAGACATATCGGGATATGCTAAAAATATTTTGCTGATAGCTCGGAATCAGAATAATTTGGAAACCATTCTTCTAGATAAAACTCTCTCACATTCTGATTTTCTGAAATACATGTTTTAGAAAAGAATAATTCTAGCAGGTTCAAGAAAATTCTAATTAGCCCAAGTACATAATTAGAACTAGCAGCTCGATTCTTGCAGACGGCTCTGAAGAGGTCAGGACGTGCTGCCAGATGCCACTCCGGCAATGTAAGCCATCGCTGCGCTTCCCACTCTCGTCCTCAGCGCAGTTACGCTCACGACTGCAGAGCCAAGACCTGCAGAGGAGGGCGCCGTCCGTCCGCAGGCGGGTGCCCGCCTGCCTGGGCTCATGACGCCGCCCTCACCGCACACCACAAGCCTGTCCCTGCACTCCGCTAAAACTCCTCTTCCTGGCAGTGGTGGAAGGAAATTTCCAAAAAGGAAAAGTAACTCGGTTGAATAACTGCCTGATCCCTCTTTCATTCAATAAAACCCAATTTTAAAGATCAATCCTAAAACAGATTTTACTTTAGAAGAACAGAAAAGTGAAGGTAGTTGCTGCCTCCTCTGGGTGCCTACATTACAGGAATCGTTTTCTAGGTAATTGTACCATCAGCTGACATGCCTGACCCCACACTGGGATATGGACCCCTCTCTTTGCCTTTGGTCCCCCAGCACCACACAAAGGGGTCAGGTTCTAAACACGCTTGGCAAACCCATGTGCAATGAAGGAAAGAGGTGCTTGCCAGGTGGTGCCCTTGTTTGTGAGAATGTTCTTCATAGGCTGCCTCACTGGGAAGCCAAGCTACCCCAGGCATCTTCTGAAATGCATCCGTCACTGCCTCTCATATTCTTTACATGAGGTGATATCCACAGCCCCACATTCTGGGATCATAGTTGCTCAAGAAACTTGTTTTCTAAACATCACAAAGGGACAGCACTAGACCAGCTGCATACCCTGAGCTGAGGGTGTCGCGTGTTCCTGCTCACAGAGGTGCCAAGATGAACATTTCTTGGTAATTTTAACCTAATGCTTAGAAATATAACAAAATTATAACAATTGATAATGATTTTGTTAAATGCTGATTAGGCTCCTCATGGGGGGAATGGGGAAAAACAGACCCTAAAAGAATGTAAAGAGAATTATCAGAAGAAGTATTAAAACTACGTATTCCAGCTTGAGCATAGAGCATTTTAGAGATCATTTTTAAATAAATCTCTTTCTCTTCATCCTCGGGGCACACTCAAATTCTCTGTGAGTGAAGTGACAAAACTGCCGAAAGTCCCTGGCTGATAAAAGGAATTTTCTCAAAGCATAACCGGCTTCTCCTTCTGTGGGACTGGTGTGGAATAAGGCAGGCAGGATCTGGCTGGCCGAGTCCAGGAAGGGAAAGTGTTAGCCGAGACCTCAGAGCCCAGTAAGCGGCCCCTCCCAGGGCTGCTGAAAACAAGGGTAATCAAACAGTCACCTGAGAAAGTAGCCCTGCCTGGAAAACTGAAGCCCTTTCATGCATCCACTATGACAGGGACAGGGCTTCATTCAGAAACCGTGTACATAGGACTCCTCAAGGATATATGTATCAAGAAGTGTCCTGAAATTAAAGGTGCTGGTTCAGGAAGTTCTAACTGGGCCATCTGGCAAGTGAAGATACATGGGTAATTTTACTTTCATTGAATTATAAGATGTATTGAGCAGTACCATAAAAAAAAACTATGCTATCATGTTCCACAGCCTCCTTGAGCAAGAAAAGATAGAGCACGGAAGAGCCCTGGTCAGACAGACTCCGCCGGGTCGTTCTTCCCCGACACGGACTCTCCTTAAGGTAAATGCACTTCCAGGTTTTCTTATTCCAAAAGCCCCCTTGCTAAAACCCAGACCACGTGGGCCACAGGTTCAGTCCCAAGCAGGTGTTAAGAGCAGAGTTAAGGGTGTGGCCGCCCCTAGCATCTGCCCTGCCACCCTCACAAGCCAGGCTGTGGGTGAGAACTACAAATTATTATAAATTATTTGCTTCCCTCCATTCTTCTATCCAGCCTTCTTCTGTCGGTTTTAAAAGAACTCATTAGAATCTACTTGGAACAAATTAAGAATCTTCACCTAAGTATTTAGTCACTACTTTGATCATACAGATTTTATTTTTGCTCAGCTTAGTTAGGACATCTCATAATGGATTCACATTTTCTCATTTTCTTCTCACCACCACCTTTCCTGTCCTCCCCAAACAGAAAAGACTGCCCCCTTGAACTGGCAAGCACTCATTTCCCCACTCAAACTACCAATGTGGCTGCCTGGCCGGCAGGCCCTGTGTGCCAGCCCCACATTCCCAGCTCTCCTTTATGCTGACAGCAGGGCTCTCAACCTCTTGTGGGGGCATTTGAAAGTTTGAGGCCAGGGTCCTACTCCAAAGAGGTGGGGGGGCTGGACACTCCTATTTTTTTTAATCTCACACACACTCCTCCCCATGACTGTAATGGGTCAGGTGCCACTACCTCTCGGCTCTGGCTTCCATCACTCTGGACATTTTTTTGAGTCCTTCTTACCACCCAGGCTCATCTGCTTCACCACAGTTTTGAATGATAGAAATAACACTGGAGACGTGGTCTTTCTCTTGGTCCTTGGTTCCTCCCACCCACTAGCGTGGGCCTTTGATCCTCTCCTGGATGGGTCACCCAACAAACCACTACCTCCTCCTCACCTGCCACCGAGCAGCATGTGTATGGAAATGAGGCTGAGGGAGACTGTCCGGGAGACCTCAAAACCTCCCCTCCGAGGGCGATCTCAGGGCCATCCCAGGAGGGCCAGCCATTAAGAAAGCCAACGTTCCCAATCATGCCTCTGACCCCGTGCTTGAAATCTTTGCCTTGCTTCCTGGTCAAAATTTAGTAATTGAAAGTGATTTAATTCCTCTACCAAAATGGAGGTGAGCAGAAAAGCGGAGAACTCAGGGTAACGTGGAGAGACACCACCTCAAGGGCATGGTATTTATATCACTTAACACAAAAGTACATCTGAAAATCATAAATCTCTGCAGGCTTTTGCTTTCTTGGGACTCTGTCACCGCAATAACAAGCACCTGAATGCTTCAAAAACTGTGGAGCAAATTACTAAGACAGTGCAACGGGGTGTGCGTGCACGAGTGTGTGTGTGTGTGTGTGTGTGTGTGTGAATAATCAATTTCAAACACAGTTATTAATGGGATTATAGCTCCTTGATGCTCATTTGATTTCATGAGTCTTACTTAGTCAAATTCCTCTTTTATACTATACAAGACCAAACCTTGGAATATTTTCACATGAAGTTTACAGTGTTTTTTCATCACCTAATAAAACTCTTCTAGTCCTTCCCACCACAGACAGTTTTATAAGTATTCATGTCACACGATGTTCTCAGTATGCTTTTTAATTTTTATTTTAGGGGCACTTTTATCACTCCATCTCCTGTGTCCTTCTCTGAGTAAGCAGCCTCTCCCAGGCTGGATCATGGAGGTGCCACATGGCTGTCAGAGGCCCATGGAAAGCACAGTTTCTAAGACTGAGGTGATGTGTGGTCCCATGGGTTGTAAGGGAATTTCAGAAATCTAAACTTAGATTCACCGAGCTAAATGTTTAACCTCCTAATGGCTTGCCGTTCCGTATCTTCCCCTGCATAACAAATATTACAAGCACGCTACAAAGCAGAATGGCTTTAAAAAGCTCTCTCTGATAAGAATGAGAAGCTGCAAAACTCTCAGAAAGTCTCTGATTTTGCAATATGCAGTATAAACTCTGTAGATATAAGCTGATCAGTTATGATGATCCCCAAATGTTTTCTACTATTCAAAGTAGCTCCATGGACAGGCATTAACTGGGAGCGTGTTAGAAATGCAGTGTCACAGCCCCTCCCCACCACCTATCAATCAGAATCTGTGCTTTAACCAATCCTCGGGTGGCCCCCACCTACATCAGAATTTGAGAAGATTGACCTAGATAACAGACCTAACGATTTGGTGTGAAGAAATATCTCACAAAATGTTTGTCACAGCCTCTGGTATTTATTTCAGTCCTGCCTCTGTCCATGAAAAGGTAATGTCATCATGTTCGGGCAAGCTCAGAGCAAGGACGGCAGAGAAAGGAGGAAGGAGCCAAGAACAATGCCCGGACTGTTGGGATGTCAGTAGGCCTGGAGGGGTGTGGCCAGTGGGAGTCCAGCACTATGGAGAATATCAGTGAACTTCGTAGAATGTCCAGAACCTTGATACCAGCCCAGAAGTCCTGGCAGGGACTCAGAAGAGAATGCAAGACTTGAAATATCCCTAGAACTTTCCACTAATCTTTGGGGTCTCTACCAATTGCCCAAACTCAGTCCTCATAGAAAGGCAATATTAAAATGCAAAGGTTCTGTTATGGACTGAATATTATATCCCTCCAAAATTCATATATCAAACCCCTAATTCCTAATATGATGGTATTAGGAAGTGGGGGTCTCTGGAAGGTAATCAGGTTTAGAAGAACTCATGAGGGTAGAGTCTCTATGATGACTTTAGTGTCTCTATCAGAAGAGGAAGAGACCAGGGCTTTCTTCTGTCTCTCTGCCAAGTGAACACACAGGTTCAATAACCCTTCCTCAATGTGGATTTTTAAAGTAATTTGCCATTTGATACCTTCTCAACAAATGTTTTATACCTAATGAGAATCAGAACATGTACTGTAAACATTGTATGCTTAATGTATATAAGATCTATTATTCATATTTCTACATTGAACTTAACTTATTTTACATGCTTTAACTCATGAGCACAGAGTGACACTTAATGAACACCTTTGGTGATGGAAATGAGAAGAGGTTGGAGTTAGATATTGTTACTCCCACATCTTACTTTATTATGATTATGGAACTTAATTTTGCCAAAAGGCAAGAGCAAGCAATAACTATTTCCTTTGAAATGTCTGATTGAACTTTTTTGTACATTACCTAGCAAAACATCAAAATAGGTGCTAAATGCCTTTGCATTTTACAACCAAAGTCCTCTACAGTATTTCTAATGGTGACTAAGTAACCAGTCTAATTATATATAACATTCATTACTGTAATGTTTCTTCAGCACTAAAGTTCTACAGTGCCACAGAATCTAGAACAAATCTTGGCCCAGGTAAAGAGCATGCTCTGAAGCTTTATATGCTGGCAAGAAACCACCTCTCAAGGGCTTTTCCAAGTTTTCTCACCCTTGGAATCTATCTTCTCTTGTGATGATGATTTAGTAGTAGCCAGATCCTAAGTAAAAATTTCTTTATGGCAGATCATAGAAGTAGTGTGCTTGTTTGCCATTCATTTAATTCTCCATTTATCAGCAGGGGAGGGTTTTGCTTCTAAGTAGTTATTAGGTTATCCCCACTGCATTGGGCCCTGTCAGCATGCAAAAAGTTCTCTTGGAGATTTTATCAATAAACTTTCCAAGTTACCCCTTTCTACAATGGGAAGGGAGTGTGCTGGGAGTAGTCTGGGGTAATGTTTCTTCTCAAGCAATGCTTAGATTTGGAAACCAGTGATGTGGGGATGGGTTTGTAAGACATGCCCCTCCAGCATCTTTTCAAAATTATTGTCTCAGGAAGCTATGGCAATGAACCTCCCACCCTGTTTAAACAGAGGGCTTCATCTGCTGATTCAAATAATAGCAATCTCTATCTCCAAGGCAAGCGATTGCTATTTCAGTAAACAAAACCAAAACAAAGCAAAGGGTAGCATTTTTTGTTGTGGAAAAGAGCTATTTATTTTCCATGTTGCCTAAAGGCAGAGTAAGAAGAAATATGAAAAATCAGCTTAGATTTAATATCACAGATTCAAATTAGATTTTAAAAAGAAGTTAAGATAATGGAAGGAGTTTGCCTCATAATCCAGTGGGTTAGATACACAACTGTTTTGTATTCCCAGTCACACAATTTACCATTAAAAAACACAATATTCTAATGGTACAAAATAAGACAAGGAAGTAGAAAACTTACTGAATCATAAAATCCATTTTGAATTTGAAGAGACTTAAAGAGCGTTGGAAAAATATGTGAAGGAAACCTAACTCAGAATTGGAGTTGGGAAGCCATGAAAGGAGGGTTGTCAGGCATGCACCACTCAGTGCAGCTTACGGAGTCCAGCAGGAGGAAGTGTAAACTAAGTCATGGGAATGTAATGGACAGCATGGCAACTATAAGACTATAGCATATTTTAAAGTTCTTAACAGAGTAGATCTCAAAAGTTCTCATCAAAAGGAAAATAAGTTTGTAACTAGGTATAGAGGCAGACATTAACTAGACTTATGGTGGTGATCATTTTGCAATATATATGAAATTTGAATCATTATCTTGCAGTCCTGAAACTAATATAGTATGTCAATTATACTTCAACTTTAAAAGGTATGAAATAGTGCCCCACAACAAAAAAGAAAGAAAAAAGAAAAGGTTGACATTTCATGGTGTCAGAAGTGGGAACTGAAGGAGCTGAACCTCTGAGGAACTAAGAACCCCTTGAGCTCTGTGTGGTACCCACTTGGGCCCTTTGTGCTCTCTGCTTCAGTGAGTCAACTTTTTCATTTTGGTTGAGTCTTCTCTTAAATTCGTCTCCTTCTGGTTGAGCTCTGCAACTTTTCTGGGGATCTGTTTTCTTGAAGGCATCATCCTTTTGGTGAGAACTCATTTGTTTTTGAATGTCTGGTTTTGAGGTATGGATCCATATCCTACAAATTTTCTCAAGGGGCTTAACCTTCTGGGGCCCAAGTTGGTTTTATGTTCAAAAAGTAAGGTCCCTCCTCAGTAATTCCACTCCTCAGAGTTTAACCAAAGAAAACAAAATCCCTGATTTGAAAAGGTATATGCACCCCTATGTTTATCCCTGCACTATTTGTAATAGCCAAGATATGGAAGCAACCTAAGTGTCCATCAATAGATGAATGGATAAATAAGATGTGGTACATACACGCAATGGAATATTATTCAGCCATAAAAAGAAAATAAATCCTGCCATTTGCAACAACAATGATGGATCTAGAGGGTATTATGTTCAGTGAAATAAGCCAGGCAGAGAAAGAAAAATACCATATGATTTCACTTATTTGTGGAATATAAAAACAAAGCAAACTGAAGGACCAAAACAGCAGTAGGATTATAGACACTGAGAAGTGACTAGTGGCTACCAAGGGGGAGGAGTTGGAGTGGGAGTGGGGAGAGGGTGATAAAGGGGCACAATAATTTGCTATCACAATATAAGTTGGTCATGGGGATGGTAGTAGAGCATGGAGAATATAGTCAGTGATTCAATAACATCTTTCTACACTGATAGATAATAACTGCACTAGAGGGGGTGAAGATTCACTAATATGGGTAACTGCTGTATATTTGAAACCAACATGAGATTGTATATCAATGATACATCAATAAATAAAATAAGATCGCTTCTCAGCCTTTTGGCTAAGATCAAGTGTAGTATCTGTTCTTATCAGTTTAATAAAAAAAAATAAGGTCCCTCCTCATACACATTCTTAATTAAATGGGCCAACTTAGCCAAGGATAATTTAGAACTCCAACAGCCATAAACTTTCTACTTCCCCAAACTTGTGCTTTTCAGAACAAAATTAGAAGACTGCAGCTCCAAAATTAAACAGACTGAATGAGATGCCTATTTTAACTGATACCTGGAGGTTTCCAAATATATCCAAGATTCTAAAATCACCTTTTTATAAAATATCATTTCTAAATTAACTGAGGTGAATGAGCAATTGAAAGAAGACAAAAAAGGAAAAAAGCTTATAAGGTCTCTTTTCCTTCCTCTGTTCTCTTTGTCTCTGGCACTAGCTTCCTCTTCCCTTCTGCACTGTCTCCATTACCTCTGTACCCTACACTTCCTCATTTTAATCCCCTCACTGGACTTTTCTTTTTCTCTGTCCCTTTCCCCAGTTCCTCCTCTCCCAAGCCAATTAAACTGCCCCTTTCAAATCAGACACTAAGGATTCAAATGCTAACCCCTTAATTTTTCATGTGCCCTGGTCTCATGCTGAACTATGAGTCACAAAGATTTTCCCAAAGTAACTGAGTATCCTGCAGATTTACTGAGGAATTTAATATAGTCATTCAAACTAACCAACCTGGCTTCTCTGACTTACATCAGCTACTTCCTATGCTTGTTGGTGAAGACCAGGCCCAACACTCAATGAAAATTGCCAATTGGAACAATCCTGAGAAGTCTTTAGAATTGCAGCCTGGGGAAAAAGAATCCCTTGCTGCCTTACTATATAATCAGGCTCAGGCAACTGCCAAGCAACTCCACTTGACAATTCCTAGGGCTTTCCCAAAGCCAGTTGGTTTAAATAAGATTTCAGGCTTGTATCCAGAAGCCCAGTGAGACCATGAATGGTTATTACAGCTGGCTCCAAATGGTGTTTAAAGAAATTGTGTCACCTCACCAACATTTCCACAAAAAATGCTGTCCTAAAATAGTCTAAAAGTCAAAGAAACTCACCTCCAGATGATAATTTGGAGAAACTGACTACAGACATCCATGAATCAACACCAGAAAAGGAAAAACACTATTGGTAATCAAATGGCTGTTGGCATAAGAAAAGACCACTGGTTTGGATCAAATAAAAACCCAGCCCCACCAAAAATTAGAAAATTCCCACTGTTGACCACTGTACATGCATTCAACCATTGGTCTACAGATAAAATTATAGCATTTATGAGTCAATAATGGTGGAGAAATATTAACAAGGCTACAAAAGGTACCTACTTTACTTGCTTCATCTGCCCAAAACATGATCCAGGAAAACCTGCCCACAGTGCTCCTGGGCACTCTAAGTTGCCTAGTGGACAATTTGAGGTTTGGCAAATGGACTTTATTCAGCTACCCTGATACTGTGGATACAAATATGTATTGGGAATGATTTATATGTTTTCCCATTGGGTTGAAGCCTTTCCATGTAAACCATCTATTTCCTCTTCAGTAGCTAAAATACTATTAGAAAAAAAAAATCATCTCTACCCAGGGAACCTCTCTTGAGCACCATAATGAACAGAAAACCCATTTTCCTGGTCAAATATTATGGCAAGTCTGTGCTATTTGACCAGTTCTACAGCACTGTCACAATGCTTATGATCCTCAATCTTTAGGGCTGATCAAAGAAACCAATGGCATCATCAAAACTTAATTGGCAGGAGGAGGAGCCAAGATGGCAGCATGAATAGGGCAGCAGAAATCTCCTCCCAAAAACAATATATATTTTTGAAAACACAACAAATACAACTATTCCTAAAAGAGAGACCAGAGGATACAGTACAACAGCCAGGCTACATCTACATCTGCGAGAACTCAGCATCTCATGAAGGGGGTAAGATACAAGCCGCAACCCAGCAGGACCTGAGCACTTCCCCCACCCCAGCCCACCAGCAGGAGGAAAGGAGTCGGAGCGGGGAGGGAGAGGAAGCACAGGACTGCTAAATAACCAGCCCCAGTAATCTGCACCAGGAGCACAGACACACATTGCACGGTGTGCTGGATATTAGGGAAACAGAAAAGTAAAATATGCAAGTGGTTCCCCACAGGCAGTTCCCCTGGGACAAAAGAAAAGCAAGTGCTTTTTGAAAGTCTTAAAGGGACAGGGCCTTCACAGCTGGACAGAATCGTGCTGACACACTCAGCCCAGCAGGCAGGGAATTTTGAGGAGCTTTGGATGCCCCAGCCACCTGGGAGGCAGCACAGCTCTGAAGCCCCTCACAGTGACAAACAGCTTATCATACGTTCCCCCTCTGGCGTGACCCCACTACAGGGGCCGAGCAGCCTGAGAGCAGCAGCGCCCACAGCAGCCGCCCAGAGTCTCCTCCAGGCACTCAGTCGCCCGGGCCAGACCCAGGGCTGCCACTGGCACGCAGTTGCCCAGCGCAGGCAGAGGAAGCCAGAGCAGGGTGTGAAGGGGTGCCGTTCTCACAGGAGAGCACACCCTCCATGCCTGCCTCTCTCTGCAGAGCTCTGGGCTGCCCCAAGGGCTGCTCCCAGTGCGCCAGGAAATGACACAGGCAGCAGAGGGGCAGGGCAACCAGCAAGCAGGAAGGGACTTTGTTCTCCCAGCTGACACATGCGCCACCTGCCTACCACTACCTCTATCGCCATGAAAAGGCTGAAGAATTTGGCCCAGTCCAGAATCACCCTGAAAACCCCTGAGAGAGGATCTGGGGAGTCAGATATAACCCATCTTCCTGAAAAAGATTTTAAAATAAAGGTCACAACCATGCTGATGGGCTTGCAGAGAAATATGGAAAAGCCAAGGGATCAATTTAGGAGGGAGACTACAGAAATAAAACAATCTCTGGAAGGACTTAAGAGCATACTGGACAAGGTACAAGAGACCGTTAATGGAATAGAATTCAGAGAACAACAATACAGAGAAGCTGAGGCAGAGAGAGATAAAAGGATCTCCAGGAATGAAAGAATATTAAGAGAACTGTGTGACCAATCCAAACAGAACAATATTCACATTATAGGGGTACCAGAAGAAGAGAGAGAAAAAGGAATAGAAAGTGTGTTTGAAGAAATAATTGCTGAAAACTTCTCCAAACTGGGGGAGGAAATAGTCTCTCAGACCATGGAAGCCCACAGATCTCCCAACACAAGGGACCCAAGGAGGACAAAATCAAGGCATATAATAATTAAAATGGCAAGTATTAAAGACAAGGACAGAGTATTAAAGGCAGCCACGGAGAGAAAAAAGGTCACCTACAAAGAAAAACCCATCAGGCTATCATCAGACTTCTCAACAGAAACCTTACAGGCCAGAAGAGAAAGGCATGATATATTTAATGCAATGAAACAGAAGGGGCTTGAACCAAGAATACTATATCCAGCACGATTATCATTTAAATATGAAGGATGGATTAAACAATTCCCAGACAAGCAAAAGTTGAGGGAATTTGCCTCCCACAAACCACCTCTACAGGGTATTTTAGAGAGAATGCTTTAGATGGGAGCACTCCCACAGCTAAATAGATGTCACCAGAGAAAATAAAATCATAACAAAGAAAGCAGACCAACCAAATACTAACTAAAGTCAAAAAAATAAAATCAACTACCCACAAAAGCAGTCAAAGGAAACACGAAAGAGTACAGAATAAAACACCTAACATATAAAGAATGGAGGAGGAGGAATAAGAAGGGAGAGAAATAAAGAATCATCAGACTGTGTTTATAATAGCTTAATAAGTGAGTTAAGTTAGATGGTTAGATAGTAAATAAGCTACCCTTGAACCTTTGGTAACCACGAATCTAAAGCCTGCAAAGGCAATAAGTACATATCTTTCAATAATCACCCTGAATGTAACTGAACTGAATGCACCAATCAAAAGATACCAGGCAATAGAATGGATAAAAAAGCAAGACCTATGTATATGCTGCTTACAAGAGACTCACCTCAAACCCAAAGACATACACAGACTAAAAGTCAAGGGATGGAAAAAGATATTTCATGCAAACAACAGAGAGAAAAAAGCAGGTGTTGCAGTACTTGTATCAGACAAAATAGACTTCAAAACAAAGAAATTAACAAGAGATAAGGAAGGGCATTACATAAGGATAAAGGGCTCAGTCCAACAAGAGGATATAACCATTATAAATATATATTCACCCAATACAGGGGCACCAACATATGTGACAAATACTAACAGAAGTAAAGGAGGAAATAGAATGCAGTGCATTCGTTCTAGGAGACTTCCACACACCACTCACTCCAAAGGACAGATCCACCAGACAGAAAATAAGTAAGGACACAGAGGCACTGAACTACACTCTAGAACAGATGGACCTAACAGACATCTACAGAACTCTACACCCAAAAACAGCAGGATATACATTCTTCTCAAGTGCATATGGAACATTTTCCAGAATAGACCACATACTAGGCCACAAAAAGAGCCTCAGTAAATCAAAAAGACTGAAATTCTACCAACCAACTTCTCAGACCACAAAGGTATAAAACTAGAAATAAATTGTACATAAACCAAAAGGCTCACAAACATATGAAGGCTTAACAACATACTCCTAAATAATCAATGGATCAATGACCAAATTAAAATAGAGATCAAGCAATATATGGAGACAAATGAGAATAACAGCACAATAGCCCAACTTCTGTGGGAAACAGCAAAGGCAGTTCTAAGAGGAAAGTATGTAGCAATCCAGGCCTATTTAAAGAAGGAAGAACAACCCCAAAAGAATAGTCTAAAGTCACAATTATTGAAACTGGGAAAGAAGAACAAATGAGGCCCAAAGTCAGCAGAAGGAGGGACATAACAAAGATCAGAGAAGAAATAAATAAAATTGAGAAGAATAAAACAATAGAAAAAATTCAATGAAACCAACAGCTGGTTCTTTGAGAAAATAAACAAAATAGATAAGCCCCTAGCCAGACTGATTAAGAGAAAAAGAGGTTCAACACACATCAACAGAATCAGAAATGAGTGAGAAAAATATCATGACAGACACCACAGAAATACAAAGAATTATTAGAGAATACTATGAAAATCTATATGCTAACAAGCTGGAAAACCTGGAAGAAATGGAGAACTTCCTAGAAAAATACAACCTTCCAAGGCTAACCAAGGAAGAAACAGAAAATCTAAACAGACCAATTGCCAGCAACGAAATTGAATTGGGAATCAAAAAACTACCCAAGAACAAAACTCCTGGGCCAGATGGACTCACCACTGAATTTTATCAGACATAAAGAGAAGACATAATAACCATTCTCCTTAGTTTTCCAAAAAATAGCAGAGGGGATATTCCAAACTCATTCTATGAAGCCAGAAGCACTCTAATAACAAAACCAGGCAAAGACCCACAAAAAAAGAAAATTACAGACCAATATCCCTGATGAACAAAGATGCAAAAATACTCAACAAAATATTAGCACACTGAATTCAAAAATCATTAAGAGGATCATACACCATAATCAAGTGGGATTCATCTCAGGGGTGCAAAGATGGTATAACATTCGAAAATCCATCAACATCATCCACCACATCAACAAAAAGAAGGAGAAAAACCACATGATCATCTCCATAGATGCTGAAAAAGCATTTGACAAAATTCAACATCCATTCATGATAAAAACTCTCAACAAAATGGGTATAGAGGGCAGTACCTCAACATAATAAAGGCCATACATGACAAACCCACAGCCAACATTATACTTAACAGTGAGAAGCTGAAAGCTTTTCCTCTAAGATCAGGAACAAGACAGGGATGCCCACTCTCCCCATTGTTATTCAACATAGTACTGGAAGTCCTAGCCACACAATCAGACAACACAAAGAAATACAAGGAATCCAGATTGGTAAAGAAGAAGTTAAACTGTCACTATTTGCAGATGAAATGATATTGTATATAAAAATCCCTAAATAATCTACTCCAAAATCAACTAGAACAAATAACTGAACTCAGCAAAGTTGCAGGATACAAAATTAGCATACAGAAATCTGTTGCTTTCCTATACACTAACAATGAACTAGCAGAAAGAGAAATCAGGAAAAGGATTCCATTTACAATTGTATCAAAAAGAATAAAATACCTAGGAATAAACCTAACCGCGGAGGTGAAAGACCTATACCCTGAAAACTACAAGACATTCTTAAGAGAAATTAAAGAGGACACTAATGATGGAAACTCATCCCATGCTCTTGGCTAGGAAGAATTAATATTGTCAAAATGGCCATACTGCCTAAAGCAATCTACAGATTCCATGCAATCCCTATCAAAATACCAACAGCATTCTTCAATGAACTGGAACAAATAGTTTTTAAATTCATATGGAAACACCAAAGACCCCAAATAGCCAAAGCAATCCTGAGAAGGAAGAATAAAGTAGGGGGCATCTCACTTCCCAACTTCAAGCTCTACTACAAAGCCACAGTAATTAAGATAATTTGGTACTGGGACAAGAACAGAGCCACACCAGTGGAACAGAATAGAGAGTCCAGGTATTAACCCAAACATATATGGTCAATTAATATATGATAAAGGAGCCATGGACATACAAAGGAGAAATGACAGTCTCTTCAACAACTGGTGTTGGCAAAACTGGACAGCTAAATGTAAGAGAATGAAACTGGATCACTGTCTAACCCATACACAAAAGTAATTTGAAAATGGATTAAAGACCTGAATGTAAGTCATGAAATCATTAAACTCTTAGATAAAAACATAGGCAAAAAGCTCTTGGACATTAACATGAGCAACTTTTTCATGAACATATCTCCCCAGGCAAGGAAAACAAAAGCAAAAATGAACAAGTGGGACTATATCAAGCTGAAAAGCTTCTGTACAGCAAAGGACACCATCAATAGAACAAAAAGGAACCCTATAGTATGGGAGAATATATTCATAAATGACATCCGATAAAGGGTTGACATCCAAAATATATAAAGAGCTTACCTACTTCAACAAACAAAAAGCAAATAATCCAATTAAAAAATGGTCAGAGGAGCAGAACAGACAGTTCTCCAAAGCAGAAATTCAGATAGCCGACAGACACATGAAAAGATGCTCCACATCGCTAATCATAAGAGAAATGCAAATTAAAACCACAATGAGATATCACCTCACACCAGTAAGGACTGCCACCATCCAAAAGACAAACAACAACAAATGTTGGCAAGGATGTGGAAAAAGGGGAACCCTCCTACACTGCTGGTGGGAATGCAAATTAGTTCAACCATTGTGGAAAGCAGTATGGAGATTCCTCAAAAAGCTCAAAATAGAAATACCATTTGACCCAGGAATTCCACTTCTAGGAATTTACCCTAAGAATGCCGCAGCCCAGTTGAAAAAGACAGATGCACCCCTATGTTTATCGCAGCACTATTTACAATAGCCAAGAAATGGAAGCAACCTAAGTGTCCATCAGTAGATGAATGGATAAAGAAGATGTGGTACATATACACAATGGAATATTATTCAGCCATAAGAAGAAAACAAATCCTACCATTTGCAACAACATGGATGGAGCTAGAGGGTATTATGCTCAGTGAAATAAGCCAGGCAGAAAAAGCAAGTATCAAATAATTTCACTCATCAGAGGAGTATAAGAACAAAGAAAAAAACTGAAGGAACAAAACAGCAGCAGACTCACAGAACCCAAGAATGGACTAACAGTTACCAAAGGGAGAGGAACTGGGAAGGATGGGTGAGAAGGAAGGGACAACGGGAAAAAAGGGGCATTACTATTAGCAGACATAAAGTAGGGGATGAGGGGGCACAGGGAGGGCTGTGCAACACAGAGAAGACAAGCAGTGATTCTACAGCATCTTACTACACTGATGGACAGGGACTGTAATGGGGTATGAGATGGGGACTTGGTGATGGAGGGAGTCTAGTAAACATAATGTCCCTCATGTCATTGTAGATTAATGATACCAAAATAAATAAATAAATAAACTTAATTGGTAAAATTTGTGGACACCCTCTAACAACCTTGGACAAAAATATCACCATTGCTACTTCTAAATCTTGGATCCACCCCATTTGGAGCTCACAAATTTTCACTATTTGAGATTACTGCTGGGTACCTCATGCATTTAGTTTCTGCTTCTTTTGACTCACACCGAATAAGAGGAGGTTTAAGACCTTTCCTTATATACTTTCCTTTGATATACTTCAGTATTGCAAAGGTCTAATTATATCCCTTGAAAAGTATCATGCTTTAGTAGAGCAATCTTTCCACAATGCACTCCAGCAGACAAAACCTTGTACACTGTACCCTGCAACCTGGGGATTTCATTTATTAGAAAAGACACCCCCAAAAAGATTATTTTCAACCATACTGGAAAGGCCCTTATCAAATGTTACTGCCCAATCCTTGCTGCCAGACTCTAAGGAATTGACTCCAAAATCCATGTGTCTTATCTAATAAAGAAAGCCCCAAACCCTGACTGGACTTGCATACCAACTGGTGACCTCACATTAAAGATATTCAAGAATTGAAGCAGATGACAGCTTTCTCAAGATTATGGGCTTTGACCTGTATATTCTCTCCTTTTTGCTTTTTCTCACCTTTTCTCCTCTACCCTGGAAAGACAATGCTGTCATTCATATTTCCCAATCTCTTCCAAACGGGGGAAGCCATTCTGATTCTTGGGTCTTTCGTCAGTAACCCTGATATGTCCATGACATTTGTGACCCTTTAGACTCCCGTGTAACAAACTTTTCCTTCCTCTCCAATGCAACCCCTAACTATACCCACACCGGTCCAGATAGTTCTTACCAGCTTAAACTGCTACAACCAGGTTTTCCTGCACTTTGCATTGACTATTCCCCTGTCATAACTCTCAAAGCAATGAATCGTCCCTACCTTAGGTATACAGTTCCCCATTCTCAATACCACCTTAGATCTCACGCTATAATAAAACAAACCCTTTCTGCACACCCTTTGAGAATAAAGAACAGAACAGGATGGTTTCTCCCTAATTGTTCCCAGTATCACTGACCCTTCGTTCAAAAGGGCCAAATTTATAGCACTGTTAGTTACCAAATCCTAGAAGGAGTTTTATGTGCACTCCATGGTTTTATCTCTGTCTGTGGCGAATGAGCCTCTCACTGGGCCTATCAATATTTAGACAGCTGGTGGGTTGGAGGCAAAGGCTGACCGGGATTTTTACCTGTCACCGTGGACATCTACAATCTGAAGCCACTTATTGGCCCTCCCATTGGTCTTCCCCATTAAACCTTCTTTGCCGCCTTAAATGGGAACTTCCCGAAGGTGCACATGACTCTGGATTTACCTCCATCAGACAGGCATTTATTCCTCTTGTGGGTGTTCATGCTGAAGAATGGATGACTAGAAATCTCTCTCTGAAACTGGGAACGCTTGCTGATTCCGCTAAGTCAACAGCAGCCCAACAGCCATCACTTGACCTGTTGGCTAATGTGGTTTTGAACAATTGCATAGCCCTTGGACACCGATTTGCAGAACAAGGAGTGTTTGTGCAATAGCAAGCATCACTTGTCGCAAATGGATGAATTCCTCAGAGAAGTAGAAACTCAATTACATAAAATCAGAGAACAAGCACATTGGCTACAGCAAATTCCACCTGATGACCTGATCTCTTTAAAGCATTACTCTCAGGCTTAGAAACCTTTAGGACTATTATACAAACTGGGGTCATCTTTCTGCTCCTCATCTTATTTTGCATAGTCATTTTTAAGCTTTGTACCTATTGCCTGCCAAACCTCTGCAGAAAGGAGGCACCGAATAGGGTGATGCTAGCTCAGTACTTTGAAATGTTCTCCAGACTTGATAGGATTTGGACTTTTGATGGGAAGTGTCTGAGAGTCTCCCTTCTACCTTTCCTTGTGACTCAAATGTGGCCTCAGTGGTTTCCAATCCGTGCACTTTCCTTCCAGTGTGGGACATAACACCCAAGGAAGGTCCTTGGTGGAGCCAAGGGGCAAAAACAATTATAATAAGGAACAGATGATCCAACTCTTGATCAGTGATGCTTTCAAAGAAAGATCTTGATCAAAAGGAGGAAATGTGAAAATGTGTTAAAGAAACCTCACTCAAAATTGGAGTCCAGAAGCCATGAAGGGAGGAATCTCAAACACATACCGTTAATTGCAGCTGCATAGTCCAGCAGGAAGAAGGAAGGAAGTTTGGTTGGCCCAGCACCAGCAAGCTGCCCTCACAAGGAGCCAATGAGAGGCCACCACCACTCAGAACTCTCATTTTCCTCCAATGAACTTTTATTCAAAACAACCCATCCCAACTTCCTCCTTTCTTCTTAAAGAGACACTGTCCTCCTTTCCTCTCTGGACTTGCCTGTGGTTCACCATAGTTCACTTGTCCTGAACTTGCAATTCCTCTGCTATTCCTGAATAAACTAGATTTGGCTGACTGATGGCTTATCTCTTTCTTTTGAAAGGTTGACAGCATGTAGCCCAATCAGCTGAACTGGATATTAGAAATGAGATTCTAACCAATTTTACCTAATTATAGGATATGTTGATAATGTTTAAAATGTTTCAGCTAAAAGGAACAGCTGGGGTTTTTTCTGTAACACCTTCATCCTCATATATGTAATAAGGCATTGTCTCAATCTCTATTTTCTCTCATTAAACATCCCCCACCACTGTACATTGTTCAAATGTACCCATAGTTCTCAACAATACACTTGTTATTATGCACCAGTTTTCTATGGTGTGTATAAGTAGGCAGCTATAGATGAATTTTGTTAGGTATTGATATAAGCTTAAGCATTAATCTATGATTTGGTATTGGATTGCTAGAGCAAAAAGTACATTGTTAGGCCAAGTAAACTTTGAAGTGAATGTTTTTGTTTGGAGGAAAAAAATCCTTCCCAAATAAGACATAATAATGGACATGATTAAGAAAACTCTATTAGCACTGCAGTAGTATTTAGTAAGAGTCCTTAGCAGCATTAGGCTAGAGAGCTAGCAGGGGCTGGCTTACCCTCCTTGGCTGGTGAAGAGCCCCACTCAAAATTCTCCATGCAGGGGACAGAGGCAGCATCATGCATGTCATGCATTTCCCCTGGAAGGAAAAACCACGCAGACTTGCTCTTCTACTTTGCTGTTAAATAAAGACATGCCTATGATGAGGTGATAGCTGGTCTCTGCAGCAAAAATGCCTAATCACTGATGGAAAGTTCAAGTGCGGGTATTCCAAAAACAGGATTAAAGTCTGTTTTCAGTTAGGAAACTCAAATAAACCTGTGTTCCATCTATGTTTACTGCATGCAGCTGTGCCTCTCTCAAAGTGCTTAATGAGCTTTTTTCCTTTGTGAACAACTTACACACAAAGGTAACAACCTTGAGTAGATATTATGAAAAAAATACCTGTATAAGACAACACAGACCAGGATGTTTGCTCTTTCTCCATTAACTGAGAGGTACTACATACTTCATAATCACTTGCTAAGCTATGTAATCAAATGCCAGGAAGTAAATCTAAACTGTGAAATGAGAAACTACTAAGAAAAAAAATAGAAGAAACTTTTTTCCAACTATTCTGGTCATATCTCATTATTTTCATGTATTAAAATGTAGGGAATAGTCTAAATATACTTGAATTTCACATTTAATGAGATCAGTTCAATTTGGTATTTAACAATCACTGTAAAATTTTTCATTTTGATTTAATTCAGTTATAAGCAATATATTTTTCAAACTGACCTCATTACTGGTGGAGTACATTTACACAAATATATAACTTACATAGCAACATGGGTCAAATCTGAACAACTCTTCATGTCTGTTACTTTGCTGTTGTTCATTTACTACTCACTCCCACAGGATTACTCATGTTGGCACCAACTTTTCCTATCTAATAGAGAAGTGGTGTTATTTAAAAATAAGTTCAGTTTCCAAGTAGAAGTTATAGAAAGTATTAAGTACAATTTATGAATTCTACTTTTAGTTAGAATCACCTCAAAATGTTTATCTACTAAAAGTCGTTTCAATAAATGTCAAAGTAAAATGCAGTTTTTCTTTTGAATTTTAAATAAAATTAACCAGATGAGGATTGCAATTTCTATGTAAATCCACATTCTATAAAATTGGGACCTCAACTGCAATCTTCAACTCAAAATCCTCAAATCTGTATTTATTTTCAAATGATTAAATAACTAAGACTTTATTAAGGCTAGATTAAATAACTAAGACTTTATTATACAATATGGGTGTATATTTTTAATGAAATAGCATACTTTTCATATACATTTTATAATCGTCCATTATATTTATTAAATATCATTCCCATCAATATTGATTTTACCAACTTCACATGTGTAGAAAGTATGTAACCTTTCTATACAGATGATCTAATATCCTCATTAAAATTTAAAACAGAAATTCTGATGTAATTAGTTCCAACCTTAAATCTAAATATACTTGCTCTAACCAATGTTTTATTTTAATAATTATAATGTTAAGATAAGTTTCCTTACTAATTTCAAGTTCTAATCAAAGAACAACAGCTCCAAAATAGACTCTGAGAAAGTTGTGATTAGAAATAATAGAAAAGTGTGCTTTAAGTGTATTCCTTAATGAAAATTACATTTTTAAAAATCTAAAATATAAGCTGTATATTTTGTTACATTCTCCCCCAATTATTTTGTGAATTTTTCAGAGGCTACCAACGAGTTGATCTTTACTTACCAAAGTTTAGCTCACAAATTTGCTACATAATGTAGCCTTCATTGTCATGAATTTTGGCTGTGGTAAAAAAATCATGGCTCACATTTCCATTTTCACTGTTAATAAAACAGAAGGAATTACCCAATCTCAAAACAATATGTTTGCTTCAGTTTAAGCCATTGGTGTCATTAGCCTTAGGTAGCCGAGGAGTGGCTTGCCTACTCAGAATACACTTAGGGATTCTGGCAGCTCTTAGCTTCTCACAGGGCTGTGGTTTTGTTTATATCCAGTATTATATGTTCCAGTCCACTTAATCTTTTGGCTTGTTACTTTGTTCTCCAACTCAGAACTTCTTTCTCCTCCCCACCCAGTTCTCTCAATGCAGAAGTCTGTATTATAGGAAGGCCTGGGTTCACCTTCTGGCTTTTACACCGCATGTATTTTCCTGCACAGCTCATATCCTTGAAAACACTATCTGGCTTCTTTCAAAATGAGCATGTCTGATATGGCACTTTTAAAATTATCTAAAAAGTTTAACCCCCCTTTGTAAGCCAGGTACCCACCAGCTTTCAGATGGTCCCTATTGTCTTGGAAGATTGCTTCAGCTTAGACTTTATCCTATTAGTGGTACTCATTATTTATGCACGATCAGAAACTGACAGCTGTGTGACGTCTCTTCCTGCTCTAGCCATCATAAAGCTCTATCTGTCTTCTTATCTAGCAGTGTTACTTGACATCTATGAACATCAAGTGAAGATTTGTTCCTCCTGGAGAACTCACCAACCCTTTCAACTAAAATCTATACAAATGATCTCAAAATTCTGTCTTTATTCCCACAGGCTGATGATTTCTAGACCTTAATATTTGGTCACACTATATGAATTTTGAACTCTACATATCTAAAACAAAACTCAGTATCATTCCCCCGATATTGGCTTGCCTTCCTGTTGTTCCCATTTCTGTCACTAGCCCTATAACACTTGTGTTCTATTCAGGTCCCACTCAAAGCAAGAGAGTCAGACCTGGGCCTTGCCCTGGAGTCCCATATTCTCTCCTGGGCATAATTCACATAGGAGGCTCACCCACCTTAAAATCCAAAGCCCCGGCAACTTCCAGTGTTTAGGTATGTGAACAGTACCAGGACTCCAACAAGTGAGCACAGCCAAACAAACAGGAATCCAGAGAAACACTGTTCAAAATTCCAGTCAGGAAGACTACATTTTGAAAAGCCTTCCTATGGTTATTAAGGCCCCAGATACTGAGGGCAGGTCAAAGGCTATAACTCCTGTCCCTAGGAGATGGCCTGACAAGTTCTAGGTTTAGACTCTGTTCTCACATACATGACCAAAGCTTTAAATGGGGACCAGCAGAGCCTGTTCCTAATATCTGGGGCATCTTTGGGAAATGGGGCAATCTGCTGGGGGGACTCAGGCTTAGGGGGTCTCTTATGAGAATGCAGGGTGCCCACAGGGGTGAGCTACACATTTGTAACAATTAGAGGCCAGGATTAGCTCAAGCTTCATGCAGTGGCTTAAGGTACTAAAAGGAGTCAACATCTATGCAGACACTTCATTTCCCAAAAATTTGATTAGGGAGAAATTCTTAAAATAAAAGCTCCCTTGCCTAAGGAGGAGCAGACAGGTCAAAGCTGCCTAGCGGCTCCTACTGCACACCAAGCCTGTGGGTCCTCAGCTCACTGCAGTTGGCCTGAGAAGCTAAGGAAAGGAGGTGACGCTTATTCTTGAAAATCATGGGAACAGGGTTCAAAGTCAAAATACTCATTACAGGGCAGTGACCCTCAACCTTAGGTGCATAATAGAATCACCTGGAGAGCTTTGAAAAACACCAATCTGGTGTCCCATTCTACAAAGATCATTTCCAGATCTCTGGAGTGGAACCCACACTTTAGTATTTTCTAAAGACTTGGAGTTGTCATATTAAGCAAATGAGAACATAGGATGCCAAATTAAATTTAAATTTCAGATGAACAAAAAACACTTTTTTTAGTATAGATAACAAATACATTTTTTAGGACCGCACAATATTTGGGACATTCTCATACTCAAAAAGCCATTCATTGTTTCTCTGAAATTCTATTTTAACCATTGTCCTGTTTATCCTCTCCGGCAACCAATGTGACTCTAATGTGCAGAAGAATTCCCTAGGGTTAGCCCACAAAGATACTATCCCTCTAACTTGCAAAATATGGCTTAATTAGAAGTGAATTCTGTTGACCCAGCTAAGACTCAACTTTCAAATTTGGTTCACTATGATTTAACTCACTAAACTTTAATAATACGTGTTGGAGACATCAAGATTTTGCAACAAAGGAATAAACAAGATATTGTCCTTGTCCTCAAGAAACTGCAGTCCAAAGTGGAATAAAATTAAATCTTACATACATTTCATTAAATTAAGGAATAATATCTTTAAAATATCTACCTAAATAGTAATTGCTCATGTTAACATTTCTGTTTATAAGACAGATCCATATGGAGCAAGACTTACAGAAATAAAACCTATTTAGTGAAGGAATGAAAATTACATTCTTGAAAATGAACTTTCAAATACTGATTTAAAGCTTTCCTCATCTGCAGGTTTTCTGGCACAGAAAGTCAGCCACTTTAAGTTCTGAACGAGGTCTCGCTCCTGAAGGCTGCTTCCAGTTCTGAGCTAGAAGCTCTCGAGCCATATGTTTCCTTAGGAGATTCAAAGCACACTATTTAGTACTTTTTTAAGTTGGCGTTTAAAATGTTGAGCAGGATGAGACTGAGAGACATAGGACTGAGTCACAACTAGTGTCTTCCAGATTCACACAAAAAAATTGCTACTAAGAATGTCCAAGTTTCAAAAATCTACAAGCCTTTCATTTTCCAAATAAGAGTGGTTAAGTTTATTCTCATAACACTGTACCTTGCACTAACTTTTCTCCACGTGTCTTGGATGGGACAGAGTGTGGATCTGTGGCCAGTCTGGTGGACTGGGCATAACGGCACACAGCTGTGGACATGAGTCTAGGATGGAAACAGTTAGCCTCCATTGCACACCTCAACAGAACACATGCTGAAAACTACAACTCAAGGTTCACATCCATGCATTAATTAACCAAACTTCACCTGGCTCCTCTGTTATCCAGTTTACATGCCTCTGAATTTCCCACCAGGCATGGTGAAAAACTTAATTGTAGAATTAATCTAAATCATGACATTCTCACATCAGCTAGTTAAGTAACCCTGGAGAAAAAGGAATAGATGAGTTTAGCATAACATTTTCTTGATGAATGCATGTTACAGATTTTTGTTAGTGTCATTGATGTAGTTAGCAGCCCTGTGCCTTTACCTCCTGATGGTTCCATATCCTAAATATTTTAGCTACCAGTTATTTCCCACCTTTCTCATTAGATTTGCTTGCCTATAGCTCAGTAAAGAGGAAATGAAGGGAAGATTCTCTTTTCATTTGCCAACTTTATTTTAATATGACACAGGAAGAAAATTTCCTGGTTATCCTGCATGGACATTTCTGTGGGGTGTCAGTTCCATGGAATGAATGTGATTGTGCATCGACACACTTGAACACAGTGGGATTTTCTGAGAAGCTCGGAGGTGCAAAGATGGTTTAGAAAGGCATCTGAGACAGGCATTTAGTACAAAACATTATCCACTAATTACAAACAATGTTTAAAAGTAATGCTGAAGTTGGGTGTCTTTGGTTAAAAAAAAAATAAGGCAAACTTTAAGGTACATAATTTTAAATTAGGCTCTGAGAATTTCATCTGAAAGAGCAGGATGCAAAAGATCACTGTTTTTCATGGTAACTGAAGCTCTTGCCTCCAATCATGGAATCCTTGACAAAAGGTGTTTCCATAAAGACATAAATAATAAGAACAAAGGTTCTACACTATGCAGGTAAATATATGTGAGAATACGTATCAGAGTTGGCCATTTGAAGTAAGTTGCTCTCATCTTTTAAAGCAAAAGAGCAATTGCTATCAACTGGTTTATTTAAAGAAACCACCACCATGTTCCCACCAATACTCAGTGTAACTTAAAACCCTCAAGCACTAATGCCCGTCTCCCTGTAACAACGGCTTCATCATGATCTGGGGCTCATCTTCACCAGAGGCCACCTGAGCCAGTGGACAGCCTCTGTGGAGAGAAGCCATCAGTCAGCACCGGTTCCCTTTTGTCCATCGATGGTACTCACCTGCTGTGTTCATGAGTACCCTGTGCTGTCTCTGACAGGCAAGTCTCCAGTTAGCAAATTCCAGAAGAGAGGCCATTCACGCATAGGCTTGCATATTTGCAAATAGCCTGATGAACTCTTCCCAGGCCTGTGTGTCTACTTCAGGCCACTTAAAATCCAGAAGGAAGCCACCAGTTATCCAAAGAACATCATCAGGGATATAAAATTTCAAGTGATTTCTGGTCTTGCTAAGTAGAGTACCAACAAAAACCCAGAAAATTCCCTAGTCTATGACTTTCATGTGTTGAAAAGTTGATTTTAATCATCACGAAAGTCACAAGCACGGGTTTCTAAACTAAAGCTACACAAAATTAACCAAACCAAATTTAAGGGCTCTGAGAAGTCCTAAATGGTACCTCCTGCGGTTAAGAAGGCCCAAATAAGGTGTGCCAGCTTTCACAGAGCCAGACTCCTGACCTGGGCTCCAACGCAAAGACTTTATGGAGAAAGGCTGGGCACAAGCCGCCCTCTGCCACAGCTTCCCAGAGCACCTTGCTTGGCCATAAAGAGTCCTGCAGAAAGCAGGCTATTCAGATTTATGAAATGCTAACTAACTCTCCGATGGGATTGTCTCCATCAAAACTGATCATTGGTCAGGCTGCTGGGTTCTAGTCCCATTTCTGCTAACCTACTGTGCGCCTTTGAGGAAGCCATTTAATATGTCAAAATCTATGTTTTCCTCTGTCAAATGTGCTGACTTTCACTGTATTGTGAGGCTAAGATACAGTGACAAATGTGGAAATATTTTTGGAAAAAAAAGCAACAAAGACACTAATGGATTTAGTCTTCTTAAAATAATATTTTCAAGTATCTGCACAAAGAGTGTCTACTCCGAATTGCCCCTCTCCTGCCAAAAGAGATGGCGTGTCTCCACAGCTCAGTGTCCTGTCTGTCACTACTACTGGAATAGGAGGCGTGTCCGTGCATGACCCTGACACGTGGGAGAACACTGTCCCTTTTACATAAGAGCACAAGGCTGCCACTGGTATTATGCCAGAGGGGGAGTCCCCCACCCGGAGAGTCAGGACAGGGTTTGACTGGCAGAATCCCCCGGGGAGGTCCCTGAGGGCCAGCAGAGCCACCTGGTGTCAGGTTTCCCAGCAGCTCGGCTTGAAGGTCGTATCCCATATTGAGGCCCAAGCATAGGCTGGCAAACGTGCCCTGGGCTACTTCTTCAGTAGAGGGCTTTGCTCTTCTCATTCCTCTTCAAAATGCAAATAAGTCATGGCCACTCCCACCCAAATGCAGGATGAAGAATGATTTTTCTTGAATGGAAAGTAATAAGAACCACAACTATAATGAGCTACCACCTCACACCCATCAGGGTGGCAACTATTGAAAAAACAAATAAGTAAATAAATAACAAGTGCCGGTGAGAATGTGGAGAAATTGGAGCCCTTGTGCACTGTTGGTGCAAATGTAAAATGGAGCAGCCACGGTGGGAAACAGTGCAGCAGTTCCTCAAACAGTTAAACACAGACTTACCATATAACCCAGCAATTCCACCTCTGGGTATTTACCCGAAAGAATTAAAAGCAAGGACTCAGAGAGATATTTCTAGACCCATGTTCACAATAGCCAAAAGGCAGAAGCAATCCACGTATCCACTGACAGATGAATGGAAACACAAAGTGTAGACTTAACATACAATGAAATATTGTTTAGCCTTTAAAAAGGAAGGGAATTCTGACACAGGCTACAACGCGGATGAACCTGGAAGACACGCTCAGTGAAATAAACTAATCACAAAAGGACAAATAGTGTGTGATTCCACTTATACAAGGTTCCTAGAGTAGCCAAGTTCACAGAGACAGAAAGTAGAATGGGAGTTGCCAAGGGCTTGGGGGAAGGGTGGACAGACTTTCAGTTTGGGAAGATGAAAAAGTTCTGGAGATGGCTGGTGGGGATGGGTGCACAACGATGGGAATGTACTTTAAGCCACAGAACTGTACACTTAGAAATGGTTAAGATGGCAAATTTTATGTTATGTGTATTTTACCACAATTTTTTTAAACGCTATAAAGGCTATTTTCATACATTTTACTGTTTGAGAACTTTCTGAGGAGAAAGTAAGCTGACCAGACAATTGTGGGCACAATAAAGTGCTGTGTTAAGGTTTCCTTACTGCATTAAAGGCCTGAGCACAGGAGATTTTATTTACCAAGAGGAAAAGGAGCAAATCCCTAAAGGGCATCTGAATCAAAGCTTTCTGCTGACTTCCAAGAATGAGCCAGTCCTACATCAAGTGTCCAGGTTGTAGGTGAGGATCAAAATCACGACAAAATATGTTCTTCTCAGGTTCACCTTTGCAGAAATTGCTGCTCTCTCTCCATTTCTGAGAGAGGTGCGTATTTGTACCATATGGTACAAATGAAAAATGAAGGTGTTTTCCCTGCCAGAGGAGGAGATGGAATGTTTGCACAGTAGAACTCAGAATATGTGCGAAACTCAAGTCCCTTGGAAAATCCAAGATTCATGGAACCTTTTCTGTGCTAGCCAGGAGTCAATGGCTTGTTATGCACCCCACCACCACAGCTGCCTCTGCTGTGCATTTTAGAGCCTTCATGCTCTGCTCAGAGCTTTCCACTCTCCAGCTCCTTTAAAAAAGAAAACTCCAGTGAATGCTTCCTTGTAAATGCATAAGAATAACAGATATGAAAGGATTCTAAGTGAGCATTATTGACAAAGGCATTGGCTACAATAAATAATTATCTCTACCTTATTTCTTTCCCTCTTCTCCAAAGGATTTGCGGTTACTACCACATAGTTAGAACATTTTAAAATTTGGATTTGGGGCCATAATCAGTAATTTCAAATGAACAATAATTTTTATGGACACAAAGTAAATGGAATTTTCAAGATATCATAGCTAATCAAAATCTGAATCATCCCTTCCTTGGTTTTTTTATTTTGTATAAGTTGAAGACATACATGTATGTAATAGCAAGGAGCAGAATACGTTTAAGTGTGATCCTGTTTGGATAAATCCTCTAAAACATATACATATATGCTGGTATGTGCATAAAAACTTCTAGAAGAAATCACAAGAAATAAGTGTTTACAGTGAAAAGAGAACTTCCTAGAAGTAAGCTGTCTTCATTTTAGAGTTTTCTGTACAATTTCAAACTGTTACCCTATGCTAATATGTGTGTATACATATCCATGCATTCATTTATTCAAGATAAAGTGCTGAAAATGCTCAGAGGAATAAGACAGGACCTCTGGCAGAAAATTCCTTATAATCCATTAAGGAAACTGATAGGTACATTATTAAAATAATAATCATGTTTGTGCTGTAATTGTTTAAAAACCTGGATTCAAATCCTGAGTTGGCCTTTTTCTAGCTGTGTGATCTTGGGCAAGCTACTAAACCTTTCTGTGCCTCAATTTTCATCTTTAAAATGAGGGTAAAAACAGTTCCTACCTTATAGAGCTCTATGAAAATTAAATGAATGAGCGTATGTAAAGTGCTTAGAACAGTACCTGGTACACACTATGCTTTCAATGAATACCTGATATTATGACAGTAAAGATGTAGCACAAATATTGCCCTGCAAGGGAAAAAAGAGCTTCTGCCTGGGTCCTGGGTTACCAAGGCTTTGAAGTGGAGATACCACTTAAGCCAGGCCTTAAAAGATAAGCAGTTTTTTGCCAAGTGAATAGAAGGGAAAGGACATTTCAGGAAAAGAGAACAGTACGAGAACAGGCAGGGAGATGTGACTGCCTGGACAGCAGCCCAAAACAGGCAGTTTGAACTCCTGAACTTTCCTTTCTGGAGTGTCTCATGGAAATGAAAAAGAAAGAGCAACTTTGTTCATTTTTAAAGTTCAGTACGTAATTTGTGTAAAGTCTGACCCTTCTTATGGCATTTCAGGCTCACTTGTTAAGTTGTTTTTTTATAGTCTTCTCAGTAGAAGTTCACACCTGATCAAACATCTGTAAATGAGCTAGTATTAAAAAAATGAAAATCTTGAAATACAAAGCAGATACCCACACAGACCTCCAGAGCACAGGCACATGGTAAGGGGCAGGCCTCACACCTCTCGCAATCCAATTTACACCTGCTTCTGGGACTGATTAGTTGGCAATATGCTGCCTGGCCTTGGGAAACGGCTTTATGAGGGGGCCATTCTCGGCACCTACCAAGTGAGATTCAAGGTAAAGGTCCAGTACCTCACATTTCCCTGGTTGCCCCAGATCTGAAGTCGGACTGTGACCTCGGGCTCCTCAACTTAAGCTACACTGAGTCAGCAGCTACACATTTGAAACTCCTCACCAAGAGGCTTTCACAAATCTCATCTCATTTGGTCCTCACTCGGAGCCTCTGGAAAGACATTAGCATTTCCTTCTTGTTGGCAAAAAAGTGACCCTCTGAGAAGGTAAGCAGTTGCCCAAATCCCCTCCTGACCAATAGTTAGGATTTTTGTCCAGGTCTTCCAACTCCATATTCAGTTCCCTTTTTACTGCTATATGCTGCCTCCTCTGAGATGAGCCTTAAACTCAGGAACCCAAGATGTCAGCCTCACAGCATCGCAGAGTGTTAGAGACATAAGAATCTTGGGCTTCTGGCCCTGGGGACTCCAGTCCATGCACCAAGCAGCCACTTGTTGCCCATGAGTCCAGATGTGCTGTAAGCATTATCTATAGACTGACTGTATCATAGATTGCCTATCCAATATCCTCTGCCATCTTCCCTTCTAACAGACACCTAGATAATGTGCTCTGCTTAAAAACTACTTCTTCAGCCTCCTTTGCAGATGGAATAGCCATTGAGGTAAAAGCATAAAAGAATAAAAGGTTTTCAAGAGAAATGTTTCAGCCTTCCATTGCCCTTTGTCCATCAAGCTGCAAGAAAAGCGGCTTGTGACCATGAAGAAAGGGCCAGAGAATTTCAGAGAGCTTGCCTATAAATGAACACCTCTAGACCTCTGTATTGTGAGGCTCTACATCTGTATGTGTGCAATCTACCATGGTTAGAACTCTGTTTCTAGAAGCCATATGAAATCCCTGAGTGATACACTGGCTAAATATTTGTGCATACTGAATATATGACTATTATCCAAATGTTTGTTTATACTGATGTGGTTAGTAAAATTCAACTTATTTGAAAGAATTTCTGAATAAAAATGGCTTTCAGTCATGTATTTTCTCAATTCAGGATATTTCTATATTCAGGAAATATCAGAAACATAGATGCTTGCTATTATAAGGGAGTCTGTGAAGTTTTTTTTTCTTTTACGTCAGTAAGGTGAGATGTCCCTAATCTCCTTCAATCCTTAACGTGACTTTCTAAGGCAAGTTCTCTGGACTCTTGATGGGGTACTCTTTCCACCATCCCACTGACATCATGTTGGACTGCTGTTGCAGACAGATCGTACTAGCAAGAAATGAGCAGAAATGGGAGGCTCATTTTGAGCAAAGTCCTGGGGCTTCTAAGGTTAATCCCAACACTCTTCACAAAAAGATTCTTCAAAGGGCAGAATGTACAGCTAAATCTTGGGTTACATCCTTGAGTCTTATCCACCCTCATGGGAGAAAACACCCCAGTCAGTTTTATGCACAAAGCTCAGCACATTGAATGTTTTATCAGTGAGGAATGACAGAAGGAAGCAGGGAGGGAGGGAGGGAGGGAAAACAGGACCACCGGGTATTATTAAAAAGATGCAAACCAACAACACTCACATGAACTGGGAGTCTGAGGCACAATTTCCTTCATGTTTTATAATAATTCCTGAGAATGTGAAAAGAGGACCACCATTTCACTGGTAAAATTGTGAATCTAAAGCAATTAAATATTGTGACTTCCCACCTAGCTATACAATCAAATATACCAAATAATTTAATATTAATCAAGTGTAAAAATGAATGGCATTTTATAGCCCTTGAAATTCTTGCCTGGGTTGTGTGATTTATTAATTATAAGTAACATGTTATATTTCACAGTTTGTGCTGTTTTCATTAGAGTAAGTCCTCAAGAATCCCAAATTCAGGTACATGAGAAGTTTATAAAACAATTTATAAAATTTGTTTAAAAATAAAAATAAAAATAAAATTTGTTTAAAATAAATAAATAAATAAAATTTTGTTTAAAAAAAATCCAGTTATGTTAATTCAGTAATACAAAATAATAGCTAATAAACTATGGTTTGTGTATATGTCATACAAGATTCACAATAAACAATTCAGTAATACAAAATAATAGCTAATAAACTATGGTTCGTGTATATGTCATACAAGATTCACATTAATAAGCAGATTTGTAATCAGAAGAACTAACTTGTATTTCTACATATAAGTTCTAATAATATCCTTCAATATTTTCTTTCTTACCCAGGTTACCAATCTACAATCTTGTTTACACTCTTTTTTTTTACATCAAACCTTCTCCCTGCCCTGGAGAGCAAAGATAAAGATAAACCAAGTCCATTATCACTAGTGATAATTTAGTAAAGTTTGACTACATGGAATTTTATTGTGTGACTATGATGGCAATGAGCCCATATTTAAAGAAAATTTGGGTTGTTTTTAAGCTAGTAGCTTCTTTTTCAATAAATAAGGTGAACCTAAAATTACTGCTGATATATTTGTACATTTGTGAAAAGACCTTCCCAGTTCAAAACTCACCTCCTCAAAGTATCCATTCCTACCCAGTCTTATTCCATGCTCTGCTCCTACTTTAAACCCCATTAAAATAATAGTAAAGAGATTTGTAAAATGGCAAACACACACACACACACACACACACACACACACACACACAGAGTCAAAAACAACAACAAAGTAGAAGCAACAGTAACAGAATTTTGGAAGCTGGAGGTAGTTGGATAAGTGATAATCAACTAGGCACAGCCAGGAAAGCTGATCCAAGACAACAGAGGACAATGTTGAAAAGAAACCTGAATTGTCCTGCAAAACTCCATAACCTCACTTGGAAAACTTCAAACAATACTGATCCCTATGTCCTGTTGCCAAAAATTCATGATTTAATTGGCCTGTCTCATGGCCTGGATTTTTTAATTTCTTGAGATTTCCTAGGTGATCCTAATATACAGACAAGTTTTGGAACCCCTGCCCTAACATGAAAAACAGAGAGTAAAACTAATGAAACAAAGCAAATTGAAGGAAACAGAGATTATGCAAAGAGAAACAAAAAAATATATTAAATCAATGTCACAAGAACAGGGTTCATAAAAAAAAAGAAACATTGAGAGAATAAAAATGTTCTGGAAATTGAGACTATGATAGTAGACAAGAAAACTTAAATAAAGCTTCCACAATAGAGTAAAAAAGTCTTCCTGAATGTTAGGTCTCAGAAATATTACATCCCATCATCACTTTTCAGGAAACTACTGCAAGATGTAGTCCAACTAAACAAAGAAGTAAAACAAGAAGGAAAAACAAAAGATATCCAACAATGGATACCCAACATAGGAGCCAGCATCTTTCTAGACTGATGGGAGTAAAAATTCCAAGAAATCAGGCTTAGAGAGCAACCACTGTAGAGTGAGATAAAGTTCAGATGGATCAGAAGTCTCTGGGAGAAATCTCTTAAGAAGGTTAAGATTGATGGGTTACCTAAACATCTAAAGATTTGTAGAAAAGATTTAGACAGTTAGTACATTGTTTTTGAATTCATGACAAATATCATTTTAAATAAGCAAATTTTTTAAGTCAAGGCAACCAGTAACTCTAGGGAAAAGAAAAGGCTGTGATAGATGTGAAAAAACACAGCAGTGTTCTCATTCATGAGCAGAATTTCTGTCAGTCATGAACAGAATTTTCAAAATCACAGTAGTTGAAACACTGGAATTTTATTTAACCAATAGTTGTAAGTGAAAGGAAAGGAGCAACACACAGCAGCAATTCACCGGAGAATTCCACTTTATTGGGGAAAGGTGCTGGGTTATATAGGAAGGGGCATGGGGTGATTGTGGTGTTACTTCTACGGGGCTGGTGGCTATTGGCTAGGTGGTGGGAGTGGGAGTGGGGAGAGAGGTGATTGGTCTTTAGGTGGCGACGTCGGGAACTGAGGACCCGGAAGAGAAGCCGGAAGTTCGCCATCTTACTGGTGGGGGCCCTTCAGTAAGTATGTTGGAAGAATGAAAGCAAGAAGCAGGACATAGAAGATGTGAGTATGTGTGGTGGGTCGGGGGTGGTATGTGTTGTATGTGTGTGTAAGTTGAAAGTGGGATATTGGAAAGAGACTTAATCCTTATCTTTCCCTCTACAACATTCAATTAAAAAGAAACTAAATATGGGGTGGGGGCAGAGCCAAGATGGCAGAGTGAGTAGAGCAATGGAAATCTCCTCCCCAAACCATATATATTTTTGAAAATACAACAAATACAACTACTCATAAAAGAGAGGCCAGAAGACACAGAACAACAGCCAGACCACATCCACACCTGCGAGAACCCAGTGCCTCGTGAAGGGGGTAAGATACAAGCTGTGGCCCGGCAGGACCCGAGCACCCCACACCCCAGCTCCAGGCGGGAGGAGAAGAGTCAGAGCGGGAGGGAGACAGAGCCCAGGACTGCTAAACACCCAGCCCCAGCCATCCAGACCAGAGCACAGACACAGTGTGTGGGGTGCTGGATACTAGGGAAACAGGACAGTAAGACCTGTGAGTGGGTCCCCATAACTGGCACCCCTGGGAGAAAAGAAAAGTGAGTGCCCTTTGAAAATCTTAAAGGGACAGGGGCCTCACAGCTGGATGGAAGTGCCCTGGCACAATCAGCCCAGTAGCTGGAAATCCCAGGGAACTCTAGGCACCCCAACCCCCTGGGCGGCAGCGCAGCTCAGAGGACCCTAACAGTTAAACAGCCTCCCGCCTGTTCCCCCACTGGCACGACTCCGCCATAGCGACAGTGGCCACGCCCATAGCAAATGGGCAGAGTTTCTTCCACAGCGGCCAGGCAAGAATCAGACACCCCGTCTGCACACAGCTGCCCAGCACAGGCCGCTAGGGGTCGCTGTTCTCCCAGAAGAAGAAAGCCACAACTAGCAAGAAGGGACGTTCTCCCAGCCGACACACACACCAGCTTCCCACAACTACCTATATCTCCATGAAAAGGCAGAAGAATTTGATCCAGACCAAAATCACAGAGCCAACCCCTGAGAGGAAGATAGACCTAACCAATCTCCCTGAAAAAGACTTCAAAATAAAGGTCATAACCATGCTGATGGATCTTCAGAGAAATATGCAAGAGCTAACAGATGAAGTCCGGAAGGAGATTACAGAAATGAAACAATCTCTGGAAGGACTTAAGAACAGACTGGATGAGGTACAAGAGGCCATTAATGGAATATAAATCAGAGAACAGGAATGCAGAGAAGCTGATGCAGACAGAGATAAAAGGATCTCCAGGAATGAAATAATACTAAGAGAACTGTGTGACCAATCCAAAAGGAATAATATCCACATTATAGGGGTACCGTAAGAAGAAGAGAGAGAAAAAGGGATAGAAAGTGTTTTTGAAGAAATAATTGCTGAAAACTTCCCCAAACTGGGGGAGGAAATAGTTGCTCAGACCACAGAAGTACACAGAACTCCCAACAGAGGGGACCCAAAGAGGACAACACCAAGACACATAATAATTAAAATGGTGAAGATCAAGGACAAGGACAGAGTTTTAAAGGGAGCTAGAGAAAGAATGAAGGTCACCTACAAAGGAAAACCCATCAGGCTATCATCAGACTTCTCAACAGAAACCTTAGGCCAGAAGAAAATGGCATGATATATTTAATGCAATGCAACAGAAGGGCTTTGAACCAACAATACTGTATCCAACATGATTATCATTTAAATATGAAAGAGGGATTAAACAATTCCCAGATAAGCAAAAGTTGAGGGAATTTGCCTCCCACAAACCACCTCTACAGGGTATTTTAGAGGGACTGCTCTAGATGGAAGCACTCCTAAGACTAAACAGATGTCACCAGAGAAAATAAAATCACAGCAAAGAAAGCAGACTAACCAAATACTAACTAAAGATAAAAAATAAAATTAACTACCCACAAAAGCAGTCAAAGGAAACACAAAAGAGCACAGAGCAAAACACCCAACATATGAAGAATGGAGGAGGAGGAATAAGAAGGGAGAGAAATAAAGAATCACCAGACAGTGTTTAAAAGAGCCCAATAAGTGAGTTAAGTTAGACAGTAAGATACTAAAGAAGTTAACCTTGAACCTTTGGTAACCATGAATCAAAAGCCTGAAATGCCAATAAGTACATATCTTTCAATAATCACCCTAAATGTAAATGGACTGAATGCACCAATCAAAAGACAAAGAGTAATAGAATGGATAAAAAAGCAAGACCCATCTATATGCTGCTTACAAGAGACTCACCTCAAACCCAAAGACATGCACAGACTAAAATTCAAGGGATGGAAAAAGATATTTCATGCAAACAACAGGGAGAAAAAAGTAGATGTTGCAGTACATGTATCAGACAAAATAGACTTCAAAACAAAGAAAATAATAAGAGATAAAGAAGGACATTACATAATGATAAAGGGCTCAGTCCAAAAAGGGGATATAACCATTATAAATATATATGCACCCAACACAGGATCACCTGCACATGTGAAACAAATACTAACAGAACTAAAGGAGGAAATAGAAGGCAATGCATTCATTTTAGGAGACCTCAACATGCCACTCACTCCAAAGGATAGATCCACCAGACAGAAAATAAGTAAGGACACAGAGGCACTGAACAACACACTAGAACAGATGGACCTAATAGACATCTATAGAACTCTACATCCAAAAGCAACAGGATACACATTCTTCTCAAGTGCACATGGAACATTTTCCAGAATAGACAACATACTATGCCACAAAAAGAGCCTCAGTAAATTCAAAAAGATTGAAATTCTACCAACCAACTTCTCAGACAACAGAGGTATAAAACTAGAACTAAATTGTACAAAGAAAGCAAAAAGGCCCACAAATACATGAAGGCTTAGCAACATGCTCCTAAATAATCAATGGATCGATGATCAAATTAAAAAAGAGATCAAGCAATATATGGAGACAAATGACAACAACAGCACAATGGCCCAATTTCTGTGGGATGCAATGAAGGAAGTTCTAAGAGGAAAGTATATAGCAATTTACAAGTTTCTCTTGTAAAACAAAGAAATACAAGGAATCCAGATTGGTAAAGAAGAAGTTAAACTGTCACAATTTGCAGATGACATGATATTGTACATAAAAAACCCTATTTAAAAAAGGAAGAACAATCCCAAATGAATAGTCTAAAGTCACAATTATTGAAACTGGGAAAGAACAAATGAGGCCCAAAGTCAGCAGAAGGAGGGACATAATAAAGATCAGAGAAGAAATAAATAAAATTGAGAAGAATAAAACAATAGAAAAAATTCAATGAAACCAAGAGCTGGTTCTTTGAGAAAATAAACAAAATAGATAAGCCTCTAGCCAGACTTATTAAGAGAAAAAGAGAATCAACAAACAAAAACAGAATCAGAAACAAGAATGGAAAAATCATGATGGACCCCACAGAAATACAAAGAATTATTAGAGAATACTATGAAAACCTATATGCTAACAAGCTGGTAAACCTAGAAGAAATGGACAACTTCCTAGAAAAATACAACCTTCCAAGACTGACCAAGGAAGAAACACAAAATTTAAACAAACCAATTATGAGCAAAAAATTGAAGTGGTAACCAAAAACTACCCAAGAACAAAACCCCTGGCCAGATGGGTTTACCTCAGAATTTCATCAGACATACAGAGAAAACATAATACCCATTCTCCTTAAAGTTTTCCAAAAAATAGAAGAGGAGGGAATACTTCCAGACTCAATCTATGAAGCCAGCATCACCCTAATACCAAAACCAGGCAAAGACCCCACCAAAAAAGAAAATTACAGACCAATATCCCTGATGAACATAGACGCAAAAATACTCAACAAAATATTAGCAAACTGAATTCAAAAATACATCAAAAGGATCATACACCATGACCAAGTGGGATTCATCCCAGGGATGCAAGGATGGTACAACATTTGAAAATCTATCAACATCATCCACCACATAAACAAAAAGGACAAAAACCACATGTCATCTCCATAGATGCTGAAAAAGCATTCGACAAAATTCAACATCCATTCATGATAAAAACTCTCAACAAAATGGGTATAGAGGGCAAGTACCTCAACATAATAAAGGCCATATCTGATAAACCCACAGCTAACATCATACTGAACAGCAAAAAGCTGAAAGCATTTCCTCTAAGATCAGGAAAAGAAAAGGATGCCCACTCTCCCCACTGTTATTTAACATAGTGCTGGAGGTCCTAGCCACGGCAATTAGACAAAACAAAGAAATACAAGGAATCCAGATTGATAAAGAAGCAGTTAAACTGTCACTATTTGCAGATGACATGATATTGTACATAAGAACCCTAAATAGACTCCACTCCAAAACTACTAGAACTGATATCGGAATACAGCAAAGTTGCAGGATACAAAATTAACACACAGAAATCTGTGGCTTTCCAATACCCTAACAATGAACCAATAGAAAGAGAAATCAGGAAAACAATTCAATTCACAATTGCATCAAAAAGAATAAAATACCTAGGAATAAACTTAACCAAGGAAGTGAAAGACCTATACCCTGAAAACTATAAAACACTCTTCAGAAAAATTAAAGAGGACACTAACAAATGGAAATTCATCCCACGCTCTTGGCTAGGAAGAATTAATATCATCAAAATGGCCATCCTGCCCAAAGCAATATACAGATTTGATGCAATCCCTATCAAATTACCAACAGCATTCTTCAATGAACTGGAACAAATAGTTCAAAAATTCATATGGAAACACCAAAAACCCCGAATAGCCAAAGCAATCCTGAGAAGGAAGAATAAAGTGGGAGGGATCTTGCTCCCCAACTTCAAGCTCTAATACAAAGCCGCAGTAATAAAGAAAATTTGGTACTGGCACAAGAACAGAGCCACAGACCTGTGGAACAGAATAGAGACTTCAGACATTAACCCAAACATATATGGTCAATTAATATACAATAAAGGAGCCATGGACATACAATGGGGAAATGACAGTTTCTTCAACAGATGGTGCTGGCAAAACTGGACAGCTACATGTAAGAGAATGAAACTGGATCACTGTCTAACCCCATACACAAAAGTAAATTCAAAATGGATCAAAGACCTGAATGTAAGTCATGAAACCATTAAACTCTTAGAAAAAAACATAGGCAAAAATCTCTTGGACATAAACATGAGCGACTTCTTCATGAACATATCTCCCCAGGCAAGGAAAACAAAAGCAAAAATGAACAAGTGGGACTATATCAAGCTGAAAAGCTTTTGTACAGCAAAGGACACCATCAATAGAACAAAAAGGTATCCTACAGTATGGGAGAATATATTCATAAATGACAGATCCGATAAAGGGTTGACATCCAAAATATATAAAGAGCTCACACACGTCAACAAACAAAAAGCAAATAATCCAATTAAAAAATGGGCAGAGGAACTGAACAGAAAGTTCTCCAAAAAAGAAATACAGATGGCCAACAGACACATGAAAAGATGCTCCACATCGTTAATCATCAGAGAAATGCAAATTAAAACCACAATGAGATATCAGCTCACACCAGTTAGGATGGCCACCATCCAAAAGACAAACAAAAGCAAATGTTGGTGAGGTTGTGGAGAAAGGGGAACCCTCCTACACTGCTGGTGGGAATACAAATTAGTTCAACCATTATGGAACGCAGTATAGAGGTTCTTCAAAAAGCTCCAAATAGAAATACCATTTGACCCAGGAATTTCACTCCTAGGAATTTACCCTAAGAATGCAGCAGCCCAGTTTGAAAAAGACAGATGTACCCCTATGTTTATCGCTGCACTGTTTACAGTAGCCAAGAAATGGAAGCAACCTAAGTGTCCATCAGTAGATGAATGGATAAAAAAGACGTGATACATATACACAATGGAATATTATTCAGCCATAAGAAGAAAACAAATCCTACCATTTGCAACAACATGGATGGAGCTAGAGGGTATTATGCTCAGTGAAATAAGCCAAGTGGAGAAAGACAAATACCAAATGATTTCACTCATATGTGGAGTATAAGAACAAAGAAAAACTGAAGGAACAAAACAGCAGCAGAATCATAGAACCCAAGAATGGACTAACAGTTACCAAAGGGAAAGGGACTGGGGAGGATGGGTGGGAAGGGAGGGATAAGGGTGGGAAAAAGAAAGGGGGCCTTACGATTAGCATGTATAGTGTGTGGGGGGGCACGGGGAGGGCTGTGCAACACAGAGAAGACAAGTAGTGATTTTACAGCATCTTACTACGCTGATGGACAGTGACTGTAATGGGTTTTGTGGGGGGGACTTGGAGAAGGGGGAACCGTAGTAAACATAATGTTCTTCATGTAATTGTAGATTAATGATAACAAAATTAAAAATAGTAATAATAATAATAAAAGAAAAAACCTAAATATGTAAAGGAAGAAGAGCCTATACATGTTATTTAGACATATGGAGGCAAATAACAAAATAATCTGCTAAAACAAATGAAAATGTTTACCTCTGATTAGGGGGAAATAAGGACAAGATGGGTAAGAATGGCCATTTCTCACCAAAGGCTTTATAAAATTTTATGACTCTTCAGATTATGTGAATGTATAATGAATATGAAAAATGTATGTGAAAATACAAAGATTGTTATCTAAAAAGTTTCATATATTTCGTATATAAATTGTTTTATGAATGGGCTGCTCCAATTTTTAGCATGACAATTTGAGACCTTGTTACATTACCTTAATAATTCATTTTTATACTTAATGTCACATTTTTCCAATCAAACACCAACTTCTCATATTTTCACTTTAATTAAAAAAAGAATGTTAACGTGAGCTCTGATAATTTCTAAGATGATTAAGTAAGGTTTTAAATGTAATGTTTCCCACCCTGTAGAGTATCAGAATCTATTTCAAATCTTGAAGTTGAAACAAGTTTGCTCAAGCAATTAGCATTGGAAGGTTGGGAAGTACAAAAGATGCAAATATGTCTCAGAAAACCTGGGTGCCTGCCCTCATACTGGGCTCTCTGGAGGTTCTCTCTCTCACTGGCCTCATAGGGGCTGCATTTTTCTTTCATTTAGAATTAATTTTCCTTATTGGCCCAGTCAGAGTACCACATAAAGCCACGGTTCTGGCTTTTTGCACACTCAGTGAGAGTCAGGTGGAGGGGGTCCGGCTGTGGGTGACTCTGGCTAGACAGACACCCTTAATTTGGTTGTAAATTTCCTAGGAAACTTGCTGTTTCTGGGTTCTTCTTTGCAAAAGCATTCTGTCTGTTTCTGATACCCTTTATATTGGCTCCCTGCTTGATCATTTTAAAGATGACCTTGTCCACCTTCAGTCCCCCTGCAACCAAGAATGACATTTCTCTCACTCAGCACCTGTGTGGATGAGCTGGACACAGAAAGGACATTCCAATGGCTGCTGAGTCATCGTCACCAAAATCCACGGACCCCACTGTTTCTGCTTTTCTGAAGGTCCCTCGGGGCCTTGCTCTGGATTAGAGGTGTGTTAAGGAAAAGTAACTGAAATCCCAGAGGTTTCCTATCTATAGGAGCTAAGAAAAGGGGTCTCCTACTTTAATCCAGCTGAGAAGAAACCAAGCAGACAGGCACTTAGAGATCCTTTGTCACCCTGTGCAGACGAACAAAAGTCTGAAGGGCCAGCCAAGGCCACAAGGAATATAGCGAAGGAAAGAATAAAGCTTTTTTTTGGGCAAGTAAAACTGACACTACAGAATTCATTCTTTAGATCTTGATGGTCAGTGCTACATAGTGCAAGACATTTGAACCTACTCCACAGTGCATTATTTCCTGGAATCATGAGGGAGCCCATTCTTTATGACAGGGTAGACACACGGAACACAGCCACATCCATCTTCATGCTGTAAGTAACACAGCACCATACAAATGAAACATTAGTAAATGTCTTGATGATAACATCTAACAGCAAAATCCTTGCTTATGAAGAATCTTCATATCCTGTTAACTCAAGAAACATAATTTTCTAAGTTAAAGATCATAACTCAAACAAGTGATGCTTACTAAAACTATATATAATTAAGAATCGACTGTGTAGCTAAGTAGAATCTTGGACTTAACGTCCTTTGAATTAAATTTTGATATGCAGAGTACTTAAAAAAAATAACCTCTGCTGTGTACATCAAAATCAACACACCTCAGGATTCAGTATTTTAAAAAGTCAAAGAATCCTACAATTTGAAAGGCATGTGAATGTATCTCATTCAAGCTATAATACCCTTGAAAAATGGTTGCCCAGCTGTGAGCTCATGACTTCATGAGGCTGTTCCAGTACAGAAGGCCCCAGGGTCTGGAAGGGCTATTCTTACACTAGACACCAAGCTTAGCACTGCTGGACTCATCTCCAAGATGCTGGCTTTGAGGAGTTTACCAAGGGGCACGTAGTAGTCCCTGGTGCTGGGCTGTCCCTTCTCTTGGCTGACTTATCTCGTTACCAGTTGCACACATTCCCAAACATCTCAGGACGTTAAGGAGCACTAAAAGTTTTCTAAAAAGGCTAGGAAATAATCAGCGCCTCCAAGTGCTTAAGAATCATGTACTGCTTCAAGCCCAAATATGATACTGAGACCCTGTAACTGCAGAATTGAAAAAAAGTACAATGTTTCAAGTTACAGACAGATGTAAAAAAAAGCAGAAGAGATGCAGTAGGGGAGGGGAGGAAAGAGTTCTGGGTCCACAAAGCCATAGCCATTCACCAGGAAATGGTTTTAAGTGTTTTGAGGCTGTAGGTGAGTGGTTTTTGAGAAACCAGATCTCAGTGGTAGGTGTCTGCTTAAGTGAATTCCATCTTGGATTCATTCTACCATTGAGAAAATTACTAGCTGCTGCTAAGAGAAGGCAGCGGCCATGCCCAGAGCTGTTAGGCTATTCAAGACATAAGAAAGCATGGTGACAAGTCGGAATGGCTCACAGGAACCTCAGACCAAAGCAGCCCTCAAATCCTTGGCTTTGCTTATTATATAATCAACCAAATGATCACTCAGGCTGAAACAAATTTTCGTGTAAATATCTTAAAACTGGATTATTACACCAGGAAAGACCAGTTTCTGATACATAATACTTCAGAATTGCAAATAGTGCCAGATGCTCTTGTCATATGAAATGTGGGCCTAGGACAGCACACTGTGTGGGTCAGAGAGGACGCAGGCAAGCAGAGCGGCAGAGCCCCAAGGGTGCAGAAAATTTGCTGTTTCTGGCCTCTTTCATCATTCTTCACAAATCTTGAAGAACTGCCTCTATTAATTAATCAGTCAAATACCACCATCATTTCAAACACAAAAGTTTGGATTATATTACTTCAAGATTCTGGCCACAAGGAAGGAGCAAGACACTAGAAAGCACCACAAGGCTTTCAAGGTAAAAATGTAAATTGAGGAAGGTGGAAGGCATGCCCAGAAAAGGAACTGCCCAGAACTGGGGCAGGAGCAGGAGAAAATTCCCCCTTCTCCTTCAGGGTCTCTGGGACGACCACCCCCAAGTGAGCAGGAATTCCCCCACGGGCAGGTATTCTTTCACAGAAAACAAAGATTAGCATTTCCAAAATTTTAGAATACCCAAGAATCACTGGTGGTTGAACTTGAACATGAAGATCAGAACTATTGATTCCATCGATCTGGGAAGGGGCTCAGAAATTTAAAAAATAGTAACACTGTTGGCTCATACATCATCATCGTCATCGTCATTACTATTATTAGCTAGGATTTACTGAGGGCTTACAATGGTCTGGCACTGCCCTTCTTTAATTCACCTTGACCTTATAAGTGCTCATTTTCCCCCCATTCTACCCACATGTAAATGTAGGCAAATAAGTGTTAAGTAATGACTCCACAGTCATTTGGGAAATAAGTACCACGGTTTAAAAACTAAACCCAATAAGCAGCATCAGACACTGGGTAGCACGTCCTGGTACAGTATGCTTTGTTTCTTCCTCTTTGCTCGAAAGTATTTTTCATACGTAAGACCCCGGCAGGGCATTGAAACCTTGCTGTTTTCTGCAGAATGGAGGGGGCCTCTTTTAAGACTTTTATTTAACTCATCTCACATTGTTTGAAAAGTTTAAAAATAAAAATGTGTGATAATGTCTAGCCTTCACAAATTCCACGTTTTTGTATCAGGCTCTTGGTGGCCTTGAGCCTATGTACATTTCTATGTCACCGTCTACCATTTCCCTTTTGAACTGCCTGCTGTTGGGCTCCAACTCACAGTGCATTTTCCTCTATCAGCAACTTCCCTCACTGCCCCTTCCCCACTGGCCCTGCATTCCTGTGATGCCCGGTTAGGCTGGGACTAGCTAAGGCCCACATAATATAGCTCTCTCTGGTTATCCTGGTGACCAAAGGTCCTCTGTACTTGGCCGGTTTCTCTTTACCCACATGGAAATCCAGAAATTCACACCTGCTTTTCCCCAGTCTTCAGATCAATCTAAGCCCGCACCTCCCAATCAGCAGGCTCTCTGGTTTCCTCCACCCAAGCGCAATCCAGGAAAGAGGGAGCTGGACAGCATCCAAGCACCTGCAGCCCCGATTTCTGCAGTGCCCCCTTCCCATGTTACCTCCCCACTGGGCCCTTACAGTGCCCGGCGCTGTGATGACATCTGTGCTGGTCTGTCGGTGCCTTCATGCAATGGGCCATGGGTGCTCCTGTTCCCTTCTGTGTGCCAAACCGCATGCACACCTGTGCTCCCGAGGATCCAGCACTTTAGCTCAAGGCCATGGTCACAAAGCACCTCCTCGTTGCAGCCTTACTTACAGGCCATGCCCTGTTGCTATGCAAATAAGAATACAGGAAGTCCAGTGGAATGTGAATTTCAGATAAGCAAGGAGGAACTTTTGACGATAAGTATGTCCCAAATACTACATGGCCATACTCATACTAAAAATGATGCATTGTTTACTTGGCAGCCCTACCCTACTACTGCCCACAGCAGTGGACCAATGTCCTTCCAGGAGAGGTTCTCTTTAGGCCTCTTGGAATACCTCCCAGATGGCAGACTTCAGTTCCTCAGACACGGTTTAATAACTTGGAACCTCACTGGGGAGAAGGTGAAGGTCTTATTTTGTTTCTGTCTGGGAAGTTCCTCCTAGGGGGCATTTTTCAGCATTTACCCATGAAGACCATTGGGAGAGGAATTTCTGACAAACTACAAAGGCCCCCATTAAAATCTATCTTGGAGGTGGTTTCTGTGCTTTTTTCATTTGTTTAACACAGAAGGGTCACTTAAACAATTTCTTCAAAGCAGAACCAAGACAACTTTTTATCTCCATCCAGATGGAGATGTAGTTGGCAATCTTCTAATGCTAGCTTTTCTCCTCCCTAAAGTGCTGCCTTATCAGAAAACCCACTAAGCTTCTGAAAAAGCATTATATGGAATCTGACAAATAAAGTGAATGGACAGCTAGCTTAGAGCAAAGCTCTGTGTTCCAGTAAGACGCCCACCTTCAGTGTGGCGTCCCCACACTGAACAAACCTGCCCTTCGAGGAGGCAAATAGGCTGTCTTTTTCTTATTCAGTAAGTGCTGTCAGCTAACCATGACGTCAGCCCTTGGGTACACAGAAGAATGTCCTAGCAAATCTGCTGCCCTCGAGGAAGCACTTTTTAGAACTTTGCACAAAGGTATTTTGCCAGAACCAGCCTGTATTGCAGAATTGCCCAGCGTAGGGGAAGATAGGATGGGAAAACACAAATAGGAGTCAGGTCTCAAAAACCCAATTTTCCTTAATTGCAGCAGTAAATAAAAGACTCTAAATACCACATGAGCAGGTCTCTATGTGGTTAGAGCCTCTGGCGTTCACTTCAGAGGCCAGTTTTCAGGCCACATTCTCTTACTCAGCACTTTTAATCCAAATAATCAGCCCAGTGTCTGTGGACGAGCAGGGAAGGAACAGGGCAGTGTAAGAATCCCTTGTTGCTAATGAAATGTTAAAAATCACGGACAGAGATGGTCTGTGCTATTTAATACAGAGGAGACTCTTACCATTCCCCCTCCATACCCAGAGTTTTTTTATTTCAAGAGGAAAAAAATACAATTTATGCACCTTAAAAAAATATGAAGTGAAAAATTCTCCATTAGCACAGCAAAGACTTATTTCCAGGAAACAGGTTATAAAAGAAAAGTCTTGATGTCCTGAGGTTAAAACCAGGAGGTGTCATGACTTTAAAAGTGAGCGATGAAAGAGCCCCTGTTTCCAGGTGCAGCACGGCTTGCCTCGTTTCATCCGTTAAGGGATGCTGGTTAACCCCCTGGCTGTGGTCCGGAATATCCTGGCAGTTAGCATCTTGCATTAAAATTTATAAACCATGAAAGACCTTTTCTTACAAAAAAGTTAATTCAGGCTGGATAGCCTGGAAAAAAAGTATTTAAAAGCGGTAGTCATCAGAAGTGGTTATATGGAAAACTAGAGGTAAGTAATGCCTTTAGTCCCCTAAAACATACTAAAAATAGAGCAATAGTAATTTCAGAAGGAAGGGAAATGGCACCAACTATAATTTCATTTCTAAGAAGTCCCAGGAATAAGCTCTGGAACCACCAGGATTAACCTTCAGTGATGACAGAATAATGGTGGAATATTAGCAGAAAGTCAGACCTGTCAGAGGGATGGAAACAGGCCGCCCTTTGCTCTCTCCGCTCTGGAGCCGGCCAGAAGACGCCCCTCTCTAGCCTCCAGCAGGGCAGGTCTGGAAGGGCTTGCAGCCACCCAGCTCCGGCCCCGCTACTTCTCTCCATCTCTCTTCACTTTCGCTCCTTCTTTAATTCATCTACTAAATAAGCCTTTACTGGGCCACTCCACTGTGTTACCCTGCTCTATTCCTGCTCACCCTTTGGGTACCAGCTAAAATTCCTCTTGCTTAGAGTGACCTTCCTTAATCCCTCCAGATAAGTAACAGCCCATGCTTCTGCTCTTCTCTCTACCCTTAGCACCCTTTCAGCTGCCTGGCTTCTCTGCAAGCTGCAGAAGCGTGAGAGACTATTCCTTTTATTCGTCACTGTATCTGACCCCACCCACTCACTGAGTGCTCCTTGAAGATTGGTGAAATACATAAATGCCAGACCCTGTGGTCCAGTTTCATATGCCTGTTTTATCTTCTATTCCCAAAGGACTTGGAGATCCAGCCCTGAAGTTAGAGTTTTAAAGGGCTCGGTGAGGAAGAGAAAGTGGCAGTGAGAGAGGGTGACAGTTACAATAGCTAGCCATACATGATCCTTGCCATACAGCAGTGAGGCCATCAACAGGAAGTCCAGCTGGTGGCCTTGAGGGTGACTCCATTTCTGCATAAACCTAGGTGAGAGTACAGATGGCCCTAAAAGTGACTGTCTGCAGGCCCAGGCCAGGAAGTCAGCCTGAACCAGCCCACGGCTGCACTTGGAGCATTGTGGTCCCCAAGAACCACCCTTGAATGTGCCCAGTCTTCTTTTCTTCCTGGTTCATATAATTAGACATTTCAACCTCATCCAAATGATAAGTTTCTAGAGTTAACAGTAACAATAGCATTAATAATAATGTTCACAACCGTTTATTGAGCACTCACTTTGCATCAGGCATTGTACTAAGTGTTTTATGCATAGTTCCTACGTGTTCTGCACAGCAGCCACATGAAAGCAATATTATTAACCCCATATTTCAAATACCGACTCAGCAAGTTATAGGAATAGACATTGTCCAAAGGCTAATCATGATGGACACCGTGAACTCCATGTCTCTGACCTTGTCCTTAGATCCTAGCAGGTATCTGGACACTCAGGAAGCATTTAGTAAGTTCTTTCCACTTGACCCAAGCACAGTAGTACAAGCCCTTGTGTTTCCAGTGCTAGCAGTTCCCACCGAGGCACAAACACACAGCCAGCATGTGTCTGAGCTGCACCCTGGTCTTAACAGAGCTTGTTGGCCAGCTCCACAGTGGCCCTGGCGATGTGGCTCTGCACCAGGCCATGCTGAGTGAACCCTGAAGACTCTGCAGTGTAGGGAGCATGTGGGACCAACGTTCTGGGGGGTGAGCTGTGTCTTCTGCCAATGCCACAGAATAAAAAATCCAGACAGTTTTGCAGGAATGGTCAAGGTACTGCCCCGGTGTTTCATTTCTGCTGAGAATGACCTCACATTGCCAGAAGTTTGGGCTTCACACCGCTTACCCTTGGCTGTTCCTTCCAAACACTCTCTCACTCACAGCCTTCCTTGACCCTCTGTCCCCATCCACTCTCTCAATCTATTTGTGGATATGTTTAGGGCTCATAACACTGCAGTTGGATTTCATTCAGTTTCTCAAATACATTCAAGGAAGGTTTACTCTATTATAATTATCCAGACAGGGTCAGGTCCTTCTACCTGCTTGCATGTAATACAAAGTGATTCTCAATTTAACTGTCCTTAAACCTTTGTATTTTTTTAAATTATTTCTGATCAGTTGGTTTTATCCTGCACGGAACCTCTTTTGCTACCTCAGGCACATATTATATCTCAACCAAACTGTGGAGAAGCCTTCCTTCTCTCAGAGCCAGGTTTCTGACTACTGGGTATGAGAGAACCAAATTTTTAATTCCACTTCTCATTTTAGTCTTGATGCAACTGATGGAAAAATAGAAGAGTTATGATGGAAATGGGGCTATATACATAAAAACTATAGTTTCCACAATTTTCCATGAATTTATAATCCCAGATAACAGGAGACCTCACAGACCAACCAAGCAATAGGAGGTATAACAAACTCAAAAATATCAGTTGGCATTTATGTAGCATTGACTGAGAACAAAAAAAAATCTAATATGTGTATATTATCCACCTTATTCTATAGATAAGGAAACTCATGTGGTCATAAGACTAAGTTAATCATAAGAGGTAGGGGTGATGAGTTCTCATCTCATAAAGAAGTCAAATACTTCTAAGTTTAATATATTTGTATATAGACAAACCCCAGCAATGAGACATGATCATCTTCTTATGTGCCAACTGGCATCTCCTGAGATGAGCAAGTCCAGGGATGGGAGGAAAACAGAGCTGGGGAGGAGGCAGGCTGCTTCCTCTGAGCAGTGCCACCCACACCTCTCACGAGCAGCTCCTGGAAGGTCATTCACAACAGATTCCCAAGCTCCACTCCTGCAGACTCTGCTTCAGTAGCTGGGGGCCTGGAGGGCTGTGCATTCACCACGCACCCTGTGTGACTCTCACCTTCAGGAGTTTGAGAAACGCTCCCTAGAACAGTGGTTCTCATCCTAGATAAACACACGTCAGAGAGTGGCATAACTTGCCCCAAGTCAAGGTCTCTTACATACTGTGAATGGCAAAGCCAGACCAGCCCTTGAACACCAGATAACAGCGGTCTTTTCACTTGACCCTGGGAATTTCTGAACCAAAAGCCACCCAAAAGCAGCAACTATAGAATGCCATGGATTGAACCACTCCACACCACACACTTTCCTGTTTACCTCCTGCAGAAGTAACTCAGCTACAAGATAGATTCTCACGGCTTAGTCCTTCACTCAGCACATATGTGGCTTTCAGTTAAACCTCCTACTGCTTTTCCAAGAGTGGACCAAGGAATTTCCATGACACAGCATCTCATCACAGGGCCACCACCTTTCAAACAGGCAAGGAACTCTATGTCTGGACCCATCTCTGAGAGGACCGGTGTGACCTTCACAGGGAAGGCAGGCCGTGCCTGGCACTTCACAGGTCATCTTCCCTCGGCTTATCTAACAGGCCATAGTGTAGTCTTGTATTTTGTCTGCCTGGGAAATCTAATGGAAAGAACTATTATTAGACATATTTATTTTATCAAGGAAAATATGCTCTTAAAATGGTCAAGAAAGAATATTGCCTGGTTCCCAAGGAATAGGCTAGACCCCTAGAGAATATATATATGTATACACACATATATATATACACACATAACTACATATTCTGAATATGTGTGTGTATGTCATGCATACACACACATATATATATATATATATATATATATATATATATTAGGTAAGCATATATTCACAACTGTGGTAGTAAATGTTTATTTTTCTTTCAGCAGGTTTTTTACAGTAAACTTTGATTAACCCTTTATTTTTCAATTGCAGAAGGTAATGAATATTCTAGTACTTCTCAAACTTAATGTGCACATGAGTCACCCAGGGGGCTTGTTAAAATTCAGGGTCCTGTTCAGTAGGTCTGGATCAATCAAGGTCCCAAGGGATGCTGACACGTCATGGGCCACTCTCTGAGTAATAAGATTCTGGTCTGTGGTGAATGACCATTTTCATCCCACATAAAATAGCAACTGTCAATGACTAGAATATATACAAGAAACAAACAAACAAAGAAAATGCATAAAACATGTGTTCAAATAAACTTTTTCTTTCTTGGATAAGTAATTACAAAAGGGACTTCAGAATCTATTCAATGCCTCTTGGCTACAGTCGTAAACAATTTTACTCCATTTTATTAGAACCATGTCAGAGCACAAGTTGATATACAAATTTCACCTTGAGTGAAAGAGGCAGCAGATGGACTTATTCTTCAGAGGGGGACAGAAAGCTCCTGGAACGATGGTGTTCTCTTATTTTGGACACTCTGATCTGTGAGTAAATGAAGAGGGCTGGGGTATATCAGATCACACCAACCTCGCAAAATTGACTCTGCCAATCTAGAAATGATTAAAATTTCATCCCAGTATGACCTCTTGGAATTCTTGGGAAAATTGTCCAACACCAATATTGTTCCAAATAGTCTGCTATTTGGAGGTTGGCCCTACTCGTTATTTTCTTTAAATATTTGAAATAGGCATATTAATAATTATCCTTATTTATAAGTCTTAAAATGTTAAATTGTTCCTAAAATGTGGCAGTAATAACTCGAACACAAATGAAAATGGACATACATTACACAGTTGCTATGAAGGATACAAAGGAGTACAGGGAACGGTTCCCACAGGGAAGGACCTCCAGCCTTTCAGGAGCAGAGGCCCCCCCCGTGAAATGTGAATCACCAGAAGGCACGCCAAAGCCGTCCACACGAAAGCCAATATAAACTGGGGGGGTCAGATTAGAATCACCTGTGGTGGGATTTGAGTCTGGCTTTGAAGGACAGGAAGGATGTCAAAAGGCACACAGGAGAAGAATGAGGAAAGGTGTGGTGAAAAGTAAACAAGTGGGAACAAAAATCAAATTTGGGGGTCACATCTCTGTGCCAGGCACCAAGCCATTTGCTAACAGGTAGATTAGCCAATTTCCTCCTCCCGATTGTCCTGCAAGGTTGGCATTATTATGGCATTTTGATGGATGAAGGACCGAGACTCAGGTTAAATGACAGCCATGCAGCCGGGTCCCACGGGGATTTGAATCTGAGTCTCTTTGACACCAAAGTCAACAACTGGCCCTCTCTAACCCACCATTCCCCAAGGCATGGCTACGCCGCCCTGAGAGGTGGGTGTACATCAGGAAACAGAAGACTAAGTGGTCAAATAAATTTTCAAAGCTCTGAGGATAAACAATAATACTGATAATGTTTCAGATCTGAGTTGCTATCTATTGAAAGCTTGTGCCTGGTTAAAAAAAAGTTCCATTGTTGTTTTAACAGGGAGATTTCTCAGAGCCTTTAATATACCAACATGCATAATATACTAACATAAATTTCCAATATTATGTGTTGGGGAGCAATATCAATATTCCCACATAAAATTAAATTGGTCATGCAACACATAATATTAAAATAGAACAACTGGAAATAGACTGATAGGCTTTAATTATGTCATTATCTTCTAGTGGACAAGCTTAAGAGTTAGACATTATGCCTATGGACTTTCCAACCTTCCCTTTACTGCATTAGAATATACAGCTCTACAATTAACTATGTGTGGCCCTCCGAGCTTGGGACTCAGAACGGTTCTCAGGGAACAAGGAGAGCTTCCCCAGTGGTATGCAACTGCTCAGGAAGTCAAGTCTGGTCATCCACCGTTTGAAATACCAAGAGGCAAAGGTTCTAGGCAGGATATCAGTGGAATCTCTCCTGCTGCTTCTGTAACATCAGTGATAACAAGTGTTGTAATTTGAGAGCTTACACATCTTTGTAAACTGCCCCTTTGACAGGCTTGAACCAGCCATGCATACATAGCCTGGCTTTCGTGGCATATTATGTAACGTGTCCATATGAATAGTCTGCCTTCTCTCATGTTCTATTAAGCCCATGTTGCTAACTCCTTCTCTATGTTAAATAATATGATCTCACCATCAAGCATTTAGTTAATCTTGATTTTCCAAGACATGTTTCCATTATTATCTATTAATAGTTAGGCATCTTGAGAGAATTCTGCTGGACTGGATGAAGAGCTTCTCCCCCTCACGAGTCTCTGAAGATAGCTCATCGTATCTGTACACATCCTTAGATGACAGTGGAGAAATACTAACCCATTTTGCCATCATTCCGATAGAAATGCAAAAGAGAGATGTAAGAAACCTTTCAAGGAGCCAGATATGCAATGTGGTGTCTGACAGGATGAAGCAGAAGAAGGAAGGGTCAACACCACAGTTCAGAGGTCAAGGTCACTAAGGTGAACCAAGTTACCAGGAAACATAGAAGGAAATGCCAGGTGGAAAGACATTAAAGGAGAGAAGTCCTTCAGGAAATTAGATGTGTGGGGCTCACAGTAGGAAAGAGATAAGGCCACAGAGGGTTAGCTGCCATTGATAGTAAAAGCTCAGTTGTGTTTATGAAGCACTTCCTCTGAGTCAAACATTGGGTAACTGCTTTATACTACAACCCTGTGGGGTTAGCATCATTACCAATGAAATAGGCTGAAAGAGGCTAAATAACATGCTCAGTGTCATAAAGGTAGCAGGAGGCAGAAATGAAATTCAAGCTTGTGGTCTTACACTAAACTATATTCCACAGTAAAAAATGCCTCACATTGAAACTTCTCATCATTTGGTAAAACCTGCAAAAATACCAAGAAGTACTATAAAAAGCTAAACAAGATAACATTTGTATTACCTATCTTCCTGACCTATATTTAGTGAAAAGTCAACTCCATTCAATGGTCAAAACCTAGTTGTGATGAATAAAGTACAGAGAATTCAGAAATTTGTGCATTTTATATCCAAAAAAATTAAGTATCTTAAGGTATGCTGACAAACTACATCTACTTTGTAATTTTCCAACGTTACTATATATTTGAAAGGATTGTTAGTTTCAGTGTATTCTTTCCTGACTCCTGTATCCATGAACAGATGACTGGGAACCCAATTGGTCCCAGGCACAGGATGTTGCTTTCAACAATTAGGATTTTTTTTTTGGTATCATTAATGTACAATTACATGAGCAAGTTATGGTTACTAGACTCCCCCCATTATCAAGCCCCCACCGCATACCCCATTACAGTCACTGTCCATCAGCGTACTAAGATGCTATAGAATCACTACTTATCTTCTCTGTGTTGTACTGCCTTCCCCGTGCCCCGCCCCCACATTATACGTGCTAATCGTAATGCCCCTTTTTCCACCTTCTCCCTCCCTTCCCGCCCACCCTCCCCAGTCCCATTCCCTTTGGTAACTGTTAAGATTAACCTGAAGTGGTCCGACTTCATGGCCCCACCGCAGTGACCGTTGCACCTTCTGCCCACCGGAGGTCACTGTTGCACAGCGCCAGAGGAGAGCCTCAGCGCTCCAAATAAAAGCAGCTCGACTGTTTCCTCCGTCCAGTCTGGCTGTGTTTACAGAAATAGACCAACCAACCAAAATAATCATCAAATGTGAAAATATTTCATGTAATGTGAAGCTAATACAAACTGTCCTTAGAAAATTCATCAGAAATGATTTATTTTCAAATACTTACTGTTTACTTTAAAAAAAATAAAATTCCAGCTAAATTTCAACAACTAAACCTAATAATGGTGTCCTGAGGCAGTCAAGCTAATCCTCTCAGTAAAAGAATCATGGTATATACATAATTGCATAACTCTGGGTACCTACAAGGTTTAACTGAGTTCATTTCTGAGACCAGCTCCCCCATGGCCACCTGAGCCTCCTAACTGGGCTCCGTGCTGCTCAGATTCCCAGCTCCCAAACTGAGGCCTCGGGGGAATTGTTCATAGAGAAGGAGCCAGAGGCACAGGAAAGTTGAGAAGCAGGATGCCACCAGAAAGAGCTGGAGCAAGGCAGGGGGCCAGCGGGTCTGGCTGGTCATCAGCCGTCCTGAGCGGCGGGCCCACAGGCCGGCGAAGCTGCCCTGCTCCGGGCCGGCTGAGCCAGAGCCTCCCCGGTAACTGCCGTGCTGTGTCCAGTGGGAAATGGCCACGGGGGAGCCTTGGCTGCCGCCGTGCGAAGTGCTGCCCTCCTGCCTTGCGAAGGAGGCCGGCGCTGAGGAAACACAACACATACCGAGCAACTCGGAAGACGCGATGTGGGAAGACAACGCTGATCTTAGGAAAGGAGAGTCCCTCGATTTAACAGATTTTGGGCAAGTCCATTTTTTATCTCTTGGACCTTTGAGTTCCACCTTCAAAGAAGGATTTGGTTAGCTGACCTTCAAGATATCTCAAGAGCTATGCTTCTAGGTTCCTCATCTTTTTGTCATGGTCTACGTGATAAAGCACAGGTCTTTAGTGTCCCATTCGTTATGGAAATGACAGAACAACATGTGCTCATCAGCGCCCCCAAGTGGATGAAGCCAGGAGCCATGGATTGTACTGCAGGCTTGTGCTGGTACCCAAAGAACAATCATTTTTACAGTCAGTGGACTAGCAAATCAGACACCTTTCCCTAAGCAAAAGGTCTAAATAAGATTGAAGTGCTGCCTGGGACCCCCAAGAGAACCAGCATTCACCCACATGCAACAGAAAGTGCCAAACGTTAAGCACGCCATGGGACAGCTCCTGAGCAGCGGGGATCGCACTCTATGGATTAATATCCCCGCCCAGTCCTGTGGGTGGACAGCTCTGAAGTTATCCTGCCCGGCAGCAGTCAGCTTGCAACGCCACCTGTCGGGGCTTCTCTCCTTCCCTGTTTCACACTCCTCACCTCCACTCCTATTTCCTGAGTCAATACCCAGAACAAGCAGTCTACATACGTGCTCTTGTCTCAGTTCTGCTTTCTGATGGGACCTCGAGGGTGACAGTAAGGAGGACATGGGTCAGGCACATAAAAAGCACCAAATAAACTTTACTTACCATTGTTTTTCCATTTATCTGCTAACTAGAGAAAAAGACTTTAGATCTCCTCTACACTGCTGTCTGCTTACCACCAGTTTCCCTGATCCATGCCACTGTCACTACATGGTGGGCAGAAATGAGAAATAGAGCTGACAGTGCCAAATGGCCCAGGAAAAAACCTAGAAATAGCAATGGTGTCCAGGCTTCCAGAGGCTGACTTGGGATTACTTCATTGCTAGGGATTTAGAGTGATGTTTAGGTTGTAAGCTAACAAAATCACTTAGAAGATTTAGATGTCATGTGCGTTATTGTGTACTAGAAAATCTAGAATAAGCATATGCTCTAGAATAAAACATGATTCCACTCTATTATTGCTTTTGCTAAAATTTTCTTCAATGATTTGACATGTGAAAATATTAATAGAAGTAAAAGTAGCATGTAGATATAGTAGAAGTATTAAGGTGGTATGTGGAAAAAAATTGAAGTCTGGGAAACACTATGGAAAAATGTGCTTTTTACAAAAATAATATTTTAGGTAAGTAGACAAGGACATAGCTGGGTCAATTGTATTTAAGAATTGTGTCATCAGGTGTGTTAAGCATTTTCTTAGGAATACAGATTTGGTTTGTGATATTTATGGGTTTTACTATATTGCTTTAACTTTTAGAGAGAGAAAATAAGGTATTTTTCTCCTATTACACCAAGTGGCATAAAACTATTATAAATTCTGAGAACTGGATAAGACACAACTATAAATATGACTTATCTGTGTGTTTAGTTCAGGACACCCAGAACTTCACATGGGCAGATATCTACACCAAGTACACTGCGAAAACTTTTCAATTATTCTATGTCCTGAAAGGAGACAGATCACATTAGTATCACAAATAAGATTCTCTCATGTCCCTATACAAGACAGTTCCTAAAAACCTGTTGGGTTTGTAGAAGTTTCTAAGACAGTAAGTTGCCCACATTTCTAAATAATCATTAGCAGTGGGGAAAGGCTATAAAATATGTTGTAAAATCTGATATAAGAGACATTTTCTTTACAGTGAAAAAGCTGCAAAAACTTTTAAACATCCACACCCACAACACTCCTAACTAGCCCATGTCTTGCTGGGCTTCTCACTGGGAAATGCTATGGAGACTACATTCTCATAGCCTGGGTGAATAACTCGTTCTTTTCCATATGTACAAGAAAAGCCCTGAGAATATTTCCCATAGGAAATTTAACAGCCAAAAATGATTAATGTCTGGACAACAGTGACCAAGTCTGGAAACGCAGACCTAACCATGATGTTAGGTCAGACCTAAAGAGACTCGTAATGCTTTATGACGTCTTACTTTACAAAAAAGTCTGTTCCTGTCTATCCATCTTTCTCTCATCTCTTTTACCCTGTTCTAAGCTAAAGTAGATCAGATGAAAAACATTTCAAGGTCTGGTAATTCCCCTGAAAGTGAATCTGATGGTCCCAGAAATACCCCCGGTGTCAGGGTCCCCTGGAAAGCCTCAGGCCATTATCAAAGCGTGACTCCCAGAGCTTTCCAATCCTCTAACCACCAAAATGCTGAGTTGATGGTTCCTTGTTGAACAAGACATAAATAAGACATTTGTATACAAACATAGGGATTTATTGTCCAGCTCCCCTGGAGAAATCTCTTTTAACTGTAAATAATGCTATCTCAATGGGAGTAATATCACCCCAAGAATATAAAAACTGGTTCTTTAGGAGGGATGAAAAAAAATCTTACTTTTCACTTTTAAAGCCCAGATATACCTATAATACATAAACAGGTATACAATACAACTGTGGTATTAAGATTGCACTAGGGGGAAAAAAGCCTCAAGTCTGGGGAAGGGAGTTGATGATAAAGAACAAAAGGTGAGCAAGACCTCTGTAAATCCACTTCCTCTAGGGACAAGGGCTCAGACTGTTTTCTATAATGTATTCTAAACTGTCTTAGAATCCTCTAAATATGGTTTTAAAAACAATTTATCCTATGCTAAAATTGATAAAAGAATGAAATATGTGGAAAGCTACTTTCCCAGATACAAGTACCTCTCTTGGGAAGTGCTAAATCCACAGAGTCTGAATTACTTCTCTTCTTTCAGATTTCTGCTAATTTCCTAACTGAATTCCATTCCTGGAATAGCTACAGTATCATGTGAATGGCATTGTCAGGCAACACCACAAAGGAAAAAGCATAGAAGGCTGTGCTAGATAACTTTCTCAGAAGAGGAAATTATCCTTCAGATACTGTTTTTGCCACAGACTTCTTAATACTGGGAAGAGAAGTTTTACTTTTGTATTATTTTATTTTCATGATTAAGTCATATAAGAAAGTAGAAGAATGAAGAGATGTTGACATTGTTTTTATCTCTCACAAACAAAAATAGATTGCCCACCTTAATATGTACCAGGAATGGCTGCTTCAAAGTTCCCTGAAAGTTGCTGCAAGTGTTTGAAGCATTGAAATGTGCCACATGCCACTATTATTATCCCTACCCTGCCTAAGGCAAGGATTAAGACAGGGCATGCATTCCATCTCCTTTGGCAAGCACCACTCTCCGGCTGGAAACACTCAAACAGAACAGCAAACTGAATCTGTTTTAGTTAAAAATGATGTTACTACCTGTGTGTCCTCAAGAGCAGGAGCCTGTCTGTGACCTCCCCGTGTCATCACGGACTGGAGCACACGCCAGAGTAAGGAAGACGAGATAAGGCACACACTACCTACAATCCATATGTCTTTTCGTCTAAGTGGTAAGTCCATTCTCTGGGGGAAGCTGTAGAAGTCGCTTGGCTTATGAGCTCCTTCCTGCCCCCAGTCCAGCACAAGCACGTTTCCAAGCACGTGCTTGCTACGAGCTAGGATCTGAGGAGCAGGCGTTGCTGGGTTGCAGCAAAGGGTTCTTGCAGGGTCTGGCTAGAGATGTGTCCAGTTACACAATCAACAGATAATCTGCCTCTTTAAAAGGAAAAATATGATGGTCTGAAACAGGTGCAGGGCAGAGAGAGACCTGCTGGTGACAAGTGACACCCACATGAAGGCACTTGTCCCCAGTTCAAGGGCAATTAGCACTACAGAAACTGGCATCTGTTGGGCCACTGCCAGGAAGCTGTCTCCTAGCCTTATCGGTGAGGAGCAAGGAGACGGAGGTGGGGAAATGTGACTCTAAAAATCACAAACCCTCCACCCTCAGCTATGCTATTTTGAGACCTAAGTTATAATTATTACGAACACTACTGATAGCCCAATTCCACAGTGGTTGTTCAGGAAACACCACCCACCGCCTGTAGTCAAAATAGTGAGCGCCACACTCTGCTCCAACCCACCCTATCCTATTCACATCCTGCTAATAAATATTTTGCTTTGTTTGGTCTTTGGAGCATTTGTACCAGGCATTTAAACATTCCAGGCGCTGTGAGGGCCCACCCCACGGCTTTCCCTTTCTCCCCTGGCTGGGACCATGCCTTTTGGGTAGACGCTAGGTAACCAGGGCTGTGCAGGAAGGTGGGGGGGAAACCAAAGAGCAAGGAGGCTGGCAGAGACAGCCCTGGGCCAGCAGAGCAGGGAGATGTACAGTGAACGGGCACAGGAATACAGAATCGGATGGGGGACCAGAACTCCAGGGATCTGAGAGCAGTACCTGGCTCCGAAGTCTCTCAGTAAGCGAATTGTTAATGAAATATGAAAGAAATTCAGCAGGGGGCTATTTATATAGGTAATAGAGAACTAACAAAAGAAGAAGGCCTGGGTTTGATTGTGTAAGAGTGGTACTGATTATAATTTTGAATTAACGATATTCACACAGCAGCTATTAAGCTCATCACTCATATGTGCCAGGTTAATTTTTTAAAGTTTTACTTGATTTCAACACCATATTATGTAGGCTTCAATCTGGTTTATTATGGCATATCCACTGAAAGCTTTTTTCTACACTATTTAAGTGATATTAACACCCTTTAGAATATAATAGAATGAAAAAAGTCATTAGAAAACAGAAAAAGGGAAGTAGAAAAATAAAAGGAACAAAATATAGTAAAAAGAGGATATGTGGTATTTAATAAATTCACCAAAAGATAAAGTAAAAGAGAAGAAAATAGTTAAAAACTAAGTGAAACAGAAAAACATGGTTAAGAAAAGGAAAAGAAAAAATAATCTGAACTTTTCCAAATTGTGAAAACAAACATAACTTGTTAAATTGTTAGATAATGTTTCCCTGTTGGGTGAGTAAAGACTCTTCTAGAAGAAACTGCCCTTCAGGCCTTCAAAACAAGGCTTCCACATTGTTAGTGTCTGAAATTCAGAGTAAATTCTTTCCAGTGTTCCTCAGTGCGGGTTTCTATGATTAGCCATGTTAATCTTCTCCAAGAGAGAAGGGGTAAAAGAGAAAGGTGAGTAAGTACAGAAAATTATGGCAAGCTTTTTTTTTTTTATAATTCCTGGAGAGAAAAGACTGGTATCATAAAGATTTACTGTGGCCCCAGCAGAAGACAGAGACATGTCTCTCTCGCTCTGTGTCATACCTGAAGACATCTGAGCTGCCGGCTCTCTCCACCACGTACTGCCAAGGCCTGCTGGCTACTCTGGTACCCACGCCAGACAAGCCAGGAACCCCAGCACAGTGGACTTGGCAGGCCCCGACTGGAGCAGAGCTCTGTGCCTCCTCTTCATGCGCCCAGGGCAAGAGGGACAGACAGGGAAATTTATTGCTGACTTCCCTGGGCGCTTTGCCATTTACAAAGAAACTGAATGGCACCCATTGGGCTACTAGTCATTCCTGCGACCTGCACAGCATCTACTCCAAGACCAAGGCCGGGAGGCACAGGTTACATGGGGCATATCAGACTAATTGCAAAGAAGGTTCCTTTAGGGTTTCTGCGGAGCAACATTCTCAGTCTTTCCCTCAAAAATGGTCTAAAATATTTAGCTAACAAATCATTTGATTTCTAACATTTTGGAGCAGTTTATCACAAAAAATGATTCTTCCTAAAAATGTTTATGTTTCTGCTTAGCACCATCTCACTCTTTAAAGATGTTGCTACTTATAAAAATTATATCACAGAGAAAACGAATACTGGAAAAATAATCAAAATCATATCAACTATTACAGGTAGTGGGTCATTTCAAAGTTATCCAAGAAGAATTTTCATCTTCCCTGTCCTACAGAAATTAGTAACCAGATAAAAGAAATCCTTCTGTTGTCTGTATCCCAAACACCCCTAAAGAAGAAGTCTTTCATATCTGACTTTAATTTTGCCTTGTGGAAATTTCTTCTTTGTGTATATAGAACAAGATACAAACTCAGAGGAAAGTGGAGGTCTCAAAACACCTAAGTTTCCACGCAATTCATTTCTTCTCCCGGCAGATTCATCCAAAGTGCACTTCTTTTATGAACAGCGTTTCTCAGAACAGTAGCTGGACAAAGAGGGAAGTTTCCTGAACTTGCTCTGATTATTAAAAATAGTGATCCCCAGCCTTCAACCAGAATGCAGAGTTCACGTAAGTAGATTCGTCTGTCCTGCAAACATCTGTGATGTCTACTACCTGCCAGTTACCAGGAAAGCAACTAAGAAAACAATGTGGAGTGACCCGAGGGGAGCGTTCTCTGACAAGGGAGACAAACACATTCAAAACAACCACACATGTTAGAACACAGGCCTGGGCAAAATGCTGGGAGGCCATGCTGGGCAGGGGGCTGCACTGCCACGTGGCCAGGGGCCAGGGAGGCTGTTGCTGGCTCGCACTCACTGAATGCTTTCCATGGCAACAGACCCTGCTAGGTGCTTCAGGAGTGTTGTCCCAGCCATCGTCCCCTTATTCAGAGGAAGTAGCCCCTTGACTGAGTAACTTGCCAAAAATCAAGCAGCCAGAATCAGGCTCAGGGCCTTCTTTTGAACAAATGAGGGCACAGGAGGGCATCAGGCAAGGCTTACCTGTCCTGTCAACAGCTCTGCTATGAGGGTCTCAAGGTCTTGAGGAAATGGGGCGCTCCTTCTGCAGAGCAATTGTGTCCTCCACAGTGCTTCTCTGAATTTCATCCCCAAAGCCATCCTTTTAAGTGATTCTTTTTAAGATATGTGTGTGTCTATAAGTTTGTTTTCATGACTTTTAAACCACTAGCCACAGTATGGAGTAGCCTGCCAGTAGAGATGCATATTCAAAAGCCTTCTAATTACTTACCAAACTCAGTTACATAATTACAACACATGATCTTCAGTGAAACAAAATGGAAGTTTGCCTGTTCATCAACGTTCATAAATTCTGCACACCAGTGACAGATTAGAATTTGAAGAGAGTCTAGTAAATGGCTATATTTATTGATCATGTGAGAAGAGATAAAGTGGAACTGATACATTTTAGGACACTAAATTAGCACATAATTACCTCATTCTCTCCAGATCTTGAATCCTGTTCACTAGAACTTTCTTCCAGGAAACATTTCACTTTCTCAACCTTTTCCATGCACTGTAAAAAGGCCATTTTCTCCAGCCGGTTACTATTGTAACAAGTGCTGATTTCTTCCAGCCTCTTCACTTTTAGCATCTTGGTGGTGAGTATGAATAAGTCACGGTCTGGAGTGTGTTTTTAATCCTCCTCTGCCTCGGATTTGTAAATCAAGATGCAGTCGTGACTTTTGAGTGTGCCTTTCTCTTGACTGTGAGGAAAGGAAACAAAGTTCTCATCACTTACTCACTCATTTGATTTTTTTGGAGAGTGACCAGGGGGAATGTTGAAGTCTCTCCTATTTAAACTGGATAGAGGGTACAAAATTAGGAAGAGAGATGTTAATATTAATATTGAAATTCAAATGCTGGAACTTGGAAAGGAAAAATGGTGTTTTTCCCCCAGTTTTTCCTACAAAAGCAAACAGTTTGAAACAAGCTTCAGTTTCATTGGGCGATTAGATAGATATTTCCCTCATTGCATAAAATAAGATTGATATCAAGTAGCCAGTTTAAATATAGAATATAAAGTTTCTTTGGATTTAACTGGGATTGTAGGTTTTGCTCCTCCAATGAAAGGGCTCCCTGTGTAATGGGGTCTCTCATGCTTCCCCTGGGAATTTTGCCCCCCTTTGGGGAGCAGACGCCACCAAATGAACCATTTCCAGAGCTCTTCTCTGCCAGCTCCTTCAAATGTTTGCTGTTTATTTTTTTAAAGAAATTTGTTTCCTTACAGCCCACTCTTGTCAGTGAGATACTTAGAAACCTTTCTTTGCATCTTCAGTAACAGCTGGGTACCAAGTTCAAATCCTCATGCTTTCCTTGAAATACTTCCTTAAGACTGAGTAGTATGCATTAATACTGCTCTGATGCTAGAGATCTACACACAGATATGTATCTATACATCACTTGATTATCTGAGGTTGGGGGAGACAGATTTGAATTTGTGTCAGGTTCACAAAGCCAACTCCTGACACTCCCTGATGGAGATTTTCTGAAGATTGCTTCTTACACCTTTTTGTCAATTATCTCCATAAAACTCCATCTTTCATTTGCTCAACTCCTATAGTAAAATGATACCATGAGTCCCAAATTAGTTAAAATTCAATGCTCCATAAAATTATACTTAGCGACATAAAGATCTTATATTCAGACACATTAAAATGTACAAAGTATCAATCAGAGCTCTTTAAGATCCATTATGATCATTATTAGCATTCTTTCAAATGAGAAAAAAATCATAAGATAGATGCATAGCTATTTCTAAGGCAAACTATGACTAAAATATACTGTGTAATTATAGATGGTACTTAAGTTGGATCAGGAAGCCACATAAAAATTAACATATTAAAACAAAAGCATAGGTCCAAGATATAATAATTTTGCAAAGAAATATTAAATGTTAAGCTCTACTTGGAGTTGGGTACAACTGGTTATTTAAGGCAACACAGAAAGAAGGAGAAAGAGGTTTGAGAGGTTCTAACATTTTTTTAAAACAGATTTAATTACCATTTATAGGAGGACATCCTAGGGTTTGGACCACTCCAAGTGTAGACTAAAAGTTCCAGCAGAGAAAGGGAAGTTTTGTAGAGTTCAGAATGACAGCACAGTTCTCTGATAAAACTCTTTGCTCTCAGTAAGTGTCAGTCTTCTGAAAAGACAAGTGTCCTCTATGAAAGGAAGTATCCTCTCTCTCTAATGCCACTTTGAGCCCCTGTTTAAATTAATATGGTCCTTGATCTCATGTTGCTCAGCTGTTGCCTTCTTAGTCTTATGGGGAAGATATTAAGTTTAGACATCAGGCTTTTCAAGGCCAATGGCTCCATTTCAAAGGTCAGGTAAGGAAAGGATGAACTGGAAACAGTGGATGAAATATCACCTTCACTTTTTCTTCTTTTCAGTGTGGCAATCCTCTCAGAATTCACAAGCTGCATTTGTCTTTGGCAATCAAATGCCCCGCGTTCCTGCCCTTTTAGACTCGTGATTATTTAACTCCTCATTCCCAGCGGGGAGAACTCTGGGTTGGAACTCACAGCCACCTTTGCTTATTCTTCTCACACTTTGAACATATCCAGGTAGAATATAAGAAGTCTTCTAAAAGCACTTAGCAAGTTTTAATTTTCTCAGGCCTTAAAATTATTTGCAGTATCTTCAGCTGTTTATAGCTATAGGGAAAGGCCGAACATACACATGTCCACAGGGCTGCAAAGAATGGGAATGAATTTTCATAAACTCTTCTTACAAACAACACCATGACATTCCCACTAGTTTTCTGTGACAGGCAAAGAAAAGAGAATCTAGCAAACGACCCACCTGCCTGATTCTAGCAGTAGTGTTTTCCTAGATTTATTTAAGTGGCTTAAAACCTTGGTTGCTTAGAAAATAGAACTGAGAATATAGACAATCTTATTTCTATTGTCTGACTTGGCTGACTTCATTTCCCACCCCACCGCAGTCCCTAGGGCTTTCTTGCCTTTCAAAAAGAGGGTGTGTGTGTGTGTGTGTGTGTGTGTGTGTGTGTGTCTTATTTTTAATTCAAATCCATGTATTCTGTATCAAGTAAAAATACATGTTTCTATTTTGAGTAGCACATAAAGAATTATAGCAAAGTGTTTAAAAAGCAGAACTTTGACTATTTTTCTAGGATTAGAGAACTGTTCTTCAGGCAGAGTAAGTGAAAAAATTATGTATTTGTTAAAGTAAATTATTTAATAAGTTTGTTATGAAAAGACTGAACCGATTTGAGGTTACCAATGTTTCTTAGAATAATGAAACACTGAAAAAGTAGCAAATCCTCCCCACAAAGGAAATACCATGTACGGCCCCCTGCTGCTGTGACTGGACTGTCCACCCAGACTTTCCAGACGACAGAATCAGACTTTCCATTCCTTCAGCTCCAGCAAACCAGCCATAGGCTCCAATGAGCCAGAACCAACAGAATCTGCTCCTTTGCTTTGTTTTTCCCTCAATTAGTATTTTATATTAGAGTAGTTTTAAATCTACAGGAACGGTAAAAAGTGAAAAGATGGCACAGAGAGTTTCCTCCTGCTCTGAACCCAACTTCACTTATTTTTAACACATTACATTGATATGGTCCACTTGTCACAATTAAAAAACCAATGCTGATACATTGTTAGTAACTAAACTCCACACTTTATTCAAATTTTATGAGTTTTTCCCTGATGCCCTTTTCCTATGTCAGAATCCCATCCAAGACTTCATATTCCATTTAAAGCCACTGGGATTGGTGATGGATTATATTGTGGGGGTGAAAGAAAGATGGTAGACAAGTAAGACTTCCCAAACCTTTTCCTGAGCCCTTGAAGGAGGGAATTGTCCTTAGCTGAGATGGAGAAGCCTGAGAGGAACAGGTTTGGGGGGGAAAGTCAGGAACTCAGTGCTTGACAGGTCCGTGGAACATTCAAGTTGAATAGGCTGTGAGACAGAAATTTGGACTTCAGAGAAGAGGTCCAGTTGGGGATATAAATGTGTGACTCACCACATAGAGATAGCTCCAGGCACAATAATACTACTCAATAATGAAAAGGAATGAAGTACTGATCTTCCTTATAACTTGGGTAAACAAAAACATTGTGCCCGGTTGACAAAAGTGCTAAGTGAAAAAGTCAGAAACAAAGACCACGTACTGCATAGTTCCACTTGAATGAAATATCGGGAAAAGGCAGATCTATAAATCATGGAATGTAGGTTACTGGTTGCCTGGAGCTGAGATTAGGAATAGGGACTAAGTGAAACAAATCGCATGAGGGTGGTGGAGATGTTTAAGAAATTGTCCTGTGGGGATGAGACTGCAACTTATGTTTCCTAAGCCATTGCTGAATTGTGCATTCAAGATTAGGTGAGTTTTATGATATGCAAATTATATTTCAATAAAGTAAGAAAAAAAAACCCTATTAATGCAATTAATAAAAAGTGAACCTATTAAAAGAAGGAAAAAAAAATTCCTGAACAGTTTGTAGCCAGCTGTTCCAGGTAACCAAGACTGGGAACCAAGGAGACATAAATTATGCCCCACACTTGAGGGGTCACCAGAGGCCAAAGAAAAGGAAGAGGAAGTGGTGAGAGGGAAAGAGTTAAGACTCTCACTCTCTTCTTTTCCTGCCATGAATGCCACATAGTGTATGACTTTGGAATTAATAGAAAAATGAGTGGTAATTTAAAACTAATTTCTGTGCCTCATTTTCTGCTCGGAGATAGGATACTTCAGCAAGAAGGATAGTGATATGGCGGAATGTCCTGACTTGATTAGAACCCAGTTCGATATTAGACCCTTGGAATTTCCAAGTGATGGTGAGTAAGTAGCTAAATTTTGTGTAATAAAAAGTGAAAGTAAAATAGGAAGGTTTAAAAAACTAGATTAAAAATACAGTTGGGGCCATTTAAAACCAATGTCCTTCAGAAATACTAAGTCTTTTAGTTCATTACTTCTATGATGGTTGCACAATTTGTTCATTTAATTATATCCTTATTTACTTTCTTGTAAAATGTAAATACAGGTCACTGAGTTAATACCTTGTTTAGAAAACAACACATGTGATATTTAATAGGAACAAAGTACATTTGCAAATATTACTCATAAATTCATAAATTTCCAAAGCTCATGACTTTCATATAATTTTTGTCAATATTTTTTCTTCTTTCTGGTTTTTTTTTAAACTTAAAATCTACCGAGAATTTGCATGAAACATACAATGAATATCCATATACCCTTTATGTAGATTCATTAAATGTTAAGATTTTCCGTATTTGCTGTTTCTCTCTCTCTTTTCTGAAAGTTACAGAGCTCATGAAATTTTATACTTAGGTACATTAGCATGTCTCCTGAGACTAAAGACAGTTTCACATAAACAGGATCCAATCAAAAATCGCATAACACCATGTCTTTTTAGGCCCTTTTTATTTATTCAAGGAACAATCACCTAGTCTTCTTTAAGCTTTCATGACATTGATATTTTTGGAGACTCAAGACCAGTTTCTTCATAAAATGTCTCTCAACTTGAATTGCCTGATTATTTCTTTATGTTTGGAAACAGGTAAACCTTGGGCATGAAAAAAACCACATAAGTGATATTTTATCCCCCTCAGAATGTCACAATTGGTGGCTTTTCCTGCCCAATTTCTAGAACTTACCATTTCTCACAGGAGCCCTGGTTCCTTTCAAGAAGAATAGTTTAGAAGTCAAGACCAGAGCAACGGGAGTATTCTTTGCTACTGGGATGTCATTGCTTCTAGTCCTTTCGGTGGGCAGAGCTGGGAAACACAATTTTTTTTTTAATCATGAGTTCTTGTATTTCTAATTCCAACCCAACACCATAAGATTCCTTCTGTCCCTTCCCCCACTCCATATATGTGTATCCTACCCATGAATTCTTTATGCCTGAAAGTGAAGGAACAAAATAAAATGCTTGCTACAAGGTAAAATTGATGCAACTTTTCTATCTACTCTAAACAACTAGAAGAAATCCTGGAGTGTTCATGCCCAATTTTTCAAAATTTCACTCTATAGCATGAACCATCACTTTTTTAGATTTTAGTATTAGAGAAAGGGTATTTTTATGTTTATGTTCTTGGGAATGTTTTTCTACCTTTGAAATTGGAAGTGAATTTCAGGAGCTAGAAGCAGCTTATGATAGTAACAAGGCACAAGGCATGAAATTACAGAAGTGCAAAGCCCAAGTCATGCTCTTCTGAACAAATGTTGGCCTGCTTTTCCCAAGAGGGTAAGGGTTCAGGACAGAAATTTTCCATAGGGAAAAGTACTGAAGTAGAGAAGGTGCCAGTGGCTGATGGGGAGATGGGTGAAAGTTTCACATACTCTCAGGGATATGCTATTTCCTATTAAAGAAATAGGAATTCCTATGATTGCTATAAAAGTTGTATTTCCAGGTAAAAAATAAATTTGACTATTACATAAGGGCTCATGATAAGTTCTTAGGTTTTATCCTTTCAAAAGTACTGAAATGTTTTGGCATAAAAGGACCACAGCAGCAGGTAAAATGGTAAAATGGTAAAATGGTATCATAAGTCCCAGCTCTTGTATGGGAAACATTTTCAGTGTAAATGAAGCCTGGGAGGGCATCGAGTGATGGACACTCTCATCCGCTTCTGATTGGAATGTCAAGTTGCTCTAATCTTTATGGAAGGCAATCTGGCCATGCCCTTTAACCCCACAATTGAGTTTCAAACAATTTTGCCCCAAAGAAATAGAGTAGTACACAAAATATTATCTTTGAAGTTATTCATGATGACATTATTTATTGTATCTAAAATAAGATGATTGACTAGATACCATATAAGAAAGCGTATTATGCTTCCATTAAGTCATGTGTAGAATATTTAACAGTATAAGAAAAAAATGGTGGTAGTGGGGCGAAAGAGCTGATTATAGAATAGTATATGCAGGAAGATCCCAATTTTGACTACAAAAAAATATTCTATCAATAGATACTCAGATGATAATACACATAGATACATATTTAGAAAAACAGATGAGGTCACTATGTCAAATATTAACAATGGTTATCTCTAGAGTAGGAATGGGAATTATGTTTTGTGCTTTTCCAGAGTTACCAATTTTTATTAAATAAACATGCATTTCCTTTTTAATTTGAAAAATTACCATTAAAATAAATTTATAAGTCCCATAATAAAAAGACTAGCCTAGTGTGGAAAACACGGGCCTTGAAAACAAATAGCTTGGGCTTGCTTTTGAGATTTACTAGCTGTGTAAACTCAGAACAGTTGCTCAGTTTTTTCATCTATTAAATGAAGATTATGACATCTTCCTTATGGGGTCATTGAGATAAAATAAGTGAGATTAAAAATAACTGATGCATTAGGACTTAATAAATCACAGCCTTTACGATTATCATTGGCAATATTGTTGATGTTGATGTTACCAAATCTCATAAAAAAATAAGATATCATCAGATGAAAAATACAGAGCCTAAATTCTGAGAAAAAATATTCCCAAGCATTTCAGTTTTCTCAAGCCATAGTGCAAGATCACTTACTGTTATTCTAAGTCAGAGCCTTCCCACCCTATGGCTGCAAAATGAGGTCACATTAATTTTAAATGCGTTTGTTCTTTCATTGGAGTATATACATATAGAAAATACACAAAACTGAAAGTACAGTTTAAGAAATAATAATAAATATCCATAAAGCCATCACTAGAACTAGAATACTGCCAGCACCACAAAATCCCATTATTCTGTGTTCCCCCTTGAACTAACCACTAAGCTGGCTTTTTTTATAATAATTTTCTGAATTTTCTTTCCAGTTTCTGGAAAGACTCTAAATATATAGCTTTGTTTTGCTGGTTTGGGATTTCTATGTCTGTGTATTTAAACTATTTGTAATATTTTGTCTTTTGTTCAGTTAAAATTGACTTTGTCTAGTTCATCGCATTATTGTGGATAGCTATCTTTGTTAGTTTTCATTATTATGCAATATTGATCATATAAATATTACAAAATTGATGCATATATCCTATTATTGATGGACATTTTGGCTACTTCCAGCTTGGGATTTGTGTGAACATTATTGTACATTCATAATGTACATTTCAGTACCAATATAGACCCTCACCAGCACTGTAAAAATGTTGTTGCTCCAAATCTTTAACAATACTTTTTTACTAATCTAGTAGATGTGCAATAATCTATCATTCTTTAAATTTAAATTACATTCCTTTGTTTCCTAAAGGATTGAGTTTATATATATACATGTCCTTTGGTTGTTGTCTTTTTTTAAGTACAGGATGAAGTTCTTTGCTCATTTTTTATTAAATTTTCTATCATTATTCTTATTTCTATGTAGGAGTTTTTAATATATTTCATTAGTATTGATTAAATTTAATTACTTTTTGATAATTTTTTATCTTATAAATACAGGCTTGATAGTAATGTGTACTGCAAATACTTTCTCCCTAGAACGCCTTATAAGTTAAGAGAAAGAAATAAGGCCATTTAGTATTGGAAAGAAAGAAAGCCAAGAAGTCAATAACCACAGACGCAGTATAGAAATGGAAAAAAGGCATCCATTTTACCCTTAAGATCAATGTTTGCCCTAAGATTTTTGTGGATTCCCATAATCATATTAAGAATATTCCCTTTTATTCCTAGTTTCCTAAGAGTTCTTAATTCACGAATGAATGTTATATTTTATTAAATGCTTTTTTTTTTTTGCATCTTTTGAGATGATTGCATGATTTTCTACTTTAATCCAATAATGTGAATTACATGATTGACCTTCTAGTGTAAAATCAACCTTGTGTTTCTGGAATAACTCAGCTTGTTATTATGTATTATCCTAATCATATATTTCTGGATGAGGTTTGTAAAAAAAATTTTTTTTTAGGATTTTTGCGTCTAATGGTTATTAAGACTAGTCCACAATTTCCCTTTTGTAAAAAGTCATTGGGTTTTCAGCCTCCCTTCTATTAAAATACATGCATTTAAGGCTATAAATTTCTCTCTAAATATTCTCTCACACCTTACAAGTTTTTATATGTCATATTCCTGTATCATTTAGCTCAAAATATTTTTTTTCCATTTTGAACTTCTTTGTTGTTACCCAGAATGTGTTTCTTCCTCTAGGAATGATCTCCTTCTCCTTCCGCCAAACCCTAGGAGCATTTCTCAGAAGCCCAGGACCTAACAAATTTGTGGCCTGAAGGTCCACCCAGGTGATTGCAAAACCAGCAGTCATAGCCAGCCCCACGGGGCTGAGCCCCCAGGCATGCCACCCAGAGACAGGCACTGGGGCATTTTTGCCTCCCTGCTCTTGCTCAGGGCCAAGCAACCCTCCCCACAGTCTCCCAGGAGTCGCTGTGGTAGATTGATTTACTTCTGGTTTACCTTGGTCAGGGTGTTACTCTTTTGGGTGCCAGCTTAGTGGAGGAAGGTCTGTTAGATGCCTCAGCATGGGTACACTACTGTTGTCACCCTTGCCCCATGAAGCCACCCACATCCAAGCCCAAGTTTGGCAGAATTGGCACAATCCCTTGGGTCAAAAGGAACAAAGTGCTCAGCTCCCTCTTGCCTCTTTGGATTAGAATTTCCTTGAATTTCTGCCTGGCAGTTCCTTACTATTTTTATCAAGTCTTTGATACTTTTAAGAGGATTTTTAAATCTTTAATTCAGCATTTCTAGTTGTTTTCACCAGGGGTGCTGATCTGAATTGGCCAGCTGCCATTTTTGGAAATAGAAACACTTTATGTTAATTTTTTTTAATTGAGATAAAATTTGCTTACAGTGGAGAGCACAGATCTTAAGTACTATACAGTTCTCTGGGTTTTGAGAAATGTGTGCACCCAATTAACCACCATCCAATTGTGCCCCCTTTTAGCCAATTCCCCCATTCTCAGAGACAACCACCCTTCTGATTTCTAACACCTTCATTGCCTAAGTCTTGCTATTCTTGAACTTTCTGTCATGGAATCGTAGCTTGTGGTCTTTTGGGTCTGACCTCTTCTACTCAACATAATATTTATGAGAATCATGAATATTGTTGCATATATCAGTAGTTCATTCTACTATAGTCTAGTATTTCAGTGAATGAATAGACCATGGTTGTTTATCCCTTTGCCTACAGATTGACTTTGTTTCTAGCTTTTTGGGTTTTGGTTGTGGCTTTTTGGGTTCTTTTGTTTATTTTTTGCTATTATGAATAAAGCTTCTACAAGCATTCTTCTACAAGTCTTTTTTGTAGATACGTTTTCATTTATTTTGCCTAAATACCTAGGAGTACAATTGCTGAGTCATAGGGTAGTACATGTTTAATTCCATAAGAAACCAGCAAGTTTTTCATTGTACCATCTTATGGTTCCAGCAGCAATGGACCAGCAATGTACGAGAATTCCAGTTGTTCTACTACCCTCACCAACATTTGGTATTGTTGGACATTTTAATTTCAGTCATTTTCATGGGCATGAAATGGGATATCTCATTGTGTTTTTTAAACTCAACCTTTGAGATAAAATTTGTATAAATAAACTGCACCCATTTTAAGGGTACAGTTTGATGAGTTTTGATAAATGTATGCACCTGTATACCCATCTCCTCAATCAATATGTACATTTCTATCACTAGCCCCCCAAATCCCTCATATCCTGTCACTATCAATAATCCCCACCCCACCCCCACCCCAGATAGCCATTGATATGATTTCCATCATTACAGATTAGTTTTGCCTGGTCCAGAATTCACATAACTAGAATCACACAATATATACTTTTTTGTGTCTGTCTTCTTTTATTCAGTATAGTGTTTCTAAGATTTATCTATCTTGTGTGCATTGGTAGTTTATTTTTACTGAATGTCATTTTTACTGAGTAGAACTCCAAAATTTGTTATTCCATTCATCTGTTAATGAGCATTTGGAGTGTTTCCATTTAGGGGCTATTATGAATAAAGCTGCTATAACCATTTGCATACAAGTCATGTTGTAGACATGTTTTCATTTCTCTTGGGTTTCATTTCTCCCCAGGAGCAGAATTGCTGGGTCATGTGGCAAGTGTGTGTTTCATTTTTTTGAGAAAAATGCCAAATGATTTTCCCAAATGGCTGTACTGTTTTATACTCTCATGAGATGCATGGGAATTTTGATTGTTCATTGTCTTTACCAACAGCAACATTTGGGTGAAGGTTTTACTTCACCAAAAGCAACATTTACTATTGTCAGTCTTTTGTACTTTCTGTCATTCTACAGGGAGTGTAGTGGCATCTCACTGTGGCTTTAATTTGCATTTCCCTGTGCATGTTTCACATATTTTTTGGCTATTCACATATCTTCTTTTATTTAGTGTTCTTTTAAACCTTTTGCCCATATATATGCAGGATATACAAGTCACAAATATACCTTTTGTATATCTTTTTAATGTATCTTTTAAAAATATACCTCTTGTATACCCTGTGGAGAAAATGGAAGTTCCTAAGGCCAGGATCCTCACCTGACCCTAAACTGCTTGATGATGTAATTGGCCTACTCTTAGGCTACTGCTCCCACAGCCATAGGCAATAAGCTATTATTGACTGAGTCACCGTATAAAGAGCTCTGCCCAGTGCTCTGGGTGAAGGCAGGGCTGGAGGTGGATTATGGACCTGCAGACTGCTGGATACAGACGTGGTTCTAGTGCTCAACCTACTGCCAGGAAAATAAAGCCAGGTATAAACCCTTTTACCCCAAGAATATTCCATTGTCATTTCTTGGTCTCACCAAATCCACAGGGAACTTAGCCAGGGCTGAAACCCCCAGGCAAGACAATCCTTTACACCTTTTGGCTGTTCATTTATCTTTTTTTGTGAAATGTTTTCTTATACCTTTTGACCATTTAAAAACTGGGGTGGTTTTTTTCTTATTACTGAGTTATAATAATTATTTGTGTTTGTATATTCTGGATAAAAGTCCAGTGCAGATATGCATTGCAAATATTTTCTCTCAGTCAATGGCTTCTATTTCCTAAAGATATCTTTTGAAAAGCAAATGATTATAAATTTCCATGAGCCCAGTTTACACATAAATTTTTTTAATGACTAGTGATATTTGTGTCCTAAGAAATCTTTGTCTACTCTGAAGTCATGAAGATATTCTTCTGTTACCCAGTAGAAGCTTTATACTAAGACTTATGATCCATCTTGAATTAATTTTTCCCTGTGGTGTAAGGTAGTAGGCAATGTTCATCTCTTCTCTTTTGTTTATTCAGTGTTGACAGGAACATTTGTTGACTTTCACATTAGTTTTTGTTGTCTTTCAACAATGTCCCTGAGGTTCTTCTTCACACTGCCTACCAGTCCCACAGCAGCTCCCAATATATCCCTATTTACTCCTGGGAATTCCTCAAAGAGTTCTTAAATATGCTACAAACCATTCTGTTGGCATCATGTTGTGTCTGAGGGTCCTACTGGCCCTGCTTAGTGAAAGCCACTACTTGTGACTCTTCCTGAGGAAGCCTGACACTGGCACTGCTGATGGTGCCCATGGTGTGAACACCAAGGTCTGTGCCATGGGTGCGACCTGCAGGTGCTCCTTATCTGTCCATCCTCAGGGGACAGAGCAAACCTAGAGAATATGGCCTTCTCTCCAACTCAGTGCTGCTGGGTCTTCTAGATCCCAAAGCAGCACCACATATGCTCAGAATTCCCAGTTCCTCATAAACAGTTTGTTCACTTGCTGGTCTTCAGCCCTTTCCCCATAAGGTTTCAAATTAGTTTTGATGGACAAGAAATAAATAGATGCCATGGCATATCTTCCACATTCTCTTCTTTCTTCAAATAAAAATCTATCTCTACCAAAATCATCCCAGTCTTTCTCCCCAGTGGCAATCCTCCATTGTCCCTAGGTGACTGCATTATTCTCATCTCCAAAAAAAAGTATCTTTTTTGGGGTATGGGTTCTTTAAATATTACCATGCCAGCAGAAAGTCTTCATCTAAACTTTCCATAACCAAAAGCCCCATTCAGGTGGTTTTTCTGGAAGAAACAGGGTGCTCCAAATCCAAATGTAAACCTTAAAGGGAAAAAAGCCTGTACTTCAAGTCTACCTGATAGTTTTTATTCGCTGATACCATTCACACTCCCAGTGCCCACTACATTTTAGGCATGGGGTCTGGTACTGAGGGTTCAAGGTGAAAAACTCATCCTATGATGGAAGCTGGAGGCAGGAGTTGAAACAGACATGTGACTGTGTAATTATAATACTATGAGGAATCTATCATAAGCGACAAACAAGGTGTCAAATAAGCATATGGCAAAGGGCACCAAAGCAGCCTGGAGAGTCAGGGTAGGTTAACAGGATTTATTTAAACTGAAGAGTGAATAGTAACCCAGATATAGTAAAGGGATAAAAAGGTACTCAAAGGTAAGGGAGTAAGATATTCAGGTGTAAGAAGAATATATTGAGTGTTTTTACCATTAAACATAATAATGGCTGCTAGTTTGAGGCCAAAAAAAGGAAAATCCATCATGCCAGGAAGATATCTTTCTATATTTTACTAGAAGTGTTTTTAAAATCAGGGACTGAAGAATTTAGCTTATGTCACTTCACATTTCACTTTGTAAGATAAAAGAGACCTGCTTTCTCCTAATTTAATAATACCTAGTACTGGCCAGTGCAATTCAAAAAGAAAACAAAATAATAGATAAATGTATTGGAGGGGAAGAAGCAAAAATATTGCTCTGACACTGACTGGTGTCCTGTAATTCAATTAAATTCTGACACCAGTGAACCGGAGTTAGTATCAGTTGCATCAGACCCCACAGGTTAAGGGCAAAGTCCTGCACAAGGCTGCCCTCACTTCAGACACCAGCCTTGTCGTAGGGACCAGCTGTACTCCTGACCAACCAACTAAAATTTGGGGTTTCCATTACTCCCTCAGGTTTGATAATTCACAAGAACATATTATCAGAACTCCTTGGAGGTATTCTGCCTATGATTACAGTTTTCAAATAAATGATACACATAATAATGAAAGGTCTGGGGTGTCCCATGGAGATAGGGTTTATCACCCTCTCTGCCCATCAGTGTGTTCACCAGTGATGAAGCTCCACTGAGGCTTGGTGTCCGGAGCTTTTATTGGGGGTTTATTATAAGAGCATGACTGGTTAAATCACAGGCCATGTGACTGAACTCAATCTCCAATTCCCCACTCCTCACCAGGGATGGCTGGTCTGCAGCTCCAAGCCTCCAGTTATGTGCTTGGTCTTTCTAGTGACTAGTTCCCATTCTGAAGCTATCTAGGAACCCACCAGGAGTAACCTCATTGTCATAATAATGGCTCTTCTTTTGCTCAGGAAATTCCAAGGGTTTTGAAGCTTTGTGTCAGGAACTGGAGACAAAGTACAGATAAATGTATACTTTTTACAATGTAAGAGTCTATTGAAAATCATTTAAAACTAATAAAAGAGTTCCCCTAAAAAGGCCAAATATGAAATAAATTAATAAAACTCAATGCATTTCTTTTATACCAATAAGACCAACAAGAAAAATAGGACAATTAAAAGGTCTCACTAAGAAATAGGTGAAGGGGATAAAGAAGTACAAACTTCAAACTATAAAATAAGTCTTCAGGATGAAAGTACAGCAAGCTTAGGGAATGAAGTCAATAATATTGTAATAACTTTGTATGGTGACAGATCATGGTGAGCATTTTGTAATGTATATCATTGTCAAATCACTATATTGTATATGTGTGGTCAGTATATTATATGGTCCTATTACTATAGCAAGAAAATGTATGCTATTTAATAAAATAAAGTTAATAAGACATGTGGCATAGATTTTGAGGATACAGAGGAAAGTCCAAAAAAAAGGAGCATGAGATTGGGTTAGGAGACAGTAGTCACAGAGCAGGAAGGGGAACAAATAACTATAGGGCTAACTTTTAGGGTGGTGACTAAAAATGTCAGGGATGTGTTTTGTGGTGGGATTAACTGTACTCAAAATTAACATGGGCATGAACATGAGGGTGCAAGATGATACCTGGAGGTTCAATACAAGGAGGATTATTATATACCTGTGGTTAGACACTGCAACCAGACTGAGACTTTACTTGTGGCCTCAGAAGAGAGGGCTTATTTGAGTCACCCACTGAATACATCATCTGCATACTGAGGAAGGAGGACAGAGTAGGTGATTACACTGTTCCAAGCAAAGTGCCAAAGCCAGTTGAAAACAATTCAGCAGTGAGGTATTAAAGGTGAAATTTTTTTTAATTTAAGATTTTATTGCTTTACATTGATCTCATTTCTTTAAACCTTATAATAGAGTTTAAATTTATTTGCATGTGTGCTGATTTAAAAAGAAAGTAAAATTTGGTTAGAAAAATCTGAAATGGTTTATTCATTTTTCTGCCATCACCATCTAGTGGAGAAAACTTTGAACTTCAGACAGAATGAGCTAGAACATAGGAGAAAGAGTAGAGGGCTTACTCTGTGACAGGCACTATTCTGAACACTTCTACATCCATAAGATCACTAAATTCTTAAAACAGAATGTGAGGTAGGCAACACTGTTCCTCTTTTAGATTTGAAAACAGTCTGAGAAGTTAAGTGGCTTGCACAAGGTCACACTGTGGCCAGTGCAAGCCCAGATTCTTGAAGTCGGAATCTAGTGCCATTTTCACCTCACAGTAAGTACATTCAAACAGCTCAATTTTAATGTGCATAATCATGGGAGTAAAATGTGTATATGTATATGGAGAATTTTGTCATTTACTCATATTTTTTCCTTCTCCTTTTTCTTACTTTTTCATATATATATAACATATATCTGAGCAAAGCACATGTATAAAAAGAAAATAGGATTATACTGTATAATTAGTTTTATATCTTCCAATTTTTATTCCATATTACATAATGAATATTTTCCCATTACAATCAATAGTTTTGAAAATCCGTATTAGGCAACAATAAAGAAAGATATAAAATTACGTTTATATGTAAATGAACAGTGTAATCTTGAAGTGCATTTTTAAAGACTTGGAAGAGGTACTAAAATATTAATAATGATGATCTGAGTAGATTTTTCCATAAGCATGTGTCATTTCTTTAAAAAATTTAAGTTTATATTTACATATTTGGTAAAAATTTCCTTCAAAACCTGGTTTGAGGGCATCTCTAGAACATGAAAGGTAGCAGAATATGTCACACGAAAATATACCACTTTGTCATAAGAATTATTTTGAGCTGAAGGCAATTAAGCAGCAGCAGATACAAGAAAAACTCTTGCTCTCCCACTATTTGCCTAAAAGCAAGATTTGCAGAGGTGTCCCTTCCTACCCACTTTACCAGGAAGGACAGAAGTTAATCATGAGAGACAACTCTAGACCCTTATCAGCCCAGACAGAGATGGCACCAGAGGAATCTCCGTAACAATGAACTTTACTAACTAGCCCTTGTCTTCCCTTTGTTCCTTCATATATATGTCTTCCACAGGTTGCCACCCTGGACACTCGAAGTCCTTTTCCACTGTCTTGTCATCCTCTACAAATGTACTGCTCTTTTGTTAAGATGCAAGCCCAAATTCCTCACTAAGTACTCCCATGAATACGTGCACTATACCTGTTAATAAATTTGTTTTTCTCTTCTTAATCTGTCATTTGTTGGTTTAATTTACAGGGTCTTAGGTAATACATAAACCTTGTAAGACTGGAGGTACCGGAGGAAGGGACGGGTCTCACTGGAGGAACCCGACTCGAGCCAAGTAAGGAAGAGAACAGCGAATGTCACCCAAATGATTCAACAGAAGGTCCCTAGCCACAGGTCCCGCCTAGAACACGTCGCAGTACTCTCTCCCCAGCAACCCAGCGTGACCAATCATCGGTGATTACAACACCTACACCGGCCGATTAGTTCTGTTTACAATACCCTCAGGCCTCTCCCAGCTCCCTGGATAAGCCTGCCACCCCTCCTGCTGGGCGCGACTTCCCTGGCCCGTGGATACGCTGACCGGTGAACCTCGCCCGGGATTGCGCTAATAAATTTTTTGGGGCTCCTTTGTTGCCGCTTGCCTGGTCTGGTTTCATTTACCTTACACTTGGTGCCGAAACCCGGGAGGATGGTGTGGGGCCCCAGCGGGCTCCACACCATCCTCTCCCGACCCGGGACCTCTCTCCGGAACAGGACCTGATCCCAGGGCCTCAGACAACTTGGTGGGTCCCTCGTCTTCCCTGCTCCTTCCACCTACCCTCCGCAGGGTGCCCGGTCCAAAATCGCGGCCGTGTCCGGATGCCCCTCTGGCATAGTGGAGACGTCCCTATCTCCGGATCACCAAGCCTGTTTTTCCCGTCCCTAACAGGAGCGGATCCGGGACGCTAGACCTGCTCGTTTAGGGACCTGGGGACAGAGGAGGTCGTCATGGGAAGCCAGCACTCACAACCTGAGGCACAGACCCCACTGAGGTGTCTCACTTCCCATCTCACCACTCTGGGCTTATCCGAGGACATCCGTAAACGGAAGCCGATCTTCCTTGGTTCGCGGGCCTGGCCCCAGTATCCTCTGGATAACCAGTCTCGCTGGCCTCCCGAGGGAACTTCTGATTTTGGCCTCCTCACCGATCTCAGCAACCATTGTCACCAGACTGGGAAACGGTCCGAGGTTCCCTATGTCCAGGCCTTTTGGGGCATTGTGCTCCCGCCCAGACCTCCGTGGTAAGTGTTCCTCGGCCCAGGTCCTCCTGGCCAAGTCCCCCAATAGGGGCTACCAACCTGTCACTGCGCCGGAATCTTCCTTTGCAGATCCCCCGGAGGACCTCGGCCTCCCCCCTCCAGCCCCTACCCCTCCTTCCCCGTCTCCCCCGTGTCCTTCTCCTCAACCGTCTGCCCCTCCCCAAGCCCCTCCTTATTCGGCCTCCGGTGCCCAAGCCTCTTCCGTTCAGGCCTCTACCGTGCCTACCCCTGTGTCATCTCCCGTATCACCTCTCCCCTATCTGGCTGCCCCCCGCCCCCCACCTCCAAACCGCCATCTTTAATTCCTCCTTTGTCTTCCACTTCAGTCCTGCCAAGTTCAGTCAATTCCCTTCCCCCACCCGCCTCCAGTCCTACTGACGTCACATCTAACTCCTCTATTTCCGGCCTTACTCCTGCCACCCACACGTTATACCCCCCTCTTCTGTCGTCGACGCCATCCTGTCCTTCTCCTACATCGCCTCCTACCCCCAGCCCACCACCATCTTATATGCCTAAGCCGCCTCCTAACTGGGCCAGCCCTCCGGTCACTAGATCCCAGGCCCAGCTATCAGCCCGCCTTCGGGAAGTGGCTGGCGCTGAAGGATTGTCCCCTTCTCCCTGGGAGACCTGTCTCAGATAGAAAAACGCCTGGGCTCATAGTCTGCCAATCCGACTGCCTATACCGAGGAGTTTCGGTACCGCACTCGAGCACATGAACTCACATGGCACGACCTCCACGTGACTCTAACCTCCACTCTCACCCCGAGGAGCGCGATCTTGTCACCTCAGCAGCTTGAGACTATGCCGACCAGGGACCTAACTGACCAATCTCTACCGGTCGGGGCCACGGCAGTGCCCGCCGAAGACCCACAGTGGAACTGTCAAGATAATGCCACAGATTTTTTCAACAGCGGCTGGCGGAAATCTCCCGAGTTACAGTTAACCAGATGCTGTCACACCAGTACTCGTCCCTTCCCTCCGAACCACCCCCGGCCACATACCAGCTGTAACTTCCCCACGCTGCCCCTCCTCAGCAAGAAGTACCTTACAAGCCTAAGATGGGTAAAGGAAAAAATTTTTTCCCACTTCTACAAACCTCTTCTCAGAGTACTTGTGTGGGTAAAATTGCAATATTTCCAGAGTATCTCATCAGGCCTCAGTGCATCTCCATATCAATAGGTATTTCCAAGGTGTGATGAGAAATAGTACATCTCCATATCAAGAGGTAAATTACAAGGGCTAGCGAGGTCATATCTGGACAGGAGAAGTTGGGTGAGGGCCCTTCCTCTGCAGATGGGTCGTGAGAAACTTGGGAGAGCAGAAGTGGATGACTGCTTGTAAGCAGTAAACAGGTTTTCCCTCTTAATTTCTCCCTGTGACTAATTTTGGTTTCAAAGGTATTTTGCCCCAGGATTTTCCCCCAGAGCTACAATTTGCTTTTGTGATGTTCCTGTGATAGTTGGGTTGGGCGGTGGGAGTAAGTAAAGGCTATAAAATTTCAAGATCCTCCATTTTTTCATAATTTCAAATTATATGATGGCCAAAGAGCAAAGATTCTTAACTCATTTTTGCTTACTTTTTATTAACTTTATTTTTGAGCCTTACATATCATTAGAAAAACCATTAAAAAATCATTCTTCCCTCCTCTTAACAGTTGCCAGGAAGTTGGAACACATACTTTATATCCAATATCAACTGGAAAAAATTGCTTCGTTTCCCTTTTTTATTACTATCCTTTACCTAATTCTGTTAGGCAGAAAGACCAATATGAGCGGGATGAAAAGAGGGTGGGGACCTGTAACTCCGGGGAAGAAAATATGTTTCCACCCCAGGGCAAATAACCTTTGAAGCCAAAATCAGTCAAAGGGAGAAATAAAGTGGGAGAAACCCATTATTGCTTACAAGGAATCGTCTACTTCTGCTCGCCCGTGTCTCTTGTGATCCTGCTGCAAAAGGACCCCACCAAACATCTCCAGTCCGGGTGTACATTTGCTCTCCACCCCCTTTGTAATCACCTATTGATATTGATGTGGACTACTTTTCTCCACCCCTTGGATATACCTATTGATATGGAGATGCACTAAGGCCAGGTGAGAGATTCTGGAAATATTGCAATCTTACGCACAGGCCCACCAAGAACTCAGAGAATTAATCAGATAAAGCCAGAGAGCCAGAGAGGACTCAGAATCAATGCCCTTTGCAATGTGAATTTATTCCACATACTCTGAATCTGGGCTGACCTTGAGACTTGCTTTAGCTAATGAAGGTGAGATGGGGCAGAGATATGGGACAAGATCATTATTAACTTTCTTAAAAATGCCAAGATATGAATAGCACAATAATAAAAAGAGGTACTTATCTTAACGCTGATTCCATTTTAAAAGCAGAGAGCTGGGAAGTTAGATCCCTAACATATTCTTTGGTAATCAGCCAACAACCTATCTTAAGGCAAGGCAAGCAGTCTTAACTGATAATGTTCACAGTGCTTGGGGGTAGCAACTGTCTTGGAGAACAGGCAGTTTATTCTACAGAATTATGGGTGGGACTGACTATGGATAATGACATACTGTCTCTCACTGGAGATAGACATCATGAGACCACAGGACAAGCCTACACTCCTTGACCCTTGACCTTTATCACATTCTTAAAAGCCTTAAAAGACAGAATCCTAAGCCTTTAAGTGTGCCTTCTCTCTGGGTATTTTTAGTAGACTTCTTACTACTCAGTTTATTATGTTTTGTCTCTTTGCTCTTCAAGTGTTATCTTTGTCACTTTGCTATTTCATTCTATTTTCCAGACTTTTTAAGCACAAGTCTTCACTCTCTCTGTCCTGCTTCAAAAGAGTAGAGAGGGCTAAGAGCTCTGAGCTTGCAAGTTCCTGTCAATGAGCTTCCCCTTCCTCTCTGCTTTATTCAAGTAAACCTACCTTTGTCTACCTTGACTCTGGACCATTCTTTCCTTGGAGTGTATTTGCTGGGGAGAGAGGTTGGTTTGGAGACACAGGGAAGTCAGAGCACTAGGTAAAGAAGGAATTTATTAAAGCAAGAGTGTCAGGGAATGACAGATTAGAATAGTAAAGTTCATTGAACTGCTACTCAGCATGGGGCACATCCCCTGCTAACTCCTTAAACTAGTGTCACCTGGTGTCCAGTGTCTGCTTGGATCCTCACGACATGGGAACTGGGTCCCTACCACCCCAGATTTTGGGGGAGCTGCAGAGCACTGGATGCAGTGAGATTATGTTCTGTGAACTTCCTAGAGACAAAGAAAGAAGACTTTCAGGCAGGCTGCTAAAGAGCATGACCGTAAACTGCAGTTCCACTCTGGCACCCAGGTGACAGTAATTTGCAAGCCCAGATCTGGGCTCTAAACAGCCCCTCCTTACTTATCTGAAATAGGACAGAGGGAGTGAAGGTTTGAGCTTAAATTTGGAGAATTAGAATGACAAAGAAAATTAACAAAGATGCTTACCACCAGAAAAGTGCAGAGACAAAATGTTATAAATTGAGCAATGAGAAGTTTATTTAAAGCAAATGGTGCACACTTGGAGAAAGGGAAGTGTGTGGTATGTCAAAGAAGAGGTGCCCTTAAGGGTTTAGGTTCTAAGATTTTATAGGTGGTTGAGGATTTTTCAGGAATACCACAAAGGGCCAGGTATGAACTGGCCAAATTGTCCCAGAATGTTCATCTTTGTTAAGGCATTAAGTTTCTTTTTTTTTTTTTTAACTTAACACAGAAATACACTGCTTTGGATTACTTTCCAGGATATCAGTTTCTGTCTGGAAGCATATCAATCAAGATGCACCTTCAACGTGTAAGCCACCGTCCGTTTGATTAAAATGCAATCTTAGCTTTAAGATAGAATTCTTCTTGAATAAGCTGGGCCTTTTAGCAGGTTAAAGTAAATCTTGCAATAGTATCTTCTAATTGACAGTGAAAACATAGGCTAAGCTGAGATACCTTTCTTTATCTGGGGAGTGTTCAGACTTCTAGGCCAAGTTACTCCTGGCCTTTTGAGCTTTCTATTTTTAACTGGTTAACTCTTTGAGTCCCTTCTAGTGGGCTTTCCTGGCCTTGTTCTCTTCCCACCCTGCTCACATCTGTTTTCCTGCCTGACATTTTCAAATAAAACTTGCCCCTCTTCACTACTGTGTTTCTGCCCTTCAATTCTTTGTTGCAGCAGGGACAAGAACCAAGAAGAATTCAACGCCCAGCAATTCTAGCTCTTTGTGAGTCATATTTTTCTGCAAAACCATTTTATAGAGGCTCATACAATACCTAGGGGTGTTTCCTTTGGGCAAGTTTCAAGTAGATGTTCTTGCACTGTAGATAAAATAAAAATCCCATTTCTGTCAACTTTTAGAAAAGTTCATTCTTTCTAAAATTTTCTTCTCTCATTCTTTATTCGCCCCAATTTATTTTCTTCCTCCAAACAACAAAAATGCATGTTTATGATACGTTTTTGAAGGAGAGGTTTACAGAAAAGCACACATAATTATCTAAAACAGTAATCCTATCAAAGATGTAGAATACCACACGTTTTAATCTTTCTTTTTCATTTTGGTGGGGGGCATTATCTGTCACTGTCTATAACGTAATTTTGAATCATTGCCTAACAATATTTTATTGCTATGTGGGTAGAGATGTCCTAACTTGACTAAACCTCATTTAGAATTGTGTTTCTAATTTTTAACTATTAAACAGTAGACAAGAGACAAGCATCTAAATATGTGCTTCAAGTAAAAGGCAGAAACAATCCAAAAGGGGGTGAGGTGAGGATGCTCTCTGTATCTGCATTTATCTGACCGCTGCTTGAGGTGAACATTTTTTTCACACGTGTAGCTGTTTTGTTCTTTTTTTGTTCGAGTCTTCTTTCCGGTTTTCTTTTGGAGCGTTTCGGGGTTTTTTTTTTGCTATTTCCCTTTCCTTACAAACCAGCCACCCTGAAATTCCTGTCCCTCCGCCCTCCCACAAGCTCAGCTGCCCCAGCGCCGCAACTTGCTTCCCAGGCGCAACCTCCGCGCCTTTTCGCGGACATCCCCTCCGGCGTTGCGGGACTAGCAGGGCGCGGAGGGGCGCCGTTTTCGCCACCGCGCAGACCTGGGCACGCGCAATCCCCCCACCCTCCCCGGTCTCCGCGGCCCCTTACAAAGGTGGCTCGCAGGGCAGACCGGAAGTGGACGCGGGGAGGCTAGGCCAACCGCCTCGGACTACATTTCCCGACAGGACGTGCGAGACGCAGCCAGCTGCGGTGAGGCAAATGGCCGCAGACTACATTCCCCGACAGGCCGCACGACACCTTGCCAAGGATGGCGGGGGCAAACAGCCCCGAACTACATGTTCCGAAGCGCCGAGCGAGACATTGCCGCCGGCGGCTAGGGCAAAAGGCCCAAGACTACTCTTCCCGGCGCGCCGCGCGAGGCGCCGCCGGCGGCCGGCCGAGGGTGGGCCGACGCGGGAAGCTCCGGACGTGAGGCATGAGCGGCGCCCTCCCCCGGCCCGCTAGCGTTCTGCCGCCTCCCTGAGCGAGGGTCGCGCGGCGCGGGGCCTAGCGGCGTGTATCAAGAGCCGTTGGCGAGCGCGGGGGCTGTTACGGCCGCGCCAGGCGCCGGCGAGGGCGGTGGCCACCATGGAGGTGAGCGGGCCGGAAGACGACCCCTTCCTGTCGCAGCTGCACCAGGTGCAGTGCCCCGTGTGCCAGCAGATGATGCCCGCCGCGCACATCAACTCGCACCTGGACCGCTGTCTGCTGCTCAACCCCGCTGGGCACGCGGAGCCCGCGGCCGGGCCGCACCGCGCAGGGGAGCGGGCCAAAGGGCTCTCGCCGCCCAGCGCCAAGAGGGGGCGGCTGTCGGAGAGCTCGGCGCTGAAGCAGCCGGCCACCCCGACGGCGGCCGAGAGCAGCGAGGGCGAAGGCGAGGAGGGCGACGACGGCGGCGAGACCGAGAGCCGGGAGAGCTACGACGCGCCGCCCACGCCCAGCGGCGCGCGTCTCATCCCCGACTTCCCGGTGGCCCGCTCCAGCAGTCCCGGGAGGAAGGGCTTGGGCAAGAGGCCGGCGACCGCAGCCGCGGCGGCTGGCAGCGCGTCTCCGCGGTGCTGGGACGAGACGGAGGCGCAGGAGGAGGAAGAGGCTGTGGGCGATGGCGACGGGGACGGCGATGCGGACGGCGAGGATGACCCAGGCCACTGGGATGCGGACGCCCCGGATGCCGCCGCCTTCGGGGCCAGTGGGGGGGGCCGCCCGCACGCCCGGGCGCTGGCGGCGGAGGAGATCCGGCAGATGCTGGAGGGCAAGCCGCTGGCCGACAAGATGCGTCCCGACACCCTGCAGGACTACATCGGGCAGAGCAGAGCCGTGGGGCAGGAGACGCTGCTCCGGTCCCTCCTGGAGACGAACGAAATCCCTTCACTCATCCTGTGGGGGCCCCCGGGCTGCGGCAAGGTGAGTGCCGCCGAGGCAGAAGGGTTCCGTGCGTTGATCTCTGCGGGTCGGGCGCCGATCCCAGTGGTCAGAGAGCCGTGGCGGAGGCGCCCTCTTAGAATCCGACCGTCTTCCCGATATGAGGCCTAAGATTGCGGGGCCTCAGAGACCAGCTGAGCCCGGGGCAGTGCTTGGTCCGCAGGCGGAATCAGATTGGTGTGAAAAAGGCACACACCCCCAGATGCGCGAGACACGTTTTCTGGTCGTTTTCAAAACGAAGATGTCTGAATCCGTTAGGCTTACAAGAATATGTGCACTCTTTCTGTGTTTGACCTACGCCCGTATTCCAAGGTGCCCTCCACTCCCCACCCCCACACAATTAATGGCCCGTTCTCAAAGAAACTAGCATGCTACAAATGATAGAGGAATATTTGTGGAATTCCATTTGTAGGTACAGATTCAGCTTTGAAAAAAATAAGCAAAATTCTTGTTTTTGTTTCCTTCCCTTTCTTCTGGTTGTTGGTTTTAACAGAGTTTTTTATCCTTGAGAATGAGTATAACAAGACAAATGCGAAAACTGTTGTCCATCTGCAAGTTATTTTCATCTAATATTTCCGTAACTATCCTCAAAATGACTTGTACTTTAGAGAAAAATCACTGGTGCATTTGATGTCCAGTTCTACGTACCTTGTTAGGAATTAGCACAAGTCCAGAGAAAGACAGGATATTGAGGTCTAGAAAGCATGTCATTGGAAGAACACTGAAGAAACAGTGGAGGAATTAAGACTGAGAAATGAGATGGCTAAGAGGTGTTTACCTGTTGTTGTTTTTTTTTATCCATAGGAAATGGAGGCTAATGTGCACTAGTGAGTGAAAGGTAAAATTCAGGATCAGAATGTGAAGGGGCAGTCATAACTTTGAGGTTCAAACTCCTTGGTGCACAGGGCTTTTATGGTTTTTCCCAACAGCTTCATCTCCCACAACTTAATCATACCTCCTCCGTTTACTCCACTTCCTGGTGTGCATCTTACTGGTTTTGTGCCTTCCTTTTTGGACTTTTGCTCTCCCTTTGGCCAAATATAAATTAGATCTTAACATGGTGGTGGATTTAATTGTTAGCCCATTTAAGGTATTGAGTTATAGAGCATTCGTGGGACTTGTCCGCTAACTTTTTATAAGATGAGAATGGCAAGTCAGCTCTTTGTGGCCCCAGATGGCAAGAAAAAGACCCTAGGGAAATATGTAGGATGAACTCACAAAAGATGCCAGGCAAGAGATCTGTGGGCTGGGCTGCTCATTGTAGTGGCTGGGGTTCAATCACAAGTCCAGGCATAGGTGACATGGGTTGTAGACAGGGATTTGCTGGAAAAGCAGCCACAGTAACAGTGCTGTACAAATTTTAGAAAAGAATATGCCACCTTTCCATTCATCCAGAAGATTTGTCTCTCTCTTTAAAGACTTCCCTCTTCATTTCCATTCTTATTAGTGTACAGTTAACGACAATAATGTTAATTACAGCATATGCATATTTTATGGAGCATTCATTAAGTGCCAGGCAATGAGCAGTGCTTTCATTGGATCTTTCTGTTGTTTTCTGGTAAATACTAACCTGATTAAAGTGCTGTTGTTTCATCTACTTCGGAAGTAGACTTGTTGGAGAAGTGGCATGAGGTCATCTTAAGTGCTAGGTGGTAGTTGGTGGTCTTTCAGTTCAAAGGCTCATACTCCTTAATTTCTAAGCTGCACTGATGAGTTTCCAGTTGTAGAACTGATTGATTCTGTGGTTCTGTACCCCAGCTCTACATCTAGTCCTTCAGCAGGAATGCATTCTTGGCTGGAAGAGGTCACAGTTGTCACCCAGGCTCTGCTAAATCAGGACAGCCTCTCTTTACTGGGATTCCAAACATCTTAAAGTCCCCAAAAAAGGAAATCAAATGGGATTAGGTACATAGAAGAAAAGGTCAGAATTAGTGTAAGGCTCAGTTTCCTGTCACATATAACTTTTTTAAACATTTTTAATAATGTGATATGGTATTTCAGATTGTCTCTGAGCTGCTAAGCTTTCTTCAGAGTTGAAATTGTTGGTAAAAAGTGCTGATGCTGCTTGTGTTAGTACCTGAGGATGCTTTTCTCTCTGTGTCTGATCAACTTTCCAAACTGCGTATCATCTTTTCTAGACGACTCTGGCTCACATAATAGCCAACAACAGCAAGAAACATAGCATAAGATTTGTGACATTGTCTGCAACAAATGCCAAGACAAATGATGTGCGGGATGTCATAAAACAAGCTCAAAATGAAAAGAGCTTTTTCAAAAGGAAAACCATTCTTTTTATTGATGAGATTCATCGGTTCAATAAATCTCAGCAGGTATATTAACTTCCTTCTACCTTTTGGTCATTGTGAACATTAAATTGAATATAAAGTATGTGAGATCACTTTGAAAAGCATAAAGCCCTGTACAAATAAATGGTAAGGACTGTTGCCATTACCTCTTGTCTCCAAAGAAGCCTAGACTGTCACACATCTTTGATCCTGTTTCCCACTTTTTCTTAGTGTTTTTTGGTGACAAGAAAATGCTTTCTCTGTCTGATAAATGAAATTGTTGATCTTTACCCAAGCTGTACAGATAAAAAAAAGTAGCTTTGGGTCATTTCCAAGTTTTTAGAAATTTTGAACTAAATGTAAGGAATCAATGAACAGTTAACTTGATTTTAAGATCATTATTTAAGATAACATTCTTTTTTATTTCTCCCCTATAAAGTGTTTCTTTTTATTTTCAAAATTAAAGAATTCCTTTTCTGTAACTTTAGATCCTCATCATGATGTATGTTACAAGATCTAATCATTACTGCTTATTTAAATGGCCTTCTGAAATAAAAGGACAGTTTATTTTTATAAACAAAGCCACTTTTGTATTCTTCCTAAATAAACAGACTTTTTTTTTTCAAAAAAAAGTTTTTGTTGTAGCTTTTTAATGAGAAATAGAAATGCTTCACAAAACCCTACTATGGTTTTTTTCCTGATTTGAGTCTGAGTAAATAGAATTCTGACTAGATGTTAGCACTTTAGGTTTCACATTAGCATTTCTCCCCATAAGACAACACTGGTGGTGATGTGTTCACCAAGGCATAGTTACCAAGTTCGTTAGGAAGAGAAACTTTATGACTGAGCACAAGCAGTGAAAGACAATTTTGGCAATATTAATGTTTTTATGTTTTCTTAGACTTTTATAAAGTAGCTGCTATATTTAAGTTATGTGCCAGTTCAGGGTTGGGATAGAAGAAAACTTTTCTAAGAAACCATTTATGTTGAAACTAAATTAAATTTAAAGGTCCACTTTGAGCTATTAGTCTACCAGCAAGAGACCAGGCTTACACAGTGGTATTCCAGAAGATGTGCTGTAGGCTTAAAAAGCATGAGTTATGCTCTCCTGACGTTGCTTCCATGTCCAGTTAATATAAAGCTGCTATTCCTGAACTCAAAGTTAGGAAAAGGAAGGAATGGCCAACTTACGTAGGTTTCTGCAGGTTGTTGACTGGGATCAATTTCTTCTGTTTTCTTCCCATGTGATTAGGACACTTTCCTTCCTCACGTGGAATGTGGGACGATCACTCTGATTGGGGCAACCACAGAAAACCCTTCCTTCCAGGTCAATGCTGCTCTTCTGAGCCGCTGTCGCGTTATTGTTCTTGAGAAGCTTCCAGTAGAGGCAATGGTCACTATTTTAATGCGAGCGATCAACTCACTGGGAATCCACGTCCTAGACTCCAGCCGTCCCACTGACCCTCTGAGCCACAGCAGCAACAGCAGTTCAGAGTAAGTTGACTGTCCGCAGTATCCTGGGGGCGCATAGCTCCCAGGGGATCCACTGGCAGGGGGCCAGAAAGGGCTGGCCAGCAATAAGGACAGGGTGGAGACTAAGAAGAAATGTTGATCTAGTAATGAAAACAAAAGAGGAGTAAAGTGTTCAGTTACACCAAGTGCATCTCCACAGATGTTTCCTTTCTTTTTGTGATGCATTTTATAGGCTATAATGGGTATATCTGTAAATCTTCAAGCTTCAATATTGCTTTGCCTGTTATTATTGGGCCTGTGTGATATTGGGTATTTGGTTTTGCCATCAGGGATTTGCTTTATTGACTATTTTCTTTCATGTAATAGACTTTAACTTACAAATATTTCAAGAATTATACTCAGTTTCCAATTTTTTCATACAGTTTACTCTTGTAAGAATGCTAAGTAAAAATTAATGTAAATGTAACCATAAAGTTCTTTAAGCCTTTTTAGAATGATTTTTTCACACTCTAAAAGACCCAATTCCATGAAAGTAAAGAAATTTTAACTGAAAAGGGTGCTTTAAAGGCTGTCTCTTCCTTTTGGTAATCTGTTTCTGTATCATGAGTACCATGTGAGTTCTTTAACACACAGGGTATATATCATGTATAACCAGTTAGATTACTCAGGTCAGTTGGGTTTCCTTTATGTATATTAGAATCTATTCTTCGGATGTCTTTTCTCATGTGTCGGCTGAAATAGCTCAGTGGGACGTAATCTGGTCTGATGAGAGGCTAATGCCTGCCTGTGCACGCTGCGGACCCCACAGCTGCTAGTGCCTGTCCGGAGGCCAAGTTCTGAGCCACTCTTCAGTGAGGATTGAAGTACAAGACCCAGGGTTTAAGTTTCAACAATCTCTCCTTATGTGTCTGGCTTCCCATTTGCTCCTGTCTCATATGTAGGAGAAATTATGCTGTGCCTCTTGAAAGCCTTGAAACATGGCCAAGGACAGGCACAACAGAGTTGCATCCTTTTACAGTGGAGTTGTGATGGCATGGCCATCAGCATTGTAGATAAAAAGAAATTGTAACCTGCTCGGATGAGTCAGGTATACTCACTCTTAGGAGCATTTTGTGTGTGGGCACTTGTCAGGGTTAGAAGGGGCTACTACCAGCTCCTCACACTTAGTGTAGCTTTCCTGTACACTACAAAATGTATATAACCAAGAGGTAGAGAAAAATTGAAGGAAAGGAGGAAAATCCTAACATTTTTTCTGTGTATTTTTTTCTATGTACTAGTTACGGTACTTTGTCTACAACTTTATATCTTAAGGTTTTATTTATCTACAGTAATTTTATTTATTTCATTCATGTCATCATTTCAGGGGATGCCCTCAGGTTTTTCCCTCTCCTCAGTCACTGCCAGGCCATAATCTATGTGAAATGAGAAAGACAGTAGACCACTAGTTCATCTTAAAAAGGATCTCGGCATTTTAACAGGATGCCCAGGTCATTTGTATCCATAGTCAAATTTAAGAGGATCAAGTGAAAGAATTAAGATTTCTTTTACTACTGAAACTGAGAGCCCATACAAAATCGAGCCAGTGATTCTTAATCTACAAAATTGCATTTCAGTCAGGAAAACCCTCCCCTATTCAGTGCATAGTTTACTTTTCCACTATCACTCATTTAGAATTGATCCTAATTATGACTTTCATTCTCTTGCTTGCTTCCTGACGTTCCCCACCTTCCTGGGAGGTCTCAGAGGATAGGAATATGCTTGTTCCTATCTCCAGCACCCAGCACAGTGCCCATCATATAATGTGCTTAGTAAATGGTTTGTGAATGAATAAAATCCTAGCTATTAATCTGAGAGAAAAGGTTAAAAAAAAAATTTTTTTTTAGTGTAGTCCAATATATAAGGGATAATTGCCCTGGTATCAAAGACCTTTTTCTTTAATACTGTTGCCTAAGCAAACTATACCAGCAAGCAGAATGAAATAATGATTATTAAGCTTAATTAATAGATCTGCTTATTAGCAATTTGATAAGTTAAATCAGGAGGTGTCATAGACCACAGAAAGAATTTATTATAAATAAATACTAGGATTTATTCATTCACAAACCATTTACTAAGCACATTATATGCTAGGCACTGTGCTGGGTGCTGGAGATAGGAACTATTTCCTAACAGAAGGACCTGGCCACCCCAGTTCCTATAGGTAATTAAAAGTGGATTGTGTTATCTTTCAATTTTAAGTAAAACTTTACTTTTAAATCCCAATTGACTATGTATACATTCTTGTGGGCATAAGTTAGGTCTAGCTGGAAAGAAAGACTTAACCCCAAACAATTACTTTCTGTGGGAAGCCAGAGCCTCCATGAAGTGTGATGCTTGAGCATGCAGTTGTATTCTTATGTCGTATTTTGGTGCCCTCCATAGCAACTGGAGCACTGACCGAGGGCTCCGAGGCTGGTTCCGTGTGCGTGAGGAGCTGAACGGGCGCTGAGTCTGCGCCCTTGAGCTGATCATTATGCCATTGTTGATTTTACTTGAGAAGTTATGGATTCTCATGTGGTGTACACAAGTATATAACAAATTCCCATTAGAGTGAAACAAAGATGCTCTTTCTAAGATTTCCCTTCTATACTTACTCACTGTAGATTGAGGGTACTGTGTTGGAAAGCTCACTCCTGTACCTTTAAAGAGCTTAGCATGTGATAACAGGACAGATGGGTGTGTTGATGGAGTTATGCATGTGGAATTACACCCAAGGAGCAAAGGGTATAGAGAAGATGCATTGAGAATACATGAAAACAAATGCTTCACCTCCCAGATGAGGGGATGCTGAACTGACCTTTGAAGGATAAGCAGAATTTAACTAGATGAAACAGAAAGCTCATTTTGGCAAGGGGATGTAGCATGTAAAAGACAAGGTGGCAATGAACAGCATGATCCATTCATGGAGGCTGGATGGAGGAGTTGACATGAGAAAATGAAGGTCAGTGAGGCCAGGGAGGCCAGGCCAGATTTTAACCAATCTGTGTTCTAATGTAAGACAAGTAATGTGGAGAGCTATGAGAAACCGTAGAAAGATTTTGAGCAAGAAAATGCATGCTCAGAACTCCATTTTAGGAAGCCGAGTGTGGCACTGAGAGGGTAGAGTGGGTTGAAGGGAATCAGAGTCCCAGACCTCCACCCCCATCCCCAGTGTCAGGGAGACAAGTTAGGAGGCTACTGCAGTGCTAGAAGACAAATGGTTAAGTGCAGATGACTTAAACAAAGGCAAGAGCTGCTCTGAAAAATTGCTAAGTCAGTTCTGTAGGCCCAGTGTGAAAGGGGAGGGAAAAAGAGGATATAGGATGACTCTGTATCTGATGGCTGGGCACACAGTTACACTTTTGAATAAGAAAGATGTTCCAGGAAGAAGAGCAGGGGAGGATGAGGAATTCAGTTTGGGCCTTGTTCAGTTTGTTGGACCTCTGGATGATTCATATGGCAAAGTCCCTTCGGCAGTTCGATGGAGAAGTTAGGAGAGCAGCAGAGAGTTTGCAGATAGAGATTTGGGAGCCTGCATCCCAGAGGTGGTATAGCCCATGTGTTGGAAACACTCCTCCAGGCAAGCTGAGGAGAGCCAGGAGCTAAGGGTATTAAGTTGAGGACTTGACAGTGTTGATTGTGCGGGAGAAATAGAGGAGCCCAAGGAGGCAAAATCCAGAAACGTCAGAAAACCAGGATGCCCACAGAGGAGAGCTGCAGCACTCGGCATTATTGCACCAGTTAGGATTCGGTGTGGCTGCATGTAACGGGAAAAATCAAATTAACTGGCCTTAAACAAGATAGAACTTACCTTCTCACGTGAAAGAGCCTGAAGGTTGGTGTATATAGAGTGCAGTTCCTAGTCAGCTTCATAGTACCATCCGGGACCTGGGCTCTTGTCTTTCTGCTTTACCGCCTTCAGCACACGGCTTCTACCTCATGCTCCAGTGTAGGTAGGACTTGCAGCAACACCCTGCAGGACTTGTTGCTTTGAAGGGTTGTAGATTCCAGGTCACAGGATACATGTATATTCAAAACCATGTGTGTTTCCAGGCCAGATAACAGCATAAGTTTGTTGATTCGAAGGGTGAAATGAGAAGCTGTAACTGCCCTGTTACTGTACAACTAGGCGGAGTTCCAAGAGTTGGTTGAAAGAGTTGAAGTGGCTTGTGTCCTGAAGAGAAGTGCTGCAGCTTGACCCTGAGACTGGGCTTTGCTCTTATCCTCTTGAGAGGGGAGCCCAGACAGAATGGCCCCATAACAAAATGGCTGTGGGTTTTGTTTTTGTTTTTAATAGAAGTTTGAATGGTTTTGCCTGCCTTTCAAAAATAATCTTTTCTATCATTGAATAGAAAGAAAGGTAGTGTAATACCTGAGTAGGAGCTACTGATTAGGATGAGTTACAGGTTTAGAGCAGATTTCAATAGTTTTTCTTAAAAATGTTTTGACATAAAAACAGGTATATTAATGTACATTATTAAAATTATGACATAGAAACACTGGCAACCAGAAACTGATCTCATGGACCGTGTATTTGTTTCCTGTGGCTGTCATAACAAATTACAGGTATCCCCACTTTTCGAACATTTGCATTACAGCACTTTGCCCTACATTAGTACCTGTCTTTCTAACCGAAAGAAATCCGAAGAGGATTTTTGCTTTTACAGAAAAAGGCAAAAAGCAAAAATAGCATTCAGCTTTTGTTTTGCAGTGAGCTGCTATAAAGGCAGCTCACACCCTGAGTGGCAAGAGGGGCCCCACCAAGCTCCTTTCCTCCATCAAGCCTTCATAGCTTTGAACTGTGTCTGTGAGCATCTATGTTTTATCTCAGTTTATTTTGTGCATCTTTTAGCAAGATGTGTTCTAAGGAATCAGAAAAGCCTAAGGGAGGTTATCTTTTGGGTCTGGGAATGCTCAAAAATTTTCCCATATAAATTAGTGATAATTGCTTTTTCCTTTACACCATTTTGAGTTACAGAAGGTTTCATAGAAACATTCTACTTTTAGATAGTGGGGGGAACTTGTACCACAAACTGGGTGGCTTAAACAACAGAAATTCATTCTCTCACAATTATGGAGGCTCCAAGTCTGAAGTCAGCTGTTGGCAGGCCACGCTCCCTCCAAACACTCAGAGAGTCCTTCCTTCCAGCTGCTGGTAGCTCCTGGCATTCGTTTGTGGCAGTATCACTTCAGTTTCTACTTCATCTTCGTGTGGTCACCTCCTCTGTGTCTCTCTGTCTTCTGTAGAGACTTTGTCATTGGAGTTAGGGGCCACATTAAATCCCTGATTGTGTATCTTGAGGTCTTTAACATAGTTACTTTCACATGTTCAGTAATTATCTTTTGGGGCCGCTATTCATCCACTGTAGCCTACCAGGTACATGGAATAGTATAATTAGGAAAGATGCATGCCTCCATGGGATTAAACAGAAAGAGGGCATGTCTGTGAAGTTTATGCTCTCTCTTTTTGGAGAAAGTAAGTTTTGTTTTGTTATACTTTCACTCTAGTTATTCTGGATGTAACAGAGCTTAGAGCTCTGTCTTGATTATATGCAATTATAGGGTGTATGCTACTGAAGAGTCTAATTTAAGTGATTCTCATCACTAATAATAAAAAGAGCTAACATTTACTGAGAGCTCATGATGTGCCAGACACTGCTGTAAGCATATTCATGTCTTATCTTATTTGATACTCTTCGAAGTATCATTATCTCCTTGTTGTTAGATGGGGACACTGAAGCACAGAAAGGTTAAGTAACATGCCCAGCCCATGGTCACCCAGCTTGAACTCATTGGGGCCAGTTTTTAAAGGCCTGTTTCTAACTACTCAGTTGTTAGAGGGGGTCTAGGTACCAAGTTAAAGGAGTTACTTTCACTTAATGCCAAGTTAAAGTGCTGCTGGTGAGTATTAATATTCTAACCTTTCTCTGTGTTTTTTGTTTAAGGGCAGCACTGTATAAATTTTTAAAGGATTAAGGACAAAACATTTCCATCTATAATTTAGCAGTAGCTCTTTTTCACCAGATCTGCACATCACACTTACCAGGGATACATTTTGAAAGTGCATGTGTGTCTCTAGAAATTTCAGAATGTAAGTTATGCACATCTGTATTTTAGGAAAGTTCTCTGTAATCTGATACACATCTTTGATTGAGGACCACTAGGTAGCTGCTATTACCCTGACCACAGAATGTTTCTTTTCCTTGGTGAAGGATTCACGGGGTATTTGTTTTGTAATTTAGGGAGAGTTTCACTGTGCCATATATATTCTTTTGTTCTGCTGTGAAAAAACAGGTACATTTTCACTTACTTCACTCCTCCAGTGCAAACATTCAGCCATCTAAACAGTCCTCCAAATCCCATTTTCACCCACCAGAAAACAATATGCAAAAAGATTCAGGTCCTTGGAAGAAAAAGGAGGGAGCTGGCTTGACACCACGCTTCTCCTATTCCTCTTAAGGCTCTAGGCCTTTTATCTCTGGGTCTTGTTAACTAGGAATATGATCTTTAACAAAGCACTTATTTTAGCCATTTTTTAAAATTATGCAGCAGTTATTCTTTTTAAGTCATGTTATAACAATATAATTTAGAATCTGTTGCTTTTTTCTCCATACCATGTGAAATTTTAGGTATTCTATCACCAAAGATTTTGTCTCATTTAATTATATTTTTAACTTTGGAAAGTTACTTCCAAGTGGGAACATTTTATAAGTTTATGCTTACATTTAAAAATGTTAAGATAATTTGTGTAATAGTTGCTGTTTGCTGATTGTGCAAATACCAATACGAATGTCCCCTATTTCATGATTCTTGGCAAGAGCACTGTCATCTCCCTCTCCTAAAATTTAAAACTATTGTAACACATTTTATTACTCTTGAGAACCTAGCTAGTATAAACTGGGCTTCAGGATATATTTATTGGGTGGTAGGTAGACATTCTATACAGCATCCTTAGTAGTGAATTTCCATTTGATTTACTTGTATGACCATTGTGAGTACCACCAGTGGGTCACTTTTTATTACATGAACAGAGTTACTCAAAGGTTCATTTGTGTTTAAAATACTTGCTTATTTCGGACAGGGTGAAGTTTGGGATGTAGGTCCTGTCAGAGGAAGGGGAGGAAGAGTGGAGCAGTGGGAGCTTGGGTGGAAGCAAGCTTTGATTGTAGCAGCACCCCCATCCCCACAGCTCCAAGTCTGACGAAAATAGACAGTCAGGGAGCAACTTGGACTTTGGTTAAAAGTTTAAAAAATTGAAGTAAGGGCCCTGCTTTCCAGCCATTTGAAACACATAGCCATTTTTGAAGGCTTATTCACAGTGCACTGCTAATAAATCTGTGGAGCAGTCTGCTGGTTGACGGCTTTGATGATGAACAAGGTATTTGCTGACTTTAGATGAGGACTGATGGAAATGGGGCAGCAAAGTAAGTACAGGGGTGTATAAGGCACCCTACTTTCTCTGTCCCTAAGCACTTCATTCCTCTAAATAGATGCAGTGGACAGATGACAGAAAGGGGGTATATACCAGAATACCGCTGTTGAGGTAGTATAACAAGAGGTGGCTTTACCCTTGTTCTGTTTTTAAATTACATAATTTACGTTTTGCAAAAAGGTAATACTTAAGAGTTCAGAGTAGCTTACTTGTTTTTTAAAATATTTGAAAAATAATTAATTTTAAGAGTTAATTGTTAAGGATGCAAACTATATAGAGTATGATCTTTTGTTTTTTTTATTTTAAATTAGAGGAAAGGTTGGTGATTGCACAGTGGATGGGTCATAAAGGAAATTGAACAAATGATGTAGTACCAGTCGTTAGCTCTAGGTGATGGTGAAAAGAATTTCTTGTTTCTTTTTTTAATACTTTCCATATGTTATGATTTCTGAAAAATAAATGTGTGACTCAGATTATGGAAAAATTGAAGTTAGTTCATTCAGTGTGCAGATCTCAAATGCCTGTTCTCTCCCAGGCACTGACTGGGGCTACAAAGAATAAAGCATGTTTCCTATCCTTGAGGCCTCAGCGTTTGTGGGGATGGAGAGATGACAAATGTGATCAGCAGATGGCTCCATTCCTGGTAATGGCTCCGTCCGGATTGATTAGGGTTCCTGCTTCACTCCTTTTTCTCCTGCAAATGATTCTGAGGGCTTATTGCTAGGAAGCTTTCCAAGGAGAAGAAAGGCATTGCTTTTATTAGTTGTGAGGCTAAAATGAAATATTCCACAGTCTGCCCCGGCCCCGCCTATCCTGTGCACATGTGCACACAGGGATAAGGTGCTGTAACCAAGCCCCAGGAGTGCCCTTCCCCTTTGGGCACGTCACGTGAGTGACCCCTCCTCTGGTGTTGGCTCTTCCTCACACATTTTCTTGCCTTCTTCTAAATCATCTAAACTCTGCTAAACGGTATGTGCTTGAGAAACGGTCTGTCAGGTTTGCAAAGTGCCAGCAATGTGCCCTCAGTATGTATTTTGAGTATCTGGGCAGTTAAGGAGGAGGATGTGCTTCTGGACTGTAAACATGGCTCTGGGGCCCAGGCAGCTGTCAGGAATCTGATGAGAGAGTCATTCATTATCAAGCTGAGAAAACAGGTGCCTGATGTGTGAGAGAGAGAAACAACTGGAAGTCTTGGCTTTGGTAAATAAGGCAATGAGATGAGGCGGTCTTAAGATGTTAAAAACAAACTGTTTAGGGAATGAAGTGCAAATTAGTGTTATGTGCACTATTCACCAAAGTGAGGTTGTGGGGTAGGCATGCCTCAGGAAATCTGGATGGACCTTCACAGACAAGCAGGGCCTTCTTTCGTGGGCCCCTCCCCCTACTTGGCCCAGGCCAGTTGGTGCCAGTGCATTTTTTCCAAGTAGCTGATTTGGACAGTTCTCATTAACTTAGGAATTACTGAAGACATCTTCAGCTGGAGGTCATGACAGGGCTAAGCTGTAACTTTGAAAAATATTTTTGGCTTTGCAAATGTACAGTTAGCAGCTAGTTCAGGAATTAATAAGGTCCCTTTAAGTAACTATGTATGTTAGATATCTTGTCTAACTAGACTAGAAATAAAAATCTTTGCTGAATTAGCCTTGAAAACAAATCATATTAGACTTTCTTTATGAAGGTTCACATTTAGAAATATGGTGGAACTGTTAGTCCTAACCTTCAGAGAGAGGTTCTGGGATTTATCCAAGCTCTTAAAGCTAGGCTCTGGCAAAGTCTTCTGATAGATGCCCAGACTGGTGACCTCTCTGCTGCTCTGTGCAGTCTTCATGTGACTAATACCCTCTTGGAAGCACACCCAGGCCAAATCCCAGAGACCTGCTTCTACGTCCTGCCAGAAACCTGGTTTGTTGTTTGGAAAATGAGGGAATTGAACTAATCTGGAGCTTTCAGATTTAGCATCCTGATGTGATGCTGTCTTTTCCTTGTGGGGGAAGTGGTCTGAGCATACCTGTCTCAGGATGTGGGCTCTGTTTGAAGCATGTTTTCTATACACTCTAATGAGATGCTAGCATTTCAGTAGTTTTCACCCTTCTATAAGATAGAACCAGAAGGTGCCAACAGTGACTTCCTAAATCATTCCAAGTCTTCTTCGTACATGCTTATTGTGTGTGTGCATGTCCAGTGAAATGGCCCTGTGACTGAAGGTCAGTTCAGTTCTCAGTCTTGATAATGTTTAATCATGTTAAAAACAGGAGCCTTGAACCTTAAGGTAGCTTTTTAGTGACCTTGCTTAAGACACAGAAGTAGTACAGAAGGTAAAGTGTAGAACATGAATGCGACAGTAACTAACACTGGTTGTGTTGCAGGCCCTCCGTGTTCATAGAGGACAAAGCAGTAGATACTCTGGCCTACCTCAGTGACGGGGACGCCCGAACAGGACTGAATGGACTGCAGCTGGCAGTGCTGGCCAGGTTGAGCTCTAGGAAGATGTTTTGTAAGAAGAGCGGACAAACCTATTCTCCCAGCAGAGTTCTGATCACTGAAAACGATGTGAAGGAAGGCCTCCAGCAGTCTCACATTTTATATGACCGAGCAGGTAAGTAATGGAAGTGAGAAAAGGGTGAGATTTTAATGAAATTCGAGTTGTGTGCACACATTTTCATTTCCAGGCCTCTGACTTTCAGCTGCGGCCAAAGCATGAATGTGATTCTCAGTTGGGTCTCCATTTTGGAATAGAATTAAACTTCCCAATCAGACTATGATTTCAGAGACCTGCTCCCTGACCTTTTTAAAGGGAGGCACAGAGCAGAAGCTGTCCTGATAAGAAAGGAGAAGAGTTTTCAGGTTTGAAATTGTAGGCTTCAAGCTTATCTTAAAAGGTAGTTAGATTTTGTCATTACTCTCTGATAGCACCTTTCAGAACACAAGCACTTTTTGAGGCCCTTATATTCAATTGACAATAATTCTTGTGATCATGTATAACAGCAATAAATAGCAAGAGGACTTCTGCAATCAGTGACTCATTTTTATTAGTTTAATGAGAATTAAAATCCTTAATATCTAAGGTCTCAGATAAAAAGGAAGTTTACATGGATATGGATGCCTTATTTTGTAATAGCTTTTAAAAAAATTTATTTTGCTGAGTATAGTTATCTGTTGTCATAGAACTGCATACCAGCTCTTATTAAATCCATGACATGGCAATATTAAATGTCATAAGCACAGCACTTTTGCATCTTTTTACAAAAGAGGTGGGTTGATGGAGATAGTGTAAGTAGATCAGGCTGGACTTTAGGGGCCTGAGCATGAGTGTGATTCTGGACAGAATTATGTCGCAGAAGCTGGAATAGGATTTCCTCACCTTTCAAAGCTCTGCCAGAGAAGAAAGCTGATAACTGAACATCCAGGTATCACGTAGGCCGTACCATGTCTGCAGTGTCTCCAAATGCTTCTTGACGATGGAGTGTACTTCTTACTGGTTAGAGAAGTGGATTCAGGAGCTTAAGAATGACTTTGGTTCCAACGCTGCCTCCTGATAAGTGCACAGAACACTGTGTGACCTAAGGTAAGGGACCGAAGCGCCTCGGCTTTAGTGCACCTCAACGGAAAGCTGGTGTTAATTAGCACTAAGAATACATCAGAGGAATTTAATAAACAGTCCCATCTACTTGCTGATAGAAGCTCGCTCTTGGCAGAGCCTTTCATACCACAGCCCAGAGGTCTCAGACGGCCGGCTCACTCTGCCCCTTAATGTCCTTTGAACACTTGGGAAGTTGGAGGAGCAAAGCACTCTGGATATAGGGCTCAGCTTTACATTTGGCCAAACACAAGAATTAGAGATATGAGCAAAATTAAAAATTTTAAGAGGTAAAAACTATCCCCAATGTGGGACTCTCCATTGTTTCTAGGGGTTTAAGCACCAGAGGTCTTTCTCCCTTGTAGGTAGAAGAAAGGAGACTCTTTGTTGTGACTTGGCCAATGGCAATTTGTTGTTCTACAGTTATCAGACTACCATGTAACATAACATTAGCTAACATTCAATATTTGAGTATTTTGTATACATTATCTTTTTGTTTCAATTCTCAAGATAACTCCTGGAGTAGCTATTAATATTATCCCCATTTTACAGATGACAAAGCTTACCTAAGTTCACAAAGCAGGTGGCAGAACTCGTCCTCAACTCCAGTTCGGCCTGGTTCCCAGGACTGTGTCCTTCCCCGCTGCCAGTGCTGCCTCCATGCCAGCCCAGCACATGGCCACGTACTCGCGACACACACCAACTCACACATGCACTCTCACACTGAGCTGACTCCCCCGTGTGCATGATCGAGCACATTCACACACACGGTGCAAGTCAGACCAGTCCAGTCCTAGCACTGGGTTTGAATGCAGAACTTAACTAGCCATGAGACCACAGGCAAGTTACTGATCCTTCCATGCCTGGATTCTCTTTTCCATAAAGTGGGGATTTTTTAAGACTACCTAGCTCATAGGATTGTGAGTATTCAATACCATATGCCTGGTATGGAGTATGTACTATGGAATGCCGTCTAGTAAGTTCAGCATTCAAACATGAGCCCTACTTCTTGGGGCTCATGTTCCATCTTGGGGAGCCATGCACAATGAAGATCACTTTTTTAGCTCTGTGCTACCCCAGGAATTGGTGGAGCAATTCCCAGCCTTACGTGTGGTGTGATCGTGTCCCCCACCCTGCCCTGCTGTAGCACAGCCGCTCTGCGGTGGGTCTGTACGCACTCCTAAATGCAGTTCAGATCCTGGAGAATCATGCCTCTACCGGCTTCGCTCCATAAATGAGGACGGTGGAGGCATTGCCCTGGAAACCTGCTAGCATGTGCTCTTGGTGAAACAAAGACCCCCAGCCCCAAGATTTTAGTTATTTCTCTCAATGTCACCTAGTACATAGTTACCCACTTGTGGGATCCAGAAACCAGCTCAGTTATTTCTGCATCAGAGTGAAGAAATTTTCAAATAAGAGCAAGTTCTCTGTTATGCATTGAGGTCAGGGCCCTACATAAATAATGTGAAGTTTTAGGTTATAGAAATTTAAGTGGTATAGGATAAAAGCAAAAATGGAAGCTAGGAGAGAATAGTATCTAACACTTAACATGTTTCTATAGTGCATACTCCCTACCAGGAGTATGTTACTTATTAATACAATCCTATGACTAGATAGTCTTAAAATCCCCATTTTACAGAGGAGAGAATCCAGGCACAGAAGGATCAGTAACTTGCCCAGGGTCTCATGACTAGTAAGTTCGGCATTCAAACCCAGGCTGCCTGGCTCCAGAGCCCATGCTTGTAACCATATCACGTTTCAGCGTTGACCTCCGTAAAGGTCTGAGAAGATGGGTAACCTTGTTTCTGGAGAGATTGCCATCTCCTCGTTTACATTTGACAGAAAGTGGAGCAGAGGTGGCTTCTTCCATCTCCTCCATATCCATAAGACGGCCAGGCCTGCGAGTGGGGTACCATGTGCATCCCATCCAGGACACGTTCCCAGCCAGTCTCCATGGCACTGTGACTTAACTGAGGAAGCCCTGAGATGGGTGATGACTCACTTTATCCTCTGAAATCTGGCAGTGGGGAATGATGTGCCCTGATGCCTGACATGAGTGTCCCTGCATTCAGCCTCTTGGGACCGTCTTCTCTGGCAGGCCAGCATCTTGTCCCATGGTCTCTTCATCTGAAGGCCAAGTGTCATCTTACCAGCATGGTCAGCTGCTGGGACTTGTTACCGGGGCACAGCGCCGTGCAAAGCAGTTCATGGTCTTGCTGTTGGCCTTGGTGCTTCTCTGGAAGGACAAATAAGAAGAAGAGTAGTGCCCTTGCTTTCCAAGTTTTAGGTGCCCTCTCCTCAAACTTAAGGAAGAGGTGATGGTCAAAAATAGTGAAATGAGTGCAAAATAAATTTCTTCTCCTTAAATGTTTTCCTAAAATACATTTCACTCATGTGTTTACATGTGAATCTCAGGTTATGCATGGGTAACACCAAGTGGTGAGGGAGAGGGGCTGCACTGCTTTCAGCTGCAAGCCGTTAGTCCACATCATTCCTGGACCCTGCCACAGAGGGGTCCCGACCCTGCATTTACCAGACACCAGGAAGGGAGCTGAATGTGACGCGGAGGAACAGATGGGCCGCAGTAGCTTCCTGGCCACTTGACTTTCATCCTCTTGGCTGCGACCTGGCCCGGGGCCAATTTCCCTCGATTTGGCAATGGAGCACACGGTAGAAGCAGAACATCACAGTCACTCTCACTCCGCTCTTTGCTCCGGCAAATCCACCGAGGTCAAGGACGACCCACTTTCAAAGTAGATGTCTCCTCCCCACACCTGGTCTATGCTCACATTCAGCCTGAGGAGCCACAGGTTTTCCAGCAGCTTCCTACTCTGAGTGGGACTGCGGGGACCCGCGAGGATCAGCTTCATATACCAGTGACACTGCACCCTGCCACTGAGCAGCTGGAAGACAGTTATCAAAGCTCACGGTCCTCAGGCTTTCCTAGGTCCCTTACTCAGGCTTCCTTAAAAGCAGCCAAGTGAAATAAACATGTGGCTTGGGTGACCCACCTATGAGCTCTGTGGATTCCCTCCTCCTGCCCCTACTTGAGTGGGTGCCTTTTGTGATGTCCAGGAGAAGAGCATTACAACTGCATCTCTGCACTTCATAAGTCCATGCGGGGTTCGGACCAGAGCGCCTCCCTCTACTGGCTGGCACGCATGCTTGAAGGAGGAGAGGACCCTCTGTATGTGGCCAGGAGGCTTGTGAGGTTTGCCAGCGAGGACATTGGTGAGTGTGATGGGAAGGGCCCCAAACCCGTTGTCCGCACAGGGCGTGGTGCCAGGGGGAGGGAATGCTGCTGCTTTTTGGCCTAAGAATTTCCTGGTACCGTATGAGACTGAAGTATGAACTCATTGGTTTATTTCTTGGTATTTTGTGTATGCTTTTGACTGTTTGCATTCTCAAAGTTGCCATTTTCTGTTTCCTATTCAGTAGTGATTTTCCTAACATGAGTATTAAAAGAAATACTTTAAATTTGCTTTGCAGTCAGGTGTCCAGATTTGCAGTGGACAGCTCCTGATTTAGAAATGTAAGATTCTGTACACTATTTAAAGAAAAAGATCAGAAAGACTTTTCTATTCTTTGGAGTTAGTAAACAAACATTTTGTGTTCAGCATGTGCATCCTTGTAACTCTTTGCTCCTTAATGTTTGATGTACATAGTCTTATTTTTCCTGTTAGAGTTTTTAGTCCATGAGGAAAAAATTCCTGACAACACTTGATAAATGTTTCTCTAATAAGCTGATGAGATCAGAGAAGAAACAGTTCATTTTGCTAAATGGCATTTTTTGGTCAACAAAATCTGCAGGCACAATGGTCTCTGGTGTGGCAGCATGTACACGGCTCAGGGTGGGGGAGGGTGCTTTCTGACGAACCCTTCCCTTTGTCTTTCTGCACATGTGGTAGGTCTGGCAGACCCATCGGCACTGACGCAGGCTGTCGCTGCCTACCAAGGCTGTCACTTCATAGGCATGCCTGAATGTGAGGTAAAGTACTCCGCTCAGTTCTTTGAAAGTCAGGCCTTTTCTCTCGTGCTCTGTCCCTTTGTGGGTTTGAGTATATGTGGTGCCTTCACTGTGAGCGGCTGGGCTCACCGAAGAAGCTGCTTGGCTTTGTGACTCCCGTTGGAGAAGCTTAGACTTGAGAGACAGAGGAGGCAAGAAGTATGAGTGAGGTCGTGTTCCAAGCTCAGGAGTCCTGGTTCCAGGAAGTGCTCAGGATTCCCTGGGGGCAGAAATGTTGAAGCCTCTCAACAGGCAGTTTCTGCACATTCACCCACAAACAGAGCAGCTTCGTATTTATTCTATATATTGGGTTTTTAAGAAATTTTTCATTTTATAAAAAGTTCAGTTAAAAAAGAAGAAAACGACTGGTCTGGTTCAACCTCTCATCTCACGTGGCAATTTCTATCATAGGTGGTCATCCATACTGTGGGCAGAGAGGGGGACGATAAAAGCTTGGTGGGAACCCTGTCAGAAGTAACTGGGGACATCATGAAATATTCTGCAAGACAAACTTTCTGGTGCCTTCGTGATGAAACCTCCTCTTTCCTTCCCAGGTGCTTCTGGCCCAGTGTGTAGTCTATTTTGCCAGAGCCCCAAAGTCTATTGAGGTGTACAGCGCATACAACAACGTCAAAGCATGCCTGCGAAACCAGCAGGGGCCTCTGCCCCCCGTCCCGCTGCACCTGCGGAACGCGCCCACCAAGCTGATGAAGGATCTGGGCTACGGCAAGGGCTACAAGTACAACCCCCTGTACAGCGAGCCCGTGGAGCAGGAGTACCTGCCCGAAGAGTTGAGAGGAGTGGATTTCTTTAAGCAGAGGCGATGCTGACTCTTAGGCTGTGACATCAGAAGGATGTTCTTTTTCTTAGGGAGGGCCAGAAAGAGAGTAACTGAGCGTGAAGGTGGTTGCCTGGCGGGAGCTAAAGCAGACCAACATTTTGTGCCAGGAATGTGAGTCCTCAGGTGGAGGCACAGTTCCTTCAACTGAATGTGTAACGATGAAATAGTGTGCATTTGCACTCTGCAGTGGTTATGCTTATGAAAATAACCTGGCAGCTTTGTGCAATGAATTAATGTTATAAGGAGTTATCTATTTTGTCATAGTATTTAAGTCATAATGTCATTTCAGAATTCAGTTCTGTAGGATTTTTTTTTCTTTAAAAAATGTATATTCTGGGTAGTTTCAATTGGTAAAAAAAATGTAATTGTGATTTAATACTGCATAGTGTTTTGGGTATTTTTTTTATATGCAAAGGTCTTATGAACCAATAAAACTATTTCAAAGTACTCCAGTTTTTCATATTTTTCCCTACTGGGATCCTAGGCACCAACATCTGTCACTGTCATGTTTTGATGGGTAATTAACTGTGAAGGAAAAACTAGTAGAAAATTGGGAAGCTTAGTGCCCAATAAATCACTGCGTCCTTTTGGGAATTAATATTTTAAAGAAATACATGAAGTTTTAAGTGGCTTATGGAAGAGTTCTTTTCCCTCCATTTCCTCGAGCTCTTCTTGCAGCTCCATGTTCATAAATGATACGTTTGTGTTTTTCACACACACGCGCACGCACGCACACTTAGTTTTCTTTGTATCTACTGCTCATACTTTTCAGACTCCTTAATAGCCAGACTGTCTGTGGAATGCTGCACAGCTGGTGTCCTGGCACTTCCTCTGCCTCTGTCCTGAATGAGAATTCCTGTTTTTTGTATACTACATCCTGCCCTCTTGGGTTTATTCCGTTATTTCTATGTGATGCATCCTGTCCTGGTTTTGTCAGGCTGGAGGGATAGTGTGATTGCACTACCCAAGCCTGGCGTGGGGCCCTCCCCTCTTGTCCAGACTAGCTGCACTTCAGTGTGCAGTTGTCATCCTAGAGATTGTCTTTGTTTCATACCTTCACCACATCATCTCACTACAGGGTACTGGACTTCCCCTCTCTTGGCTTGGTGGGTGCATATCGTTTAGTAGCTTCATGAAGAAAGGATGCATAAGAAGCAAAATATTTTTAGGCCTTAAAAATCTGAAAGTGCTTTCATTCTACCTTCAGACTTGTCTGATACTTTAGAAATAAATTTTAGTTAGGAAATTATTTGTCAGTTGTCTTCCTATATCCCATGTTGCTGTTGTTAAATTTGAAGACATTTTGATTTTGTGACCTCTGCAAGCTTATAAAAAGCTTCTCTGTTCTGATGTTCAGAAAGTTTGCAGTGATTTTACTGGCACTTGGGCACTTGGTAGACCCTTTCAATCTGTTAACTCACCTCTTGCAGTTCTGGGAAAGTTCTTTATTTGATAAATACTGAGTGCCTGCCTCATACCCCCTGTGCAGTTGAAAATCCACATATAACTTTGTAGTAAATACCTAGAATGGACAGATCTCTGAAGTAAGAGATATAACTTGTTTTAAACAAAATTCTGCATGATTGTACACGTTGAGAACCAAAGAGAATAAAGTCTTGGAAAATGGTCCAGTGTAAACAATATATAAAATTAGTAGCTTCTAGACTGCTAATTATAGTCAGAAAACATACCAAGAGAAACACTCTGTTCTCAGTAACAGCCTAGAAATAAACTTAATAGTCTCTGATGAACAGGACCAATGTGAAAAAATCACCATACTCGAGACAATAAACTTGAACAAAAATAGAGATAAGCAAAAGATGGCAGCTTCAGAGGTGAGACAGAGTCTTCCTCCTAAAACTGCATATAATATGAAAATATAATTAATACAACTAATCCTGAAAGAGTAACAGGAAAGAGGACTGTGCCAGACTGCATACACCTCACAGAAAAGGGTAACATACCAAAGCTGTGGCCCAGTGGGACCTAAGCCCTTCCCCCACCCCAGCTCACCAGTGGGAGGAAGAGAAACAGAGCAGCGAGGGAGTGGAAGCCTGGGACTGCTGAATACCTAACTCCAGAGATCTGCTCTGGGAGCACAAACCTACATTTCATGGTGCTTTCATGATACTCTCATGATTAGGGGATTGGAAAGCTAAGACAGGCACAATTCCTGGAGAGACAGATTCCAGCCGCTTGTGGAGAGCAGGGATCCATATCTGGCTGCTCTGGGACAAAAGAAAGGCAGCCAGTCTGAGAGACTTCCTAACAAGGAAGCCCTTAGCAAGGGGGCTGCTAAAGGGGCAAGGATTGCACAGAGCTTACAGTAGCTCAGGAGAAAGGACAGGTAGACAAAATTGTCCAGGTGTACTCTGCCCAGCAGGTTGGGAGCTTTCACGATTTCCAGGTGCTACAGCTCCCTGGCTGGCTACACAGCTCCAAGGACCCCCTCCATGATAGGTGGCCTACTGTGCCTTTCTCCCGGCCAGGCCCACCTGGCTCAAAAACTGGCAAACCTTGCCCTGGAGTTAGGCCAGCCAGAGAGAAGATCTGTCTACAGCAACTACAAGTGCAAAGCATAGAGGCTTATACCTGTGTTTCCAGCCCACTGGTTCAGGCAGTAGAGGCAGGCACAGCAGCTGGGAAGCAGAAAACAGCTCTTTCCTCCCCTCAGGCACCAGTACCGCTCCCCTGCAACCCCCAACATTGCTTCAGGGGCTGAGCAGCTCCAGAGAGTAGAGCTTCTAGACACTATGGGGCGCCACATACAATTACAAAATGCCAAAGGAACCTGGTTCACAGTAAAATTAATATAACTCCTGAGAAAGATGACATGGACCTCATGACTCTTCCTGAAAGGGAGTTCAAAATAAAAGTCATTAACATGCTCATGGAGGTACGGAAAGATATTCAAGAACCCAGGAATGAATGCCGTTCAGAGATCCAGTCATTGAAGAGCACAATGGAGGGTAATAAAAGCAGATTATATACAGTGGAGGAGACGATAAATGAAATAGAACAGGAATACAAAGAAGCTGAGGCACAGAGAGAAAACAGGATCTCTAAGAATGAAAGAATATTGAGAGAACTGTGTAACCAATCCAAACAGAAAAATAGTCGCATTACATGGGTACCAGAAGAAGGAGAGAGAAAGGGATAGAAAGTATCTTTGAGGAGGTAATTGCTGAAAACTTACCCAATCTGGGGAAGGAGATAGTCTCTCAGCCCATGGAGGTGCACAGATCTCCCAAAACAAGGGACCCAAGAGAGACAACACCAAGATATATAGTAATTACAATGGCAAAGATCAAAGATAAGGACAGACTACTAAAAGCAGCCAGAGAGAAAAATAAGATCACATACAAAGGAAAGCCCATCAGGCTATCAGACTTCTCAGCAGAAACCTTACAGGCCAGAAGGGAGTGGCATGATGTATTTAATGCCATGAGGCAGAAGGGCCTGGAACCAAGATTACTTTATCCCACAAGTTATCCTTTAAATTTGAAGGAGGGATTAAACAATTGCCAGATAAGCAAAAGCTGAGAGAATTTACCTCCCACAAACCATCTCTACAGTGTATTTTGGAGGGACTGCTATAGATGGAAGTGTTCCTAAGGTTTAATAGCTGTCACCAGAGGTAATAACACCACAGTAAAGTAGAACAGCTAATTACTAAGCAAATGAAAAATTAAATCAACTATCCCAAACTCAATCAAGGAATAGACAAAGAGTACAGAATATGATACCTAATATATAAAGAATGGAGGAGGAAGAAAAAGGAAGGGACAAAAAAAGAACCTTTAGATTGTGTTTGTAATAGCATATTAAGTGAGTTAAGTTACACTCTTAGATAGTAAGGAAGTTAACCTTGAACCTTTGGCAACCATGAATCTAAAGCCTGCAATGGCAATAAGTACATACCTATCGATAATCACCCTAAATGTAAATGGACTGAATGCACCAGTCAAATGCATAGAGTCACTGAATCGATAAAAAAGCAAAACCCACCTATATCCTGCCTACAAGAGACTCACTTCAAACCCAAAGACATACACAGACAAAAAGTGAAGGGATGGAAAAAGATACTTCATACAACTAATAGGGAGAAAAAAGCAGGAACTGCAGTACTTGTATCAGACAAAATAGACTTCAAACAAAGAAAGTCACAAGAGACAAAGAAGGACATTACATAATGATAAAGGAGTCAATCCAACAAGAAG